>NC_083324.2:50446377-50752658 GCF_963455315.2 Globicephala melas
CCAACATTGCCTAATTACTCATCAGTGTAACAAAGTTTATGTAATTTCTGTGCAATGTAACAAAGGCCACAAATGTGTCAGAGGTAGGATAATCACATGACTTGATCAAATTAGAGCACTAACTTCTACATAACCTAAAGGGACAACACTGTATCAAAGAAAAGACTTGATTCTGCAGCCAACTGGTCCTGGATTCAAATCCTAGGTCTGCCAAGATGAAAGGAACAAACAAAATTGAATATGCCCGGCACATAGTAACTACTAAGTATGGGGTATTTGTTTAATGCCACTAAGTCAGTTGTGCTTACTATTATAGTTATCAAGACTATGATCCTGACCCCTGCACTCCTAGAGTAGTACAAACAGAAAACAGAGACTTTGGACTGGAAGAATTAAGATTTTTTAAAAAAATTTATTTCCATGGGAGACAGAAGAAAAGATCTAAGCTCCAAAACTTCAAAATCAATCCTAATTGCTCCCATCAACTCTACTTTTCCCCCCAATATAGACCCCACAGTCATCTGTTTGGTCCTTAGATGGTCTAACAGTGACAGAATCAGACATTTGGGCCTCGCCTACCAAACCTCAATTTTGTTCCAGATTGGGAGAAATGAATATTCTCTACCATTACCCCTGCACTCTTTTATTTTTACCATCTTTATTGGAGTATAATTGCTTTACAATGGTGTGTTAGTTTCTGCTTTATGACAAAGTGAATCAGCTATACATATACATATATCCTCATATCTCCTCCCTTTTGCATCTCCCTCCAAACCCTCTCCTATCCCACCCTTCAAGGCAGGCACAAAGCATGGAGCTGATCTCCCTGTGCTATGCGGCTGCTTCCCACTAGCAATCTATTTTACATTTGTTAGTGTACATATGTCAATGCCCACTCTCTCCACTTCCTCCCAGCTTACACTTCCCTGTCCCCGTGTCCTCAAGTCCATTCTCTACGTCTGCGTCTTTATTGCTGCCCTGCCCCTAGGTTCTTCAGAACCTTTTTTTTTTTTTTTTAGATTCCATATATATGTGTTAGAATACAGTACTTGTTATTTCTCTTTCTGACTTACTTCACTCTGTATGACAGACTCTAGGTCCATACACCTCAATACAAATAATTCAATTTTGTTTCTTTTTATGGCTGAGTAATATTCCATTGTATATATGTGCCACATCTTCTTTATCTATTCATCTGTCAATGAACACTTCGGTTGCTTCCATGTCCTGGCTATTGTAAATAGAGCTGCAATGAACAATTGTGGTACATGACTCTTTCAATTACGGTTTTCCTCAGGTGAAATGCCCAGTACTGGGATTGCTGGGTCATATGGTATTTCTATTTTTAGTTTTTTTTTTTTTTTTCCCCTGTGCGCAGGGCCTCTCACTGCTGTGGCCTCTCCTGTTGCAGAGCACAGGCTCCGGACGCGCAGGCTCAGCAGCCATGGCTCACGGGCCCAGCCGCTCCGCGGCATGTGGGATCTTCCCGGACCAGAGCACGAACCCGCATCCCCTGCATCGGCAGGCGGACTCTCGAACCACTGCGCCACCAGGGAAGCCCTATTTTTAGTTTTTTAAGGAACCTCCATACTGTTCTCCACAGTGGCTGTATCTATTTACATTCCCACCAACAGTGCAAGAGTGTTCCCTTTTCTCCACACCCTCTCCAGCATTTATTGTTTGCAGATATTTTGATGATGGCCATTCTGACTATTGTGAGGTGATACCTCATTGTAGTTTTGATTTGCATTTCTCTAATGATTAGTGATATTGAGCATCCTTTCATGTGTTTTTTGGCAATCTGTATATCTTCTTTGGAGAAATGTCTATTTAGGTCTTCTGCCCATTTTTGGATTGGGTCATGTGTTTTTTTTCATATTGAGCTTCATAAGCTGCTTGGAAATTTTGGAGATTAATCCTTTGTCATTGCTTCCTTTGCAAATATTTTCTCTCCCATTCTGACAGTTGTTCTTTCATCTTGTTTATGGTTTTCTTTGCTGTGGAAAAGCATTTAAGTTTCATTGGCTCCCATTTGTTGATTTTTGTTTTTATTTTCCACTTCTCTACAAGGTGGGTCAAAAAAGAATCTTGCTGTAATTTATGTCATAGAGTGTTCTCCCTATGTTTTCCTCTAAGAGTTTGATAGAGTCTGGCTTTACATTTAGGTCTTTGATCCATTTGGAGTTTATTTTTGTGTATGGTGTTAGGGAGTGTTCTAATTTCATTCTTTTACATGTAGCTGTCCAGTTTTCCCCAGTACCACTTACTGAAGAGGCTATCTTTTCTCCATTGCATATTCTTGCCTCCTTTATCAAAGATAAGGTGACCATATCTGCGTGGATTTATCTCTGGGCTTTCTATCCTGTTCCACTGATCTAAATTTCTGTTTTTGTGACAGTACCTTACAGTCTTGATTACTGTAGCTTTGTAGTATAGTCTGAAGTCCGGGAGCCTGATTCCTCCAGCTCCGTTTTTCTTTTGCAAAATTGCTTTGGCTATTCGGGGTCTTTTGTGTTTCCATACAAATTGTGAAATGTTTTGTTCTAGTTCTGTGAAAAATGCCATTAGTAATTTGATAGGGATTGCAATGAATCTGTAGATGGGTTTGGGTAGTATAGTCATTTTCACAGTGTTGATTCTTGCCAATGCAAGAATATGGTATATCTCTCCATCTCTTTTTTATCATCTTTAATTTCCTTCATCAGTGTCTTATAGTTTTCTGCATACAAAGTCTTTTGTCTCCCTTAGATAGGTTTATTCCTAGGTATTTTATTCTTTTTGTTGCAATGGTAAACGGGAGTGTTTCCTTAATTTCTTTTTTTTTTAAAACTTCTTTATTGGAGTATAAATGCTTTACAATGGTGTGTTAGTTTCTGCTTTGTAACAAAGTGAATCAGCTATACATATACATATATCCCCATATTTCTTCCTTCTTGTCAGATTTTCATCATTAGTGTATAGGAATGCAAGAGATTCCTGTGCATTAATTTTGCATGCTGCCACTTTACCAAATTAATTGATTAGTTCTAGTAGTTTTCTGGTACCATCTTTAGGATTCTCTGTGTATAGTATCATGTCATCTGCAAACACTGACAGTTTTACTACTTCTTTTCCGATTTGAATTCCTTTTATTTCTTTTTCTTCTCTAATTGCTGTGGCTAAAACTTCGAAAACTATGTTGAATAACAGTGGTGAGAGTGGACGACCTTGTCTTATTCCCAATCTTAGTGGAAATGGTTTAAGTTGTTCACCATTGAGAACGATGTTCGCTGTGGGTCTGTCATATATGGCCCTTATTATGATAAGGTAAGTTCTCTCTATGACTACTTTCTGGAGGAGTTGTAACATAAATGGGTGTTGAATTTTGTCAAAAGCTTCCTCTGCATGTATTGAGATGACCATATGGTTTTTCTCCTTCAATTTGTTAATATGGTTTATCACATCGCTTGATTTGCGTATACTGAAGACCCCTTGCGTGCCTGTGATAAACCCCACTTGATCATGGTGTATGATCCTTTTAATGTGCTGTTAGATTCTGTTTGCTAGTATTTTGTTGAGGATTTTTGCATCTATGTTCATCAGTGATATTGGCCTGTAGTTTTCTTTCTTTGTGACATCTTTGTCTGGTTTTGGTATCAGGGTGATAAAGGCCTCGTAGAATGAGTTTGGGAGTATTCCTCCCTCTGCTATATTTTGGAAGAGTTTGGGAAGGATAGGTGTTAGCTCCTCTCTAAATGCTTGATAGAATTTGCCTGTGAAACCATCTGGTCCTGGACTTTTGTTTGTTGCAAGATTTTTAAACACACTCTCAATTTCAGTGCTTGTGTTTGGTCTGTTTATATTTTCTATTTCTTCCTGGTTCAGTCTCGGAAGGTTGTGCTTTTCTAAGAATTTGTCCATTTCTTCCAGGTTGTCCATTTTATTGGCATAGAGCTGCTTGTAGTAATCTCTCATGATCCTTTGTATTTCTGCAGTGTCAGTTGTTACTTCTCCTTTTTCATTTCTAATTCTATTGATTTGAGTCTTCTCCCTTTTTTTCTTGGTGAGTCTAGCTAATGGTTTATCAATTTTGTTTATCTTCTCAAAGAACCAGCTTTTAGTTTTATTGATCTTAGCTACTGTTTCCTTCATTCCTTTTTCGTTTATCTCTGATTTGATCTTTACAATTTCTTTCCTTCTGCTAACTTTGGGTGTTTTTTGGTTCTTCTTTCGCTAATTGCTTTAGCTGTAAGGTTAGGTTGTTTATTTGAGATGTTTCTTGTTTCTTGAGGTAGGATTATATTGCTATAAAGTTCCCTCTTAGAACTGCTTTTGCTGTATCCCATAGCTTTTGGGTCATCGTGTTTTCATTGTAATTTTTTCTAGGTATTTTTTCATCTTGGATTTCTTCAGTGATCTCTTGATTATTTAGGAGTGTATTGTTTAGCCTGCATGTGTTTGTATTATTTAGAAATTTTTTTCCTGTAATTGATATCTAGTCTCATAGCATTGTGGTCCGAAATGATACTTGATACGATTTCAACTTTCTTAAATTTACCAAGGCTTGATTTGTGACCCAAGATATCATCTATCCTGAAGAATGTTCCATGAGCACTTCAGAAGAAAGTGTATTCTATTGCTTTTGGATGGAATGTCCTATAAATATCTATTCAGTCCGTCTTGTGTAATGTGTCATTTAGAGCTTGTGTTTCCTTATTTATTTTAATTTTGGATGATCTGTCCATTGGTGAAAGTGGGATGTTATAGTCCCCTACTATGACTGTGTTACTGTCCATTTCCCATTTTATGGCTGTTAACATTTGCCTTACATATTGAGGTGCTCCTATGTTGGGTGCATAACAATTTACAATTTACAATTTACAATTGTTACAATTGTAAATTGTAATAACAATTTACAATTGTTATATCTTCTTCTTGGATCGATCCCTTGATCATTATGTAGTGTCCTTCTTTGTCTCTTGTAATAGTCTTTATTTTAAAGTCTATTTTGTCTGATATGAGAATGCTACTCCAGCTTTCTTTTGAATTCCATTTGCATGGAATATCTTTTTCTATCCCCTCACTTTCAGTCTGTATGTGTCCCTAGGTCTGAAGTGGGTCTCTTGTAGACAGCATATATATGGATCTTGTTTTTGTATCCATTCAGCCAGTCTATGTCTTTTGGTTGGGGCATTCAATCCATTTACATTTAAGGTAGTTATCGATATGTATGTTCCTACTACCATTTTCTTAATCGTTTTGGGTTTGTTATTGTAGGTCTTTTCCTTCTCTTGTGTTTTCTGACTAGAGAAGTTCCTTTAGCAACTGGTGTAAAGCTGGTTTGGTGATGCTGAATTCTCTTAGCTTTTGCTTGTCTGTAAAGGTTTTAATTTCTCCATCGAATCTGAATGATATCCTTGCTGGATAGAGTAATCTTGGTTGTAGGTTTTTCCCATTCAAACCTGTAAAAATATCCTGTCACTCTCTTCTGGCTTTCAGAGTTTCTGGTGAAAGATCACCTGTGAACCTTATGGGGATTCCCTCGTATGTTATTTGTTGTTCTTCCCTTGCTGCTTTTAATATTTTTTCTTTGTATTTAATTTTTGATAGTTTGATTGTTTAATTTTGATAGTTTGATTAATTTGATAGTTTCATAGTTAGATTAATATGTGTCCTGGTGTGTTTCTCCTTGGACTTATCCTGTATGGGACTCTCTATGCTTCCTGGACTTGATTGACTATTTCCTTTCCCATATTAGGGAAGTTTTCAACTACAATCTCTTCAAATATTTTCTCAGTCCCTTTCTTTTTGTCTTCTTCTTCTCAGACCCCTATAATTTGAATTTTGGTGCATTTAATGTTGTCCCAGAAGTCTCTGAGACTGTCCTCAATTCTTTTCATTCGTTTTTCTTTATTCTGCTCTGCAGTGGTTATCTCCACTATTTCAACTTCCAGGTCACTTATCCGTTCTTCTGCTTCAGTTATTCTGCTATTGATTCCTTCTACAGAATTTTTGATTTCATTTATTGTGTTGTTCTTCATTGTTTGTTTGCTCTTTGGTTCTTCTAGGTCCTTTTCAAACGTTTCTTTTATTTTCTCCATTCTATTTCCAAGATTTTGGATCATCTTTACTATCATTACTCTGAATTCTTTTTCAGGTAGACAGCCTATTTCCTCTTCATTTGTTTGGTCTGGTGGGTTTTTACCTTGCTCCTTCATCTGCTGTGTGTTTCTCTCACTTTTCATTTTGCTTAACTTACTGTGTTTTGGGTCTCTTTTTCACAGGCTGCAGGTTTGTAGTTCCCATTGTTTTTGGTGTCTGCTCCCAGTGGCTAAGGTTGGTTTAGTGGGTTGTGTGGCTTCCTGGTAGAGGGGACTGGTGCCTGTGTTTTGGTGGATGAGGCTGGATCTTGTCTTTCTGGTGGGCAGGACCACGTCTGGTGTAGTGTTTTTATCCCTGCCCTCTTGATGACAGGAGGCCATATCTAGATTCTTTGTTGGTTAATTAGAAGGAAAGAGACAGCACAAAGGAACTTGGTTTTTTTTGTTGTTTTTTTCTGCAGTATGTGGGCCTCTCACTGGTGTGGCCTCTCCCGTTGTGGAGCACAGGCTCCGGACGCGCAGGCTCAGCAGCCATGTGTCACGGGCCTAGCCGCTCCGCAGCATGTGGGATCTTCCCGGACCGGGGCACGAACCCGCGTCCCCTGCATCAGCAGGTGGACTCTCAACCACTGCGCCACCAGGGAAGCCCCATTGTTTTTTAAAGTAACAACTTCCCAAGAGTTACTGGGGTTGGAATCAAAGTCTGAATATTTTCTTCCCCTTCTGAATCCACTGAGTGTTTTAGATTAATACAATATTAGACCTGTAAACTTTGCCAAACACTACTTTCAACATCACAACAGTCTTATGAGAAAAGGTTTTTAATTCTTGTTTTACAGCTGCGAAAACTCAGGCCCAGAAAGTTGAATGACATAGCAAAGATTCAAATCAGATCTGAAGGGCTTAGAATCTGGTCCTTAACCACAAGACTACAGGGAAATAGTATCCTCTTCCTTTCTTCAGAGAGAATCAGGTACCATCAGAGAGAGTTTCCCTGACCTGGATAAGTTTAGGTCTGGGTGCTGTGGATTGACTGCATTCTGAGAAAGAACGAATGAATGAAGAGCCATGAGTAACACCGTGAATGAGCATAGGTACTGCTGAGAAAAAGGTTTTGTTTTCTTCCCCCCCTGCCCCCATCCCCATTTCAGAGCTCTGAGATAAATCAACTAGCATAGCCAAAAGACCTAGTGGCAGAGACAGTGCTATGTGTTCACCCTGTTTCTTTACTTCTTGGCAATGTGGATAGACTACATTTCCCAGCTTCACCTGCAGCTAGATGGGGTCATGTGACTGAGTTCTCTGTGGGCAGACCCCACCAATAAGACCTCCCTCACAATCCTCCAAGCTCCCTCTCTTTTTCTCTCTCTAAGCCAGATGCAGAGGATACAGTGGAAGTCTCTGATGCCTCAACAGATGGAAGAATCCTGGGTTCCTGAATGACTGAATGGAACAGTGCATCACTGCCCACTACCTGCATCGGGCTATGGCATGAATGAGGATGAACCTACACGGTGATAAGCCAAGGAGATCTGGGGATTATGTCACAGGACCCAGCACATCCTAAAGCCGACCTTCACTCATTGTAATTCCACCACATGGGCAGGGGCTTTGGTCTCTCCAGGCTTTCTTCTCACCCTTCAGTGAATCCTTGTTGTCTTTCCACTGCTCATTAGCACTGTACCTCAGCTTGCACTGAGAAAATGAAAGAAGATGAAATTTAAATCAGTCCATTTTTTTTCTTGTTAGCAGCTCTGGTCTTAAGAGAAAGCAAAAAAAAAATTTTTTTTTAATAGAATCAGAGAGGAGGTTAAAATCATTGCTGAAGGTGAGGTTTGACAATCATCTGTGGATTTCAGTTTTCTGTGCTCTCCCCCCCTCATTAATCAACAACTGGCTGTGTTACTAGGCAGAGTCATTTCTGCCTGCACATTTGTCTCTGCTCCTTCTAGGCAGCTGTGCTCCAAGTGGGAGTCCATGTACCCACAAAACCTCTCCAAGCAGAATGTTGATAGCCACCCATCATGTGTAGACGCCATCACATGTCAGCCCTGCCTCAGCTTCAAAGCAAAGTGTCGTAGAATGCCATCAGTGACAGAAGTGCTGGCATCATCTGGTCCTCCTCAGTCATGTTGCATAGGATAAACCAGAGACCCAAAGAGGGCAGTTAATTTTGCCATAGTCACACAGCAAGTCTAAGACCAAGCCTCCTGCCTCCCAAGGAAAATGCTGGAAGTAGGTATTTCAAAACTAAGGGAGAGATGAAAAAATGATGCCCAATGTGTATTTTAAAAGGCAAGCAGGGCTTCCCTGGTGGCGCAGTGGCTGAGAGTCCGCCTGCCGATGCAGGGGACACGGGTTCGTGCCCCAGTCCGGGAAGATCCCACATGCCACGGAGCAGCTAGGCCCGTGAGCCATGGCCGCTGAGCCTGCGCGTCTGGAGCCTGTGCTCTGCAACAGGAGAGGCCACAACAGTGAGAGGCCCGTGTACCGCAAAAAAAAAAAAAAAAAGGCAAGCAAATAATATACCAAAATATCAGAGAGGGTCTGGAAAAGGGTCAGGTATCCCTACAAATAATATTGTTCAGACATCCTTGAAAGGAAGGAAGGAAGGAAGAAAGAGCAAGGACTCTTGATTCCCAGCACAACTACTCCTGAGAAGTCCTAGCCCCTGTGTCAGGTCTCCTGGTCTTTGGAAGATGCCCCACCAGGTGGTCCTTCTCATGTTCTGAATCTAGAGCATGAGAGCTGGGCTAACTTACGTTTATGGATTTGACTGTCCTCATCATTACTGTCCACAAAAATACTGACATTAAGGGCACCCTGAACCAGAAAGGACACTCCAGAAGCAGTCTCTACAGGACACTCCCAGATGTTTACCTCCAAAATAGGGAGTTGGCAGGTAGGGATGGAGATGGAGAGAGAAGCATTGTATATAAAGAGTCTTGGGTCCTGGATACTCATGACTGAGAGATTCACCTGCTTTTGTCCTTGGGTCCTCCTCAAGGATCAGCCCTGGCCATTGGCTTTAACCCAGGAGAAGTCACTCAAATTAAACTTACTCTAAAGACGTTCCTGATTAACAATCAGATCTGAGGGTGTAAACAAATCCACTTTAAATGGCCAAATCAGAGTACTTCACAGACTTGTTTAGAGGCATTTCTCTCATAGGGTGCATGATCTAGAGGGAGCCATGTGATAACCAAAGAGACACACAAAGAAATTATGATAACTTCTATGTCCTGGGTAGGCAAAGATCTGGCAGACCTGGTTTGGACTGGGAGGACTCGAAGTGCTAGCTGCCTTTAGATTAGATGAAGCTGAAGACTTATCCCATGAGGGAAGAAGAGAGTGAATAGTTTCAACAATTCGAAAAGGACTTTCAAGTTCCCATCAAGGAAACTGTCATATTGAGAGGGAGGAATTTTCTATATTTCTTGGGCTCTCAAGGGTTGGGAGTTAAGCTACAAGCTAAAGGGAAAGAGAGAATTCAGGATATAAAAAGTCCCTGCCACATGGGAAAGCCCAATGTTTCTGGTTTTGTGCTGAGCATGGAAAAAAGAAAGAGATGGAGAAGGAAACATGTGTCCTGGCTTCCCTCCAGGCTGAAATCCCAAAGAGTTTGGTACAATGGTAACCTTCCAGTTAGCAAGAGGATTCATGAGATGGCTGGGGGCTAGCAAACCACTTTCTAGACCATAGCTTGAGGGAGGCTGCCGTGCGTTCAGAAAAGCCCTCCATTCAGTTAGTCACAAAGTCCAAAATGGCTAAGGAATAATGATACAACATGGATGGAGGGAATTCTCTAAATATTTGACCTGAGGTGGCAGCTTTGATTCCTTATGGTTGGTGTGTGGCAAGCAGGAGACCCAGAAGATTTTGTGAGTCCTGAAGAGGGGATGTGGAGGTACCAAGAACACTGAATAAATGAGTTTGGGATCCAAACAAAGGCTGTGGAGAACCAGGACACAAGTCATTTTCTTATATTCCTTTTCATATTTCAGGAAAACTCTTCAAGTAATTATGTTCAAATTGGCTACATGGGTGGTAAATATTTTGAGTGTTTGATTTCTCAGAAATATCTTTAATTGAAAGTTTGAGTGGGAGCATATTCAGAATTTGAGACATGTCATTTTCTTTTAAAAAAAGTATCTTCATTCTTGACGGTGAGAAATGTGATGTCAAGCTGATTGCATCTCAGGTAACCTGCTTCTTATTTACAGAAACGTTCAGAATATTCTTCTTATCCTTGGAGTTTTCTACTTTAATTTGGTTGCTTTTAAGTGTGAATTTTTTTTTCTCAGCATCCTACTCAGTGTGGGTTAGGCCAAGACACACTGGTGACCCTCCTTTCTTCACCTATGAGAAATGTCTATTTTCCATTGGTTTCTTTCATTCCACTCCGTTATCTCTGTCCTCTTCCTCCAACTTTAAATGGATGAATGTTTAACTCCTTATTACCCAGTTGTCTATATTTTATTATTTTCTAGATAGTGATAACTGGATACAACCTATATTTCTAACAAGAGAGGATTGATTAAATACATCGTGACACATTTGTTGGTGACGAATGGAGTCGTTTTTTAAATGTTGATCTATAAAAAGAAATCTAGATGGTCATGCAATTTAAACAACAACCACAACAAAATTAAACTACAAATGTACTGGAAGAAAGCGTCAGGAAAAAGACAACTGTAATCTCACACTAGGGGAAGGTTGTCTGAACATGATACCAAACCCAGAACCATTGAGGATACACTGATAAATTCGAATGCATGACGTTTCATATTTGCTTGGCTCTTCGTGGGTAACATTTATCAAAGACAGTGTACATAGAGAAAAGTGCAAACAAGTGTACAACCTGATGAATTTTCTCAAACTTAACAACCTGTGTAACCAGCACCCAGATCAAGAAAGAATGTTACCAATACCCAGAATCCCCCTCAGGCCGCCTCCTGTCACTACCTCCCCAAGGGCCACCAGTCTCCTGACTTTCATTGCCTTGGAGCAGTAGTGTCTGTCTTTGAACTTGATACATGTGTAGGGTAATACAGCACATGTTCTTGCTGGCTGGCTTCTTTTGCCCAGTGTTCTTGAGATTCATCCACATTGTGTGCAGCACTGCAGTGTTCTCATCCTCGGTGCTGAGTACTTATCCACAAGGGAATGTACTCCGATTTACATCTATTCTACTGTGGACAGGATAACCTCTTTGACTTCTATTTACCACTGCGGAAGATTTCCTTGACTTATCTCCTAGCTTTGGTCTTTAGCCCTGGCTTTCCTATTTCTTATTTAGTCAGTCCTTTGATTCTTTTTTTTTCATTTTCATAAAATGAAATATATTTTTAGTTTCCAGGGATTTCGTTTTTGCTGTTTGTTCTTTCTTATACATAATATCTTGTTCTTTGTTTCTGAAAGAGGAAAAAATGGACAATATCCACCTGCCTCTTTTATGAAGGATAGTTCAGAACTTTCAAGTTCTATTTCCCAATTATTTCTGTCTCTTCCATAGAAGATTGCTCTTTTTTGTTTATTTTTTTAAAATCTTAATCTTTCCCTTTGTGCTACTGGTTTTCCTTCAATATCTGGTTTTTGGTTGAGAATTCATATTCATGAGTAAGAGCAAAATTTCCTCTGCAGTTGGGTAGGTTTGTTTCCCTAACAAGATTCTCCATAAGTGGGACAGTGGAAGGCAGGCTCCATGAGGAAGCAGGGGCTGGTGACCTGTTGATTCTCCTGTGGGTGCAGGGCTCGGGAGCTATCTGTAGGCGGCACACCCCATAACTGCCATGTAAGAGGGCTTGGGTTTCATATTGGAGTGATCTCTTGAGTGGAGCTGCTTTGTTCTTGATGCCCTTATTCCTCTCTTTCTAATGTCGATTTCTGATCTGCTCAGCTTTTCTCTAGATCCCCAGAACCACAGGAAGACACCTTCCTAGAATGTTCACACATTTTCTTTAGAGACTAGCTCTTGGATTTTGTGCCACTGCCATATGCTCTATGTATGAGTGGAAGTGGGAGAAAGAGGATATTTCCAGGAGACTCACCTTTTAAATTTTCTTTTTCTTTTTCTTTTTTTTGATTACTAATCCTGGTTATCACCCCATGGCCAGCATTTTGTATTCATCGACCTCGACCTGGAAGCTTTCTCTGCTCCCCCTGCTGTGATGAGGTTGTTCTCATGCTGGGTATTTTAGGCTGCAGTTTCTCCAGTTCTCTTGTCTTTATCAAACTGATCACATCTGTCTCTTCTCATCCAGAATTTCCTGTAACTTTCTCTTTTGCTGTTGGCTTTTGTCCTTGTCTTCCAGCACTACTGTATTTAAATTATTGTTCTTTGAAATCTCCCTTCGTCCTTCCAGGGGACTTTTGGGAGAAATGAAGGCTGGACTTATGAGTCTTCCATCTTAAATCTGAAACCAGATGTGAATGTTTATAGGAGAATGGATTGGAGAGAGGCAAGGATGGCTTCAAAAAGACATGACTGTGATAATGCAGGCATAATATGACATGTCCTTAGGTTCAAATGGGGGCAGTAGCACTGGAGGAGTGGAAAGATTTATTAAGAAGTATGGAAGTAGAGTCAACAGCACCTGGTGAAGGATTAGACATGGGAATTGAGAGTAAAGCTTCAAGATGATCTCTGAAGGCTGGTGTAACCAGTGGACAGAGGTGCCATTCACTGCATCAGCATTCAACAAGGAATGTAGTACTTGTTTCTGCTGTTGTTTTTTTTAATTATGAAGAGAAGACTTTCCAGTGCATCAAAAAATTCCTGATTGTAGCTTAAACATTCATAAGCTTAAAAGCTCAAAATGTTCAGGTCAGACCCAGAACAGTCTATGCATTTCCAGAGTCAACCTTGCTGATAAGATACAACCAGGACTCCCTGGAGACTACACCAGACGGGCTCAGGAAATAGGCATCCATAACTTCCAGAAGGCCCTGACCTTGAACTATTCCTTGGGCTAGTAAGCTGCTTAGACTGTGTCTCCTGAACAAGTTTTATGGTAACTTGCATGAATTAGGAGAAATGGAGTATCTTGGGTAGAAGTTTAACCTTTTTGTTTCCTCTAGTGTACTCCAATACAATTAACTTCACGTCAATAAATGCTATATTTTTAGCATACAAAATCTGAACTGTTATATTTTGATGTTGTTTGCACCCCATATGGAGGCAGTCTTCAGGGAGGATGCTAATATCTGACTTCACGTGGGAAGGAGAGAAATAAGAGTATATCTCCAGAAGCAAGAAAAAGTAAAAACTGAACACAGAGAATGTAGTCTCCAAACCCAGAAGTCTTGGCACCATCACCACATGCTCCCCCATCCCCTTCCTTGCATACCTACCAATTCCTTAGCTGCTGTGTGATCATAGCAGACTGAAGGACAATTTTAAGAGGAGTGATTCTTCAGTTGCAAATGTCCTGCAAAAGAAATGCTAAACACTTTGGGGGTATTTTGTAGAAAATTTGTAGAAAAATACCACAGCTTGTTCTATATCTTGGTTTCAATAACACAAAATCCTATAGCAGAATAAGCCAAAGTCAAAAGACTGGATACATTGTGCTTTGTGTGTTTTAATCCAAATTTGGGGCATCTAGAGTGATGAAAGTACCTGTAAAATTCCAGCCACATCAGAGCATTCTTAGGTCACATCTTCTTGGTCACATTCATAAGGAAAGAGACTTCTAAGAGACTTAGAGTTCCTCCAAGAAGCCACAGACACTTTTTTAAGGCTTTTGCTGGGGAGGGGGCAGGGGCAGAGCATAAAAGGTCATTGAGTGCTTGGTTTCGGATAAAGGTAAGAAGGAGGGTGGAAGTTTAACCAAAGGAGGAAGGGATGAACAAGTTCAGGGCTGAAGCTTATAAAGCACCTTCACTTAAATAATTTTATCCTTGCTTTCTGGGACAGGCAGGGGAGGTTATAGTAGCTCCATATTACTGGAAAATAAGCCAGAGACTTTAAAGGAACATGCCCAGGGTTTCACAGCTAGCAAGTCAGGGAAGACCTCAGGACTCCTGAATCCTAGTTTTGAACTCAGTGGTGCCTTTTAAAAGACTGTAATACTTCCCCATGGTTTTGTGCTGGCCACAGCTATCCAGGAAGGCCAAGAAGCAGCCTTATTGACGTTACACTCTACTGAAGGGAAAACAAATGATCAGTTCAGTCCAATCAGTCTAATTTAAAGTTGACTTTGTGGCTGCTTCCCATAGCACAGGGAGATCTGCTCGGTGCTTTGTGACCACCTAGAGGGGTGGGATAGGGAGGGTGGGATAGGGAGGGTGGGAGGGAGGGAGATACAAGAGGGAAGAGATATGGGAACACAAGTATATGTATAACTGATTCACTTTGTTATAAAGCAGAAGCTAACACACCATCGTAAAGCAATTATACTCCAATAAAGATGTAAAAAAATAAAAAAAATAAAGTTGACTTTGTGTAAACGGGGAGGCAGGGAGACAGTAATTTGGATTTCCAGCTAAGACGTTATGCTATATATAAAATTGCATTCTGATCACCTTGTACTGATTATCTCAAAGCAATGTCCACAGACTAATGAGACCCAATCTGACATGAAATGCAGAACCATTGATCTGGGCTTCAATTTGTTTGTTTATGCACTCAGTGGAGGGTCCAAAACAGCTACTCAGGATTGCCCCATCACCATCTGCCATGCTGCTCTGGTTAGGGTGTGTGAAAGAGAGTTGGGTGGTGATGAGGGTGCACAAGTACGTGTGTGTATGGGTGTCTGTGTATGTCTGTGGGGGTGTTCCAGTGGACTACATGGAAATCTTCTTGGAGTCTAGAACAGCCCTTCTCTAAAATGAAAAGAGGAGAAAAGAAACAAAACGAAGATGTGGCTTTGCTCAAGTTCCCCAGAAGCAGAGTCTCACACGGAGCTTCAGAGGCACATGATCTACAGAGGGGATGCTCTCAGGAGAAAGGGGGTATGTTGGCTCAGGATGGGGCAGGGGAAGGAGCTAAGCAGGAAAGTGCTCTCAGTGGGAGATGAGCTTCAGTCTGATCCTCTGGGAGCTCTGGAGCATGACTTGTGTGAAGCCCAAGACCTTGCTTTCTTTGCCCCCATATCAGTCCATCATTGGCTATAGATTTGGAGCTGAAGGAGGAGAAGGCGGGGATCTAACATCCCAGGCCAGGCAGCTCTTGCTTGACCGAGGGTCACCTGTCCAGAGAAGGGTCAACTATAAGCCAGTAGCAGCAGACATTAAAAGCAGGTGGGAGCTTTGTGACAGCCTGGAGGGGTGGGATAGGGAGGGTGGGAGGGAGGGAGACGCAAGAGGGAAGACATATGGGAACATATGTATATGTATAACTGATTCACTTTGTTATAAAGCAGAAACTAACACACCATTGTAAAACAATTATACCCCAATAAAGATGTTAAAAAAAAATAAAAAAATAAAATAAAAAATAGTACTGAGAGACCTTCAAAAAAAAAAAAAAAGCAGGTGGGAGATAGATGCTGGCCCAGTAAAGGTTCATAACACCAATAGTATCCACTAGATATTACATATGTTTTTATTTTGTGAAAGGCAAACTCACCCAGAGTACAGTTTGTGTCTTCTGCATTTTCTGAACAGCACCTATTATTCCAGAGGTCAGAAACCACTTTGGTCATGAACCAACATCAAGCCTAAAGGAGGTCTATTGATACACCTGTGGCCTTGTGTGTCATAAAATAAGTCCAAGATGAAAATGTGAAATCTGGCGGTCCCACCCCCTGCACCCAGAACGGAGCCTGCGTTTCCGCAGAGCTGGAACTCCTGGCTCGGGGTCTCTTCCCTCCAGAACTGCCCCGGAGCCCGAGGGGTGGACGGCCTCACTGAGACTACCGGCTCTGGAGGGGCCCTGGCGGATGAAGCCACGACAGTCCCAGGGACCGCGGCCCAGCTGTGTGGATGAAAGACTCTTGTTGCTCCAGCCAGGAGTCAGTGCAATGCCTCTGAGGTGGGAGAGCCAACTTCAGGACACTGGTCCACAAGAGACATCCCAGCTCCATGTAATATCAAATGGCGAAAGTCTCCCAGAGATCTCCATCTCAACACCAAGACCCAGCTTCATTCAATCACCAGCAAGCTACAGTGCTGGACACCCTATGCCAACCAACCAGCAAGACAGAAACACAACCCCATCCATTAGCAGAGAGGCTGCCTAAAATCATAATAAGGCTACAGACACCCCAAAACACACCACCAGACGTGGACCTGTCCACCAGAAAGACAAGATCCAGCCTCATCCACCACAACACAGGCACTAGTCCCCTCCACCAGGAAACCTACACAACCCACTGAACCAACCTTGGCCACTGGGGACAGACACCAAAAACAACGGGAACTACGAACCTGCAGCCTGCAAAAAGGAGACCCCAAACACAGTAAGATAAGCAAAATGAGAAGACAGAAAAACACACAGCAGATGAAGGAGCAAGGTAAAAACCCACCAGACCTAATAAATGAAGAGGAAATAGGCAGTTTACCTGAAAAAGAATTCAGAATAATGACAGTAAAGATTATCCAAAATCTTGGAAAAAGAATAGAGAAAATGCAAGAAACATTTAACAAGGACCTAGAAGAACTAAAGATGAAACAAGCAATGATGAACAACACAATAAATGAAATTAAAAATACTCTAGATGGGATCAATAGAATAGCTGAGGCAGAAGAATGGATAAGTGACCTGGAAGATAAAATAGTGGAAATAACGACTGCAGAGCAGAATAAAGAAAAAAGAATTAAAAGAACTGATGACAGTCTCAGAGACCTCTGGGACATCATTAAACACACCAACATTTGAATTATAGGGGTCCCTATAATTCGAATGTCCCTATTATAGGGACTGAGAAAATATTTGAAGAGATTATAGTTGAAAACTTCCCTAATATGGGAAAGGAAATAGTTAATCAAGTCCAGGAAGCACACAGAGTATCCCATACTGGATAAATCCAAGGTGAAACATGCCAAGACACATATTAATCAAACTATCAAAAATTAAATACAAAGAAAACATATTAAAAGCAGCAAGGGAAAAACAACAAATAACACACAAGGGAATCCCCATAAGGTTAACAGCTGATCTTTCACCAGAAACTCTGCAAGCCAGAAGGGACTGGCAGGACATATTTAAAGTGATGAAGGAGAAAAACCTACAACCAAGATAACTCTACCCAGCAAGGATCTCATTCAGATTTGATGGAGAAATTAAAACCTTTACAGACAAGCAAAAGCTGAGAGAGTTCAGCACCACCAAACCAGCTTTACAACAAATGCTAAAGGAACTTCTCTAGGCAAGAAACACAAGAGAAAGAAAAGACCTACAATAACAAACCCAAAACAATTAAGTTAATGGGAATAGGAACATACATATCAATAATTACCTTAAATGTAAATGCATTAAATGCTCCCACCAAAAGACACAGACTGGCTGAATGGAAACAGAAACAAGACCTGTATATGCTGTCTACAAGAGACCCACTTCAGACCTAGGGACACATACAGACTGAAGGTGAGGGGAAAAAGATATCCCATGCAAATGGAAATCAGAAGAAAGCTGGAGTAGCAATTCTCATATCAGACAAAATAGACTTTAAAATAAAGACTATTACAAGAGACAAAGAAGGACACTACATAATGATCATGGGATAGATCCAAAAAGAAGATACAATTGAAAATATTTATGCACCCAACATAGGAGCACCTCAATACATAAGGCAAAAACTAAGAGCCATAAAAGGGGAAATCGACAGTAACACAATCATAGTAGGGGACTTTAGCACCCCACTTTCACCAATGGACAGATCATCCAAAATGAAAATAAATAAGGAAACACAAGATTTAAATGATTCATTGAACATGATGGACTTAATTGATATTTATAGGACATTCCATCCAAAAACAACAGAATACACATTTTTCTCAAGTGCTCATGGAACATTCTCCAGGATAGATCATATCTTGCATCACAAATCTAGCCTTGGTAAATTTAGGAAATTGAAATCATATCAAGTATCTTTTCCAACCACAACGCTATGACACTAGATATCAATTACAGAAAAAGATCTGTAAAAACTACAAACACATGGAGGCTAAACAATATACTACTTAATATCGAAATGATCATTAATGAAATCAAAGAGGAAATCAAAAAACACCTAGAACAAAAGACAATGGAGACTCGACGACCCAAAACCTATGGGATGCAACAAAAGCAGTTCTAAGAGGGAAGTTTATAGCAATACAATCCTACCTTAAGAAACAGGAAACATTTCAAATAAACAACCTAAACTTGCACCTAAAGCAATTAGAGAAAGAAGAACAAAAAACCCCCAAATTTAGCAGAAGGAAAGAAATCAAAGATCAGATCAGAAATAAATGAAAAAGAAACGAAGGAAACAATAGCAAAGATCAATAAAACTAAAAGCTGGTTCTTTGAGAAGATAAACAAAATTGATAAACCACTAGCCAGACTCATCAGGAAAAAAAGGGAGAAGACTCCAATCAACAGAATAAGAAATGAAAAAGGAGAAGTAACAACTGACACTGCAGAAATATGAAAGATCATGAGATATTACTACAAGCAACTCTATGCCAATAAAATGGACAACCTGGAAGAAATGGACAAATTCTTAGAAAGGCACAACCTGCCGAGACTGAACTAGGAAGAAATAGAAAATATGAACAGACCAATCACAAGCACTGAAATTGAAACTGTGATTAAAAAGCTTCCAACAAACAAAAGCCCAGGATCAGATGCCTTCACAGGTGAATTCTATCAAACATTTAGAGAAGAGCTAACACCTATCCTTCTCAAACTCTTCCAAAATATAGCAGAGGGAGGAACACTCGCAAACTCATTCTATGCAGCAACCATCACCCTGATACCAATACCAGACAAAGATGTCATGAAGAAAGCAAACTACAGGCCAATATCACTGATGAACATAGATGCAAAAATCCTCAACAAAATACTAGCAAACAGAATCCAACAGCACAGTAAAAGGATCATACACCATGATCAAATAGGGTTTATACCAGGAATGTGAGGATTCTTCAATATACGCAAATCAATCAACGTGATACACTGTATTAACAAATTGAAGGAGAAAAACCATATGATCATCTCAATAGATGCAGAGAAAGCTTTTGACAAAATTCAACACCCTTTTATGATAAAAACCCTGCAGAAAGTAGGCATAGAGGGAACTTTCCTCAACATAATAAAGGCCATATATGACAAGCCAACATTATCCTTAATGGTGAAAAACTGAAACCATTTCCACTAAGATCAGGAAAACGACAAGGTTGCCCACTCTCACCACTCATATTCAACATAGTTTTGGAAGTTTTAACCACAACAATCAGAGAAGAAAAAGAAATAAACGGAATCCAAATCAGAAAAGAAGAAGTAAAGCTGTCACTGTTTGCAGATGACATGATACTATACATAGAGAATCCTAAAGATGATACCAGAAAACTACTAGAGCTAATTAATGAATTTGGTAAAGTAGCAGGCTACAAAATTAATGCACAGAAACTCTGGCATTCTTATACACTAATGATGAAAATTCTGAAAGTGAAATTAAGAAAACACTCCCATTTACCATTGCAGCAAAAAGAATAAAATATCTAGGAATACACTTACCTAAGGAGACAAAAGACCTGTATGCAGAAAATTATAAGACACTGAAGAAAGAAATTAAAGATGATACAAATAGATGGAGAGATATACCATGTTCTTGGATTGGAAGAATCAACATTGTGAAAATGACTATACTACCCAAAGCAATCTACAGATTCAATGCAATCCCTATCAAACTACCTTTGGCAATTTTTACAGAACTAGAACAAAAAAATTCACAATATGTATGGAAACACAAAAGATCCCGAAGAGCCAAAGCAATCTTGAGAACAAAAAATGGAGCTGGAGGAATCAGGCTCCCTGACTTCAGACTATACTACAAATCTACAGTAATCAAGACAGTATGGTACAAAAACAGAAATATAGATCAATGGAAAAGGATAGAAAGCCCAGAGATAAACCCACGCACATATGGTCACCTTATCTTTGATAAAGGAGGCAAGAATATACAGTGGAGAAAAGACAGCCTCTTCAATAAGTGATGCTGGGAAAACTGGACAGGTACATGAAAAAGTATGAAATTAGAACACTCCCTAACACCAACACAAAAAGAAACTCAAAATGGATTAAAGACCTAAATGTAAGGCCAGACACTATAAAACTCTTAGAGGAAAACATAGGCAGAACACTCTATGACATAAATCACAGCAAGATTCTTTTTGACCCACCTTGTAGAGAAATGGAAATAAAAACAAAAATAAACAAATGGGACCTAATGAAACTTAAAAGCTTTTGCACAGCAAAGGAAACCATAAACAAGACCAAAAGACAACCCTCAGAATGGGAGAAAATATTTGCAAATGAAGCAACTGACAAAGGATTAATCTCCAAAATTTACAAGCAGCTCATGCAGCTCAATAACAAAACAAACAAACAAAAAACCCAATCCAAAAATACGCAGAAGATCTAAATAGACATTTCTCCAAAGAAGATATACAGATTGCCAACAAGCACATGCAAGGATGCTCAACATCACTAATCATTAGAGAAAAGCAAATCTAAACTACAATGAGGTATCACCTCACACTGGTCAGAATGGCCATCATCAAAAAATCTAGAAACAATGAATGTTGGAGAGTGTGTGGAGAAAAGGGAACACTCTTGCACTGTTGGTGGGAATGTAAATTGATACAGCCACTATGGAGAACAGTATGGAGGTTCCTTAAAAAACTAGAAATAGAACTACCATACGATCCAGCAATCCCACTACTGGGCACATACCCTGAGAAAACCATAATTCAAAAAGAGTCATGTACCAAAATGTTCGTTGCAGCTGTATTTACAATAGCCAGGACATGGAAGCATCCTAAGTGTCCATCAACAGATGAATGGATAAAGAAGATGTGGCACATATATACAATGGAATATTACTCAGCCATAAAAAGAAACGAAATTGAGTTATTTGTAGTGAGGTCGATGGACCTGGAGTCTGTCATATAGAGTGAAGTAAGTCAGAAGGAGAAAAACAAATACCGTATACTAACACATATATATGGAATCTAAGAGAAAAGAAAAATGTCATGAAGAACCTAGGGGTAGGACGGGAATAAAGACAGAGACCTACTAGAAAATGGACTTGAGGGTATGGGGAGGGGGAAGGGTAAGCTGTGACAAAGTGAGAGAGAGGCATGGACATATATACACTACCAAACCGTAAGGTAGATAGCTAGTGGGAAGCAGCCGCATGGCACAGGGAGATCAGCTAGGTGGTTTGTGACCACCTTGAGGGGTGGGATAGGGAGGGTGGGAGGAAGGGACACGCAAGAGGGAAGAGATATGGGAACATATGTATATGTATAACTGATTCACTTTGTTGTACAGCAGAAACCAACACACCATTTTACAGCAATTATTCTCCAATAAAGATGTTAAAAAAAAAAAGAAAATGTGAAGTCTGAGTAAGCCCTGGAGTCTGGTTAGTTGTATTGTGCCAAATGTCAATTCCCTGGGTTTTATAAAGCACTATAGTTTTGTAAAATTTACCTTTGGGAGAAGCCGGGTGATGGGTATGCAGGAACTCTGTACTATTTTTACAGCTTCTTATGAGTCTATAATTCCTTCAAAAAAAAGAGAAAGGTTTTCTAAAAACACATGATCTGGAGTCAGAATACGAGATTTGAGCCCTGGTTCTAGCAGCAATGAGCTGTGTGATCCACTTTGTTATAGTCACTTTGAGGGGAGCTACTGTGCTGTATTCCTCTATGTATTTTTTAGGGCATGCCCCCCCCAAAAAAAAACATGATGAAAGAAGAAATCATTCAGTAGTTCAATGAATAAATGACTGAATAAATAGTTAACCCTGGAGCAAATTACTTAAGCTTCCTGAGCCTCAGCTGCTGCATCTGTCCCTGGGGTGATTACAAGGGTCCAATGCACTCACACAAACAGTGCTCAGTGTAACCTATAACCTTGTTCTTTATTCTGTTAGCAGGACTCAGGCCAGGCTGGTGGGCTCAGAATCACTTGGGGAGAAGCTTAGAAATGAAGGTTCTCTGGCCTGAATTAATTCAGGGTATGTGGTATGAGGCCCCAGAATCTATAGTTTCATCGGCCCACCCAAGTGACTGGGTCATGGAGCAAAGCTTGGGATCCATTTATGACCAAGATCCCAGCATGTTATTCACCTGCTGAGTCAGGGGGCAGAAAAGAAAGTGAGGAAAGAGAAAGAGAGAGGAGGAGAGAATAAGGAGGTGATGGGAGATGGAACTGCATGTATGTGACAGGGGAGCTGCCAGCATCCTCTCCGGCTTTCTCGGTGCAGGTTGCGGCCCAGGGCCAGGCCAGAGGGTCCACAGAGAACTGGTGAAGCAACGTGCAGCCCAATTGCCCATGAACCCACTGATTTGAAAGTGTCTGTGGACCCTTGCTCTCTACCCCCAGAGTATCTTAAGAATTTACCAGATTTAAAATGACTCAGACTTTGATTTCAAAAGCATTTTTTTAAAAAAGCAGGTAGAGTTGTTTCTATATATAAAAAGTCTGTCGTTATGGAAACATGTCTCAAATAAAGCTCCTTTTAACACAATAAAAGTCCTCTCCTCTGTGTTTGCCAGCCTTCTCATTTCATAAGAAGAGAAGGGATACATCAGAAAGACATTCATGTAAAGCTGTGGGGAAAAAATTAAATTTGCAGTACCTTAATACCCAGACAAGCATGCCACGTTCACACTTCTAGAACTAGCCCAGCAAGTCTTTCCCTCATCCTACTAGTCTCCAAATCAGACTGTCCTTTTTCTCAAAAAAAAAAAAAAAAAAAAAAAAAAGTGAAGATTAGCGTTTGGAAATGGCATCTTCCTTTTTTAAAGAATTACAGGCAGGCACTTGGCAGATGCTTTTAACTAGCTGTCAGGTTATCTTCAGGGGTGTGTGTGAGTGTGAGTGTGTATGACTGTGCACACACACACACCCCATGCACAGGAGCTCTTTGACCCACAGGAATGAGGAGGTGGAGGTTCCCTCCTTCTCTCCATCTGAGGAATGATTCCTTTGTGCCAGAACTAAGATCCACATTGGTTTCCTTCCTTTCGCTCCCTGCTGGTACCTTTGGAGATGCAGCAGAATCGCGCTGGGCTTAGAATCAAAAGATCTGAGTAGGCAAATCACTCAACTTTCCCATTTCTGGTTTTGGGAAAATACTGCTTGCCTTGATCTCACAAGGAGGTTGTGGGGATACCATGAAAGAACAAGAGTGATGGTGCACTGTAACCCCAAAGCTGGATGCAATTTATTGAGCTATTTGAGCTATTTATGAAGTGTGAGCTATCTTTATTGCTCAACGTGGCTCAAATACTCTTACCCTATAGGGTCCTTATCCCCAGCACAACTTGGGGAACCCTCTCTGGATGTCCCTAGGTATCACGACACCTAGGATAACACTTATGGAAAACATCACCTGCCAGCCACTATTTACCTCATTTGTCGCTTAAAACAACCCCTGAGGTAGGTATTATTGTCCCATCTTTCAGAGGGGAAACTGAGACTCCCAAGGTTATATAACCAAAAGGCAGCTGGGTGAGTAGTGACTCCACATTTGGGTGGTTCCACAGTCTGTGCTGTCCCCACCAGGCATCCAGGTCTGTGCTCTGTGTCACTGCTTTATGGGGTACTTTCCTGAGGCCTTCTCTGCCTTCCCATGTCTCCTGCTTGGTTTTGTTTTTTGTTTTTGTTTTTGTTTTTGACCTTTGAGGACTGAATCAACATATTCACCCAGTTCAATTCATTCAATTTGAAATCAAGAAAAAGTACATCTTCAGGCTCCACAATGACCCATCTTTTCATCACCATTTTTCCTCACTCCAGTCTGCCCATGATGTGATGCAGAATGTCCTTCCCAATGCAGTCAAAATTCTTATCAGGCCTGCACGTGTGTGTGTGTGTGTGTGTGTGTGTGTATGTGTGTGTGTGTTTGCTATCAGACTGATTGCTGTGTTTGTCGAGGTCACTGACCCTCTCTCATTTATCCAATAATTGATGTAAGATTCCAAAGTAGTGCCCTTTTGTTCCAGAAACACAATATAAGAGGTCTCAAAGAGCCAACATTCACATGGTGTTAAACTTAAAAATCTTTGCAATCAACACTAATTTGACATGATAGTGCACAACACTTTTTATCTCCAAAGCTCTTTGCAAAAATTAATTACCAATTAATCTAAAAATGTAGAGCATTATGTATTTATCATCTGTGCACTCTGAACTTGAAAATGTTTGTCTTAAAAAGTATGACTGGTAAAACTATCTCATATGCTTTCAAGTAAGGACCAGGAGTTCCAAATAATGCACTGCGAAGGACAGATCACAAGTGAGATGAAACTGTCGGATTAATCTGAGAACTATTAGTAATCCCTAGAAAGTGCTACACAAATATTCAGTGGAAGTTTACTGAAGGAATTTCTCCAAACTAATAATGCCATTTGGTCCAGAGCAGTGAGATCTGACATGAGAGGCTGAGCAGCTCTGCCCTTTCATTTGAGTCCATGGAGCCTCTGAAAAGTGCTTTACGACACAGACACGTGAATCCTCAAATCAGAATGGGGGAGGGGGAGGGAAGGAGGGAGAGAAGACGGAGAGAGGGAGAGAGGGGGGTAGAAAAGGAAGTTGCCTACAGTTGGTTTGAGGTTGAAGGGACAATGCTTGGCACTGCTAAAAGCATGACCTTTCTATAGAAGAACCATGAACTGCAAAGACTCACTAGGTCTTAACTTTCATTTTAAGATATGAAAAGTAAACTCTTTTTTAAGACTAATTGTTTTCTAAGTCAGTCAGTACGCTACTGCCTCATCCAAAACAAGCCTCTCTCTAGCTCCACCTGGTGGTCCTTCTGCCTTCAAACCACAAGCTAGACTGAAAGCAAAAATTTTGAAAAAAATCCATTTACAGTCCTGGGTTTGGGGCACACAATGAACAGGGAAGATTTTTCTAGAGACTGATCAGAAAACATACCCATCTAGAATTAGGCCGCGCTCTCTCTCTCTCTCTCTCTCTCTCTCTCCCTCTCTTCCTCCTTCCCTCACCTCTTCCCTTTTGCCACAAAACATGGTTACAATTCATTTCAAAGCTGACAACAGAGCTAAAAGCCCAGATGACACCCCTAGACTCCTCACCATGGGAAAGCGGTACCAGCTGAGCAGGCATGAATTCATAGCACAGCAGGAAGAGGCTGTGAAAAATCTTCCAAACTTCCACAATGGAGGGAAGCAAACAAGCCCAACAGAAGTATCGTTTAGACTTTGAAAGAAGAAGGTACATGCCAGCTATGAGACCCAAGGTACCCAGGCAGCTTCTAGGCAGGGATGTGTAGTTTGCAGATTATTAGGATTTTTTAGGTAGACATACTGATGGATTAATATTTACATGGTCTGATCTGCAAGTGGGAGAAAGGGTGGAAAAGTTCATGGAGGGTTAAGAGGTGCCCAGCCCTTCCAGAAACATCAGTACCTTAGACTGTCTAACCCTGACCTCCGGAGGGTTCCAGATCTCCAGGGACAACACAAGGGTCTGACCACTGGCTCTAAAAAGCTTTGAGGCTTTGCCTTGAACTTCCACACCACTGCCCAACCTCTGCTCCCTGGAAAGCTGACTTCTTCTCCGGTTGCACTAGAGCTCCGGCAGCAATACAACTGTGGGAAGGGAGTTGGCGCAGCAGTGAGCTGACAAATATCATTTTTAATTAAATAGTATATTTTAAAATGTGTTTCGCACGTTAAAAGCACAGATGGTGAGGCGTCCATGCCTTAGGAGACAGCTGTGCTGAGGAGAGAACAGGTGGGGAGGATGGCTCATCCTCACACCAACTTCCTGGCATGCTTTCCTCTGAGCAGGGCCATCACCTGATCTGCCTCCTGCCCTTGGGCTGGGGATCTTGCTGGCAAACTCTGTTCCACCTAGACCAAGCCAGGGTTCCCTGCTGTCCGGAACTAGGGTCATTTCCAACTAAGGACATTGTGCAAAACCATTTCACAACACTGAGGATACATTTTTTTTGGTCTTTCTTTTGCGTGTGTAGTGGTGGTTATTATCGCTATTGTTTAGGATCATTTTTGTTGTTGTGGATATTTTTTCTTTTGGTTTGGTTATTTTTATAAGAAGACGACGAGAAGGAAAAATGGAAGCAGTGTGGTATATAATGACCCAGATAGCCCTGTAGATCCCCAGCGTTTGGGGACCACTGGAGCCATGTTTCCCTCTCCATGTAATACATTCATATTGACCTAGCACAATGGTTCTCAAAGTTGGGGTCCCTGGACCCACAGCATCAGCATCACCTGGGAACATAATGGAAATGCAAATTCACAGGCTCCACCCCAGATTTACTGAATCAGAAGAACTTCAGGAGTGGGGCCCAGCCCTCTGTGTTTTAACAAGCCTTCCCGGTGATTCTGATGCTCTTTCAAGTGTGAGAACCAATGCCTTGGGTATCCAATGCAGATTTGTTCACAGGGAGCTAGGATGCTGGTCTGACCTATTCTATTTCTTATGGCAAAACTAACACATTACTTGCTAGCCCAGCTCCGTGGCTTCTTAGGAATTCCTGGAATTCTGGTTCATTGGTAGGTCTGGATTTCTGCATCTGCAGATGAAAGGCAAATCTGGAGGAGTTGTGGTGAGGCTGCCAGGGCAATGTTATTTTCTGACTCTGTCCTCAATGCCTTCTTTCCAGCTTCTCCACCAGAAGATTCTGTGCTCAGAGAGAACAGTGAATCCGGCTTGGCCCCGGGCTCAGTGGGAGTTGACAATGTAGTGGTGAAGACGGCCTTGGAAACAGATCCTTGTACTGGAAACTGATCAGTGCTATAGAGCAGCCCGATCCAAGTGCCTGGGCACATGATACAGCCCAAGGGAATGCAGGAACACAATCATCCCTTAATCTCTCCAGCCCCAGCAGAGACCCAGCAGTGCAGGCAGGAGAAAAGGCACAGAAAATGAAGCATCTTCTCAAAGGATACTGTCCCTCCTCCTTCCTTGTGAGATGACAGCTACAATGCCCAGGTGGTGTCTGCTTGCCTGGGTCCCTGGAAGCAATTAGGGAATGGAGTCAAGGCAGCCTCCCAAGCTGTCCAGTAGTGTGGCCTGGCTCTCTCTGAAGCTCCAGGCGGTGATGTAAGTGTGCGCACGCGCGTGCGTGGGTCATTTGCAAAGCAAGGGAAAGCCTGTCCGTGCCTTTCAAACCCTTAATTACTAAGATGAAACAACTGAAACTAAATTTCTAGAGTTCTATGACCAAAGCCATCTCAGTCTGAAGTTTTGCCCCGCTCCCTTTGGGGGCATATTTCCAATTAAATGTTCAGTACTAGCAGGGTAGTGATGACTAGGATCCTTACCTCTTCTAACCTCAGCAGAGGGAGCCTTCTGCCACTATTCTGACCTCTGCCAAAGGCAAGGGGAGCTTTTTTCTGTCCATCCACATTGACTCAGGCTGCGTTTCCCTCACCTACAAGAGTCCTCCATCCAGCATCCCATCCATGGTCCTCCTGGGAGCTTGGGGTCCATGAGTCTGGGGGACTGGCCCCCATCCCATCCTGGCTCCACCATTTGTAAGCCAAGTCTTCATCTCTCTGAGCTTTCTCACATCTGCACTGAAACACACAACACTGTATTCCTGTTATCCTTGGGGCGGGAGGTGGGGGATGGTGAGGATAGGAGGAGATGTCTGTGCAGTGGAGCCTGGCCCCCGGCGGGGGGGTTTGGTAAACGGTGGTATTAGGAAAGCAACTCACGTGTTGGTCTGGAGCCATTCCTTTGATCAATTTCAACAGATTAAATGGGAGCATGCATTGTGTTCTCTGGCAATGCCAAGTCTCTGGCCTCAGCCTGACATTCACCCAGGGCAGGCAGTCTCATGACTACAAGAATCCCCACGTCAGGGCAGAAGAACTGGAACTGGGGGATGATCATCCAAAAAGCCAAAATGGCAATGAAAAGAGCTGAAGAAAAAAAAAACCATCTCTGATTGCAGCCGGGGGAAGGCAGTTGTTCCGTTGATTTTATTTCACGGCCGGTGGATAGGACCTCAGGGCTGCACTTCCCCTTGCCCTGGCTGAGCAGAACCTGGTGGACATGGCTCCCCAGCTTCATCCTGACCACCAAGCTCATTAACATGCCCGTTACCCAAAACATCTAAGTGTGCAAGGCTTACAGGGGCCCAACGTGGGCTGAACGAGCTGCGGCATTATCTTCTGGGCGTGAAATGCTGTCACAACCCTGCCCCCTCACAAGAGCCAAACCCAACTGACTAGGTCTTCATAGTTACCACAGCGGTGCCTCTATGCCTGGCTGGAGGCTACAACCTAGCGCTGTTCCTTATTTCTGGAACCTTATTCCTGAGAGACCAGGGGGTTAAGCTGTGTCAGGAAGAAACCCCAAACTCCACAGTCACTCGGGGAACTCTACTGGGAAGTGTCATGGGGAAGGGGAGAAAGCAATGCACTAGGGACCCTCCTACACTGGACAGAAACACAGTTCCGTCAGTATCACTGTCATCACCATTTTACATACGACAGAACTGAGGTTCAGAAAGGTCAGGCTTTGCCAAAGCCTGCACAGCTGGCAGGGGACAGAGGCAGAACCCTGTGCCCTAAGTGTCTGTAGATCCCCCTACAGCATCCCCTTTCCTATTGCACTCAGCAGAGAGTCGGAAAGAAGGTCATGATCCTAAGGCCCCCTCCTTTTAAAGGAAGGCAGCTGCAGGGATACTGGCCAGTGCCTGGGCAGATGGGGGTGTGCTGAGGACACCAGGGTCCTGGGAAGAGCCAGTGTGCCCTGGGCCTAAAACCCAGCCTGGCCTCATATATCCCTCAGTTCCCCCAATCCTGGGCCTGCCAAAATGGTTTTTCAGAGTTTTTCATCCGTTTTGCTCACTCATAACTACCCTTCCTCAATGCAACTGTGCCTCAGCCCGTGACCCTCCTCTTCCAAAATTCTTCGCAATGAGCAAGAATCCTCCACTATTTTTAATTCATCCACATCTCTACCTTTCTCTCTAACTCTCCCTTCTTTTTCTCTTCTTCTCCTCACTTTTCTTCTCTCCTGTCCCTTTTCCTTCTCTGTGTGTCTTTGCCTCTCTGTTTCTAATTCTCTCTTTTTAATTCCCTCTCTTTAATCTCTCTCTCCCTCTCTCCCTGTCCCTCAATGGCTTTCTTTACTGTTCTCCCTGTCTTTATCATCTCCTCCCACTATCTCTCCTTCCCCTGCTTCTCCCTCTCTCTGACCACTCTCTTCCCCCGCTTCCTCTCTAGGCCATCTATAACACCAGGAGCTAAAATGACAAGTCACAACAACCCACAGGGTATAAGATGACCTGGAGCATTTTCATCCTTGCACACAAGCCGTCAGCATCAACCTGGACCTGGTACCTTTCAGCTGCCTGATTAAAGCACCAAGGGAGGTTTGGTCTGGATATGGTTTTATAGTGTTTGCAGAAAGGGGTAGTTGCCTTTTGTCCCCACGCCAAAATGAAGCAAAGCTTTTTGGAAGGGGAAGTCAAAAATAAAACTCCCAGCCAGCCCCTCTTAGTATTGTTCTGCGTGCCAGTGACCTGATGTTTGTTCACTGGGAAGAGGGTAACTGCAAGGCCGCCCACGGCACTGGCCTGGCCTCCTCCTGGCCAGGCTGCTCCTCAGCATGGTGGGGTCCACTTTGAACAGGAAACAACAAAACAATGGGGAAACTGGGCTCGGAGCCTTCGACCCAGACACAGAGGCTAAAAATGACTTCTACCCACATGAGTAGTGTTTTTCAGCATAAAGGGGACAGGAGGGAGCCACAGGCTTTGTAAAGGTGGCTTAGAAAGGAAGGGAGTGTGCCAGGGACACATTTTATCTATTTCTGCAGCCCACAGCCTTCAGGGCCACCCAGGCAAAAAAAAAAAAAAAAAGGAGATAGATATTATTGGTATTTGCAATTCCATTCCAAAGCTGAAGCTAGGTCTGGAGAAGGTGCGGTTATTTGGTCCCAACCTTTCTCTTTCCAGATGAGGCGACTGGGGTCCAGCCACCACAGGTTTATTGCCAAGGCTGCTCTACTGAAACAAGAGAACACTTCAGACCCTCACTCTACTTTCCACCACCTGCCACATCTGCTTCGTAGATAGATGAGCATCAGAAGGGGCCTGGGACTCTGCAGCTGTGGCCCAGATCCCTAAGGGCAGCATGTACACACACACTTTGAAGAATTCGGATTCTCGTTCAAAGATGGGCAAGACGATGAGGGTGTCTGTCCTCAGTTCCACTGCATCATTTGTTCTCAGACTATGTTTTCTAATTCTCATTCCTCAGATGGGTAGCAGTTTGCGGGTTTTATTTTCCAATCATTTATTAACTTCCATCTCCACCATTTCCTGGTATCTCAGACTGGTTTCTCTTGATGCAGAGCCTGAGACAAGGATTCTGCTGCACGTGCCATATTAAGGAAGTGCTGTCAGAAACGAGGGAGGGAGGGAAGCAGGCTAAGGCAGAGAAAGGAACCAAGCAAGGATGGGGGTCTCAGGTAAAGTCTAGCTTTGATTTGACCACAGAGGCTCTGGAGACAAACGACAACACAATGTTGTGCACCCTTTAGGTCCAACTTTTGTGCTCCCATATGCATCCATCACTGGCTGTGGGCTTCCCCAGGATAAGACACGTGCATGCACCAGAGCCAGGCAGCTCCTATCAAAGGAAGACAATTCTCTGGAGAAGGAGTACAACTGTGAGCTTTCAGCAGCCTACACTCCCAGCAGTTAGGGGGTGGGCAACCCAGCGTGATAAATGGGCTCTGGACAAGGCACCAATAGCATCTGCTACATCTGGCAAGACCAGAGTTAGAAACATCATATAGTTCTTGATGGCTCCTACCTTCACCACACCCTCTTTTGTACCCCTAATCTGAGCAGCATCAAAAGTACAGTGTGCTGTTCCTTTGTCTCTGCTGCAACAATGCCAGACTCACTAGGTCTCGTCTTCATCTCCAGGGGTCACTGTCCTAGTGCAGATCCCACCATTTCTCACCTGGGCCAGTTCATCAGTTTCCCCATCAGTCTCCCCACCAGTCTCCCTGCTTCTAGTCTCGTCATTTCTAACCCAATCCTCCTGCCAGCTACCAAAGAAAACTGAATCATTATTGCCTTATGCTTCCAGCTTAAAACTCTTCCAAGGCACCTTATTATCCTCAAGATAAAACCCAAGTTCCTTAACATGGCAAATAAGACTCCCTGTGACCCGGCCCAGATGACCACTCCAGGCACATCACATGCCCCGCCATCCCCATTCCATTCTCCAATCATACTTTATTTATTTATTTATATGTGTATTCTCCAATCCAAAACATGCCTTACTGTTTTACAACTCTGTGCCTTTAAAAAGTATTCTGGAATGCTCTTGCTCCCTTCTCTACCTGGTTAATGCTTATCCATTCTTCCAGAGTAAGTTTAAATACTTCCTCCTGCCTTTTCTGACCTCACAAGCCACCACTTCACCTTGAGCATGCCTCTCTATTACAATTCCCGTGTTGTACAGACATTATTATTTTGTTAATCAGTATCCCCCACTAGACCGTGAGTTTTCTGAAGGCTTGAACCATGTCTTACTTATATACACATCCCTTTCTAGTTCAATGCCCGGCCTATAGCAGGCATCCACACATCTTCCTTGAAGAAATTAACAAATGCCTGGGCACCTCTATTCAAGGACCTGAATATTTCATCTCTTTATATCATTACCAATCCTGCGAAGTTAGGGAATAAGTCTTCTGGGTAGTTAGCCTCTCCCTCAAAGACTCTCACGTCTGAGCGGTTTTCTAATTTCATGCTAATGGTACTATTCATAATCATTCCTGTCTCTGAGTCACTGCTTACATGTCCCAAGTCCTTGAAATATTACTTTTTTCTTCTATCCAAATCCTATGCATTAGTGGGTCACAGTCTAACAGCTGTGCTACCATGAGGGTACCCCCACTAAATATTAAATATGTGACTTTATTTTTCTTCTTTAGACAGTGAAGATTCAAGTTGTGTTACAATCTTGGCACAGAAAGTAAGTATCTTTTTAATGCTGGGGGAATGTCCCTTCAAATAGTAGGTGCAAAGTGAGTAGTCTCAGTCTTTCTGCATAACGAAGTCATTTTCACTCGGGAGGTGCAGGAAACATGGTTGGTGAATCAGGGCTTTCACCAACACCCACTTCGTCTCCCCTTCCTGCGTACATGGAAGATCACACTTTGCAGGCCCTTGCAGGTAGCTGGGCCGTGTGACCAGTTCTAACCAATGAAAGAGAGGCAGAGGGGAAGCACATCACTTCAGAGCTGAACAGAGGAAAATCTGTGTACAATTCCAGAGTCTCTCCTCTCCTCCTGCAGTGATCCGGGGGAGGCCTCATACTGAGAGCAGCCTGATTCGCTGAGTCACCACTTGGACGACAGCTGCCCTAGAGAATCCCCCACACATGGCAAGAGCAATAAACTCCTCTTGCATTTAAGTCACTGAGACTTAATCAGGATTGTTTGTTTCTGCAGCACAGCCTATTCTGTCCTGATTAATATGGGAGGATTGAAAAATAAACCACCCCAGAACCACGTGGACAAGCACAGCTTTTAGTCATCAAGTGCCTGACCCCAACAGGGTCTTGATTGAGTGTTCCCAGACTGGCTGCATCCTAATGAATGCATCTGCATATAAAATAGAGAAGCCCAACGCTGAAAGTTATAGATTTGGGCATCCAAATGTTATGTACCCTTGGCCAAGCCTGGAAAAGAAGAAGTGAGATTTTTCTCACTTGAAGGCTCCCTGTGAACTGTGCCAGGACATGGACTAGCAAAACCTCATGGCAGGAGTGACCAGGCATCCACAGGAGTAGTCAGGATGAGCAGCATGGCCCGTCTGCATCCATCTCCTTGAGTCTGAGTGAGGCCAGCCAAGCCTCCTCAAAATAAACATCAACTTCTCATTTTATTTTCAGTCCTTGGAGGGCTAGAAAGACCAAGTCATTTTAGTCTGTGGAGACACCCCATTGCACGGTGCTCCTGCTGAGCACTGCATGCCTCTCAGGCCTTAGAAGGTGCTGGAATGAACCAGGCTCCGAAGTTCCCCAAAGTGCAGCTCAGGCTCTCAAGAACTGCAGGATAAGAGCTGGTCTCCAAGGGGTGTGGGAGCCCTAGATCATGCCCTGCCTCTCCACACTGCGGGAGAACTATAGCTCTGAGTTTGGTCAGAAGTAGACTAGCTCTGGAACCCATAATTCATTCACCACGTCTTGACTGAATGCGTACTGTGATCTCAGCAGTATTCCAGGCGCTGAGGATTCAGCAGTGACCAAGACACGACCCCTGATATCATGGAGCATATTTCTGGGGTTGGTGAGACATGAAATAAACAGAACAAATTCTCATATCAGGTCGTGCCAGCGTCACGAGGACCATAATGTGGTGGTGTAATAAAGATTAAACTGAGGTGGGGATAGCTGTTTTGGATTAAGTGGTCAGGAAAGGACTCTCAGAACAGGTGGTTTTGGAACTGAACCTGAATGATAATAGTAACAGCTAACAATGATTGAGGGCTTTCTTTGTGCCAAGAGATGTTCAAAGTGTTCAAAGCACTTTCCATGTATGAATTATTTTAATCCTCTCAACAACTCCATAAAGTCAGTACTATTATCTCCATTTTACTGCCTGAAGACACCGGGGTAGCAAAGGGATTGATTACGCGCCTAGGGTCACACAGCTAGACAGAGGCGGAGGCAGCGCCCTAACCCAAGCAGTCTGGCTCTGGAGTCTGCGCGCTTAGCTACTGCACTATACTGCCTCTTAGCAAATGCTATAGAGAAATACGTCCTGTGAAGATCTTGGCAAGCACCCTGGGACAGGGTACAGCAAGCACAAAGTTCCTATGTTTGGAAAGCAGACATCCCTCCCACAGCAATTTCTGTTTGGACCACTGAGTCATTTCCACTTCTGGCCAAACCCAAAACAACTGTTAAAATCAGGGTAATGTCTGAGGCCTATCACCATCATGCTTGAAAACCCCCAACCAAATACCACACAAAGGAGATATTGCATATTTTCCTTGAACTTGAGATCAAGCCCAACATAACTGCTCTCTGAAATATTAAAGCCTTGCTATGGCTCCCGCAACCATCCAGGACCTTATAAAATCTAATTTCATCTTGGCAGAGCTCCTTGCAAGATAAATACAAGCCTACTCAAGGAAGTCTTAATTCAATAACATTCAAAATATGCCGGCAATTGATCAAGCCAGACCTGCAGGCTCTGCAGAGGCCAGAAACGCACTGAGTCTGTCCGTTCGATGGATATTTGTCAAGTAACCCTCAGCATGCTGAGCCTGTGCTGGGAACGAGGATTTGATGGTAACATTCAGGATCCTGACTTCAAAGCTTACGGTTACAGCGACTCTGGGTGCCCTGCCTGACATGCTGAGAATTTCCCCCTAATTACTAAAGAGGTGACAGAACTTTGGAAGTGGAAAATGAAGAAAAGGTTGGCATATGCTCTGAACCTCTGATCAGGAAAAACACTCAAGACTATTGAAGTGGTTCCGGTAATATTTGAAGGTTTTATTTTTTCTATCCACTTTGGCAGAACTGAATCATTTCAAGGACGGATAGGATGTAAAATACAAAGTGAAAGAAAAACTACAATAAAGTTTATACCGCATAATCCACATGCAGGGCTGTAGGAAAGCTAAGAGCAAGGCTTCCTCCCCCACATGCTGAGGCCCTGCCAAGTGCTGAGGACCACAGCTGTGCCCGGGCACCAACAGGTGAGAAGAACCACTGCCACTGAGACAAGACAAAGACTCCACGACTGGGTCTGCCTCTGCTGGAGACACGGGTAGAGATTTCAGCTAATTTCACAGTCTCAAGGCAGGTGGGCTGTGCCCAGACAGCAGACCAAATGTGAAAGTAGGTAATATTAACGAGAGTTTGGCATCCTTTGACCAATGGTTTCAAACTTGAGTCTACCTCAGAATCACCTGTAAGGCTTGTTCAAACACAGATTGCTGGGCCCCAGCCCTAGAGCTTCTGATTCAGTAGTTCAGGGTAATGCCTGAGAAGCTGCATCTCTAACTTCCCAGGTGATGCTGATGTTCTTGGTCCAGGGACCACACTTTGAGAACCACTGCTTAATGAAACAGGAGGAGGTGGTAGAGTAAAAGCAGATTCCCAGAGGTACGTCCATCACTCAAGCCAGATGGAAGCAGATGGGAGCAAAGCTCCAGGAACTCTGTCTTGATGGCTTGTCCAGGAAGGTCTCAGATTGGGACCCACCACCGAAGGCACTTCTCTCCTGGGAGGACAGAAGGGAACTAGCACAGAGAACGCAAACTGTGGGCAGGCACTGTGCCCGATGCATCAATAAGGGTCATTATAATCTCAGAATGACCTGATAAGCTAAGCATCATGTTCCCACTTCAGATGTGGAAACCCCTGAGAGCCAGACAGATGAATCAGAATTCAAATATCTCAAACACTAAAGAAGAAGCTCTTTCCTACAATATATTTATCTTTGGGGTGCTTTCTTCTGTGACATTTCATGCAGATGCATCAATAAAATTCTAAGGAAAATTTCCAAGGCAGTTGCAATATTCAGTAAACAGGGTTCCATCAGGGAGGTGGACTTGGTTGGTCCAAAGATTTGTTCAAGGCATCAGTCCTTTAGAAGGTTTCTAGGATCCCCTCAAAGGGTTGCCTTATGGTCCTGAGAGCCTATGGATGGGGATGCCCACAAATCTTCAGCTTATCCATGAGGACCCTGCATGCAACAACCTTCACCGTCACCCCCATAACCACTATAGGGTGTACCATCCCTGAAAACTGATAAGAAAAAACCAGGAGCTGTTATTTCTGGAACAGTAAACCAACACACACACACGCACGCGCGCGCACACACACACACACACACCCCTCACATAATAAAGCCATGGATTGGGCTTCAGTGTGTTTGAGACACAGCCCCCCTTTTCTATCCATTTATGGACCCTGGGGGATTTCTAGTCAAGTGACCCCTTGCCTGACCGCTGTGGAATGGTAAAGGATACGGTCCCTCATTTGGGAATGAGGACTCATTTTTCCCCTTCAAGCTTGTTCAAGCCTGTTCTGTCTTATAAGTTTGCTTAAAGCAAAATACCACATGCGAAAGGAGATACATTGTTAAGTAAAATGACAGATACATCATAAATGCCTTATGGGTCAAGGAGAGATGGCTCCAGAGACAGTCAGGTCCCACTGAGCACCCCTCTCTCCATGTCCCTGATACACCATTTTCATGGGTCTGGTCCCACCTGTGGAGTTCGGGAAAGACAGGGGACCCTGAGGGAGGGGCTCCAATGGTGACAAGGCTCAGGGATTACCACCAACCTCCTGTTTGGAACATTTCAGAGTTTTGCTAAACTGGGAGCTGCCACTCAGAATTATCCCTAACTGTGTGTTTTTGGGTAATCCAAGCACATGGTAAGTGTTTCTTGAATCATGATTGGCAGGACCCCACATAGCAGGTAAAGTCTGGGACTGGCTATTACCATAATGACCAAATGAGCTGGCATCATAAGTGGACAAAGGAGGAAATGCAAAGATTTTGTGCTGTTTATATGTGTGTGCTTCACTACTGAGATGAGCTGTGTGGACTACCTCATCCCACTCTTTCCCAAGGGTGTACCAAACATATTTTGACCCCTTGTTCCCCTCTGTTGAGCAAATATGCCATAACTTTTGGAAAGAAATTTGACAGTGAGAATCTAAAGCCTTAAAAATGTTTATAGCTTGGAATCTAGTAATTCCACTACTGGGAATCCAGCCTGAAGAAATAATTCTAATGCATGAAAAACTTTATGCACAAAGATATTCATCATAACAGTGAAATGACTGAAACAAGATAAATATCCAACACTAAGTAAAAGCCTGATACTCTGAGTTTTCAGTTTGATCTTGGGAAACCTGTATATCTAAAACTTCCCTGCTCAAGTGTGGAAATTAAAGTACATCTATGTTCTAAAGTATATAGCCAATAAAAATGTTTTCAAAAGTATAATAACATGAATCATGCTTATAATGTTATAATTAATAAACATTGAGTAGCAGGTCATTTCTACTAGTTATGAATATTGGATAAACAGTAAAAACTGGATATAAAGAAATATGTGGGAGGAGTCAAGACAGCAGTGTGGGAAAATGCCGAGTTAGTATCTCCCCACAACTAGGGCACCTGCTGGCCACTGGTGGAAAACTCTGACCCCCAAGGAGATGGGAGGAACCCCAGAGTGAACCAGTAGGACGTAGCAGGACCAAGGGGGGAAGAGAAGTGGAGGCCAGACAAGATTGGAGCCCCTGAGGCCAGTAAGATCAGGAGAGGACAGTGGGAGGGACTCTCCGGGAAGAGCAGGAGAGGAGCAGAGGGTGATCGCCTGGCCCACTCGGGCCAAGGAGCTTGCTGACCTCCCAAGCCGGTTCCCCCTGCCTCCAAAGCCCCATCCAGGCTGCATGGGTCCTGGGGGCATAGGAAGGAGGGCAAGGGGAGAACAGGAGAGGCAAGTGGGAGGGGCCATCTGGGAGGAGCGGCAGAGGAGTGGAGGGCTATTGCCCCGCCCACTCAGGCCCAGGGACCTGCTGAGCTCCCAGGCAGACATCCTGCCCTCCAAGGCCCCTCCACCATCCACACTGGTCCTGGGGGCATAGGAGGGAGGCTGAGGAGATCAGGAGAGGCAGGCGGGAGGGGCCCTCCCAGACCCCAGACCAGAGGAGCAGGAGAGGAGAGGAGGGCGTTTGCCCCACCCACTCGAGGCCAGGAAGCCTGCTGGGCTCCCAGGTGAGGTCCCCTGCCCTCTGAGACCAGGAGTGGGGGGCACACCTGGGGCCCTTCTGTTCCTTGAGCTTAAGCCCCACCCCCCACAGCCCCCAGGGCCTTTTCCAGCCCTGTGGGTCCTAAGCATAGGCCCTGCCCACCACCCAAACCTCACCCTGCTTAGGCCCCACCCTCCACAGCCAAGGCCTTCCCCCCCAACCCCCACACTTTTTTTTTCTCTTCCCTCCTCCTCTTTTTTACTAGTGTTGTACTGATGCACCTTCCGCTTGTTGATTCATCTACATTTTTATTTTTACATTCTTTCTAACATATCTGTTAGTTTCCTAGTCCAAGTTTTACTTTGTATTTTCTTTTCTTTTTTTTCCTTGCTGCCCCACACAGCTTGCAGGATCTTGATTCAAGAGCCCAGGGTCAGGCGAAAGCTCCTGCAGTGAGAGCTCTGAGTCCAAACCACTGGACTAACAGAGAACCTCAGACCCCAGGGAATATTCATCAGAGTGAGGTCTCACAGATTTCCTCACCTCAGCACCAAGACCCAGCTCTACCCAAGAGGCTACAAACTCCAGTGTTGGAAGCTTCAGGCCAAACAACTAGTAAAACAGGAACACAATCCCACTCATTTAAAAAAAAAAGAGAGACAGCAAAAAAATATGTCACAGATGAGGGAGCAAGGTAAAAACCTACAAGACCAAATAAATGAAGAGGAAATAGGCAATCTACTTGAAAAAGAATTCAGAGTAATTATAGTAAAGATGATCCAGAGTCTCAGAAATAGAATGGAAGCACCAATTGAGAAAATACAAGAAATGTTTAACAAAGATCTAAAAGAACAGACAAACAGAGATGAACAACACAATAACTGAACCAAAAAATACACTAGAAGGAATCAGTAACAGAATAATGGAGGTGGAAGAACGAGTAAGTGAGCTGGAAGACAAAACGGTGGAAATAACTGCCAAGGAGCAGAATACAGCAAAAAGAATGAAGAGAATTGAAGACAATCTCAGAGACCTCTGGGACAACACCAAATGCACCAACATTCAAAATACACGGGCCCCAGAAGAAGAAGAGAAAAAGAAAGGGTCTAAAAAATACTTGAAGAGATTATAGTGGAAAACTTCCTTAACATGGGGAAAAAAGAGTGACCCAACTTCAGGAAGCACAGAGAGTCCCATACAGGATAAACCCTAGGAGAAACACACCAAGACACATATTAACCAAACTAACAAAAATTAAATTCAAAGAAAAAATATTAAAAGCAGCAAGGGAAAAACAAAAAATAACATACAAAGGAAGCCCCATAAGGTTATCAGCTGATTTTTAAGTGGAAACTCTGCAGGCCAGAAGGGAGCGGCAGGATATACTTAAAGTGATGAAAGAGAAAAACCTACAACCAAGATTACTCTCAGCAAGGATCTCATTCCGATTGAATGGAGAAGTCAAAAGCTTTTCAGACAAACAAAAGGTAAGAGAATTCAGCACCACCAAACCAGCTTTACAACTAATGCTAAAGAAACTTCTCTAAGCAGGAAACACAAGACAAAAAAAAGACCCACAAAAAACAAACCCAAACAATTAAGAAAATGGTAATGGGAACATGCATATCAATAATAACCTTGAATGTAAATGGATTAAATGCCCCAACCAAAAGACACAGACTGGCTGAATGGATACAAAAACAAGACCCATATATATGCTGTCTACAAGAGACCCACTTCAGACCCAGTGACACATACAGACTGAAAGTGAAGGGATGGAAAAAGATATTCCATGCAAATGGAAATCAAAAGAAAGCTGCAGTAGCAATACTTGTATCAGATAAAATACACTTTTTTTTTTTTTTCCTCTGTACGTGGGCCTCTCACTGCTGTGGCCTCTCCCATTGCAGAGCACAGGCTCCGGATGTGCAGGCTCAGCGGCCATGGCTCACGGGCCCAGCCGCTTCGTGGCATGTGGGATCTTCCCAGACCAGGGCACGAACCCGTGTCCCCTGCATCGGCAGGCGGACTCTCAACCACTGCGCCACCAGGGAAGCCCCTAAAATACACTTTAAAATAAAGACTGTTACAAGAGATAAGGAAGGACACTACATAATGATCAAGGGATCAATCCAAGAAGAAAGATATAACAATTATAAATGTTTATACACCCAACATAGGAGCACCTCAATACATAAGGCAAATGGTAACAACCAGGAAAGGGGAAACTGACAGTAACACAATAATAGTAGGGGACTTTATCACCCCACTTACAGCAATGAACAGATCATCCAAACAGAAAATAAATACGGAAATACAGTTTTAAATGACACAACAGACCAGATAGATTCAATTGATATTTATAGAACATTCCAACCAAAAGTGGCAGAATACACTTTCTTCTCAAGTGCACACGGAACATTCTACAGGATAGATCATATCTCGGGTCACAAATCAAGCCTTGGAAAATTTAAGAAAACTGAAATCGTATCAAGCATCTTTTCTGACCAAAACGCTGTGAGGATGGAAATCAATGACAGGGAAAAGAACTGTAAAAACCACAAATATATGGAGGCTAAACAGGGTGCTACTAAATAACCAAGAGATCACTGAAGAAATCAAAGAAGAAATTAAAAAATACATAGAAACAAATGACAATGAAAACACAATGACACAAAACCTATGGGACGCAGCAAAAGCAGTTCTAAGAGAGAAGTTTATATCAATTCAATCTCATCTCAAGAAACAAGAAAAATCTCAAATAAACAATCTAACCCTACATCTAAAGCAACTAGAGAAAGAAGAACAAAGAAAACCTAAAGTCACTAGACAGAAAGAAATCATAAAGATCAAAGCAGAAATAAATGAAACAGAAATGAAGAAAACAATAGCAAAGATCAATAAAACTAAAAGCTAGTTCTTTGAGAGGTAAACAAAATTAACAAACCCTTAGCCAGACTCATCAAGAAAAAAAGAGAGAGGATGCAAATCAATAAAATTAGAAATGAAAATGAAGAAAGCACACTGACACTGAAGAAATACAAAGAATTATAAGAGATGACTACAAACAGCTATATGCCAATAAAATGGACAACCACCACGAAATGGACTAATTCTTGGAAAGTTACAATTTTCCAAGACTGAACCAGGAAGATTTAGAAAATATAACAGACCTATCACAAGTAACGAAATTGAAACCGTAATTAAAAATCTTCCAACAAACAAAAGTCCAGGACCAGATGGCTTCACAGGTGAATTCTATCAAACATTCACAGAAGAGCTAACACTGATCCTTCTTAAATTCTTCCAAAAAATTGCAGAGGGAGGAACACTCCCAAATTCATTCTATGAAGCCACCATCACCATGATGCCAAAACCAGAAAAAGGTATCACCAGAAAAGAAAATTATAGCCCAATACCACTGATGAACATAGATGCAAAAATCCTGAACATAATACTAGCAAACAGAATCCAACAACATACTAAAGGATCATACACCATGATCAAGTGGGATTTATCCCAGGGATGCAAGGATTCTTCAATACACACAAATCAATCAGTGTGATACACCATATCAACAAACTGAAGGATAAAAACCATATGATCATCTCAACAGATGCAGAAAAAGCTTTCGACAAAATTCAACACTTATTTATAATAAAAACTCTGCAGAATATGGGCATAGAGGGAACCTACCTCAACATAATAAAGGCCATATACGACAAACCCACAGCAAGCATCATACTCAATGGTGAAAAACTGAAAGCACTTCCATGAGGATCAGGAACAAGACAAGGATGTCTGCTCTCACTGCTCTTATTCAACACAGTTTTGGAAGTCCTAGCCACAGCAATCAGAGAAGAAAAAGAAATAAAAGGAATACAAATGGGAAAAGAAGAGGTAAAACTGTTACTATTTGCCAATGACATGATACTATACACAGAAAATCTTAAAGATGCCGCCAGCAAACTCTTAGAACTAATCAATGAATTTGGTAAGATTGCAGGATACAAAATGAATGCACAGAAATCTCTGGCATTCCTATACACCAACAATGAAAAATCAGAAAGAGAAATTAAGGAAACACTCCCATTTACCACTGCAACAAAAAGAATAAAATACCTAGGAATAAACCTACCTAAGGAGGTGAAAGACTTGTATTCAGAAAACTGTAAAACACTGATGAAAGAAATCAAAAATGACATAAACAGATGGAGAAATATACCATGTTCTTGGATAGGAAGAATCAATATTGTGAAAACGACTATACTACCCAAAGCAGTCTACAGATTCATGCAATCCCTATCAAACTACCAATGGCATTCTTCACAGAATAAAAAATCTTACAATTCATATGGAAACACAAAAGACCCCAAATAGCCAAAGCAATCTTGAGAAAGAAAAATGGAGTTTTTCGGAGGAATCAGGCTCCCCAACTTCAAACTATACCACAAAGCTACAGTAATCAAGACAGTATGGTACTGGCACAAAAACAGAAATATAGAGCAATGGTACAGGATAGAATGCCCAGAGATAAACCCACACACATATGGGCACTTAATTTATGACAAAGGAGGCAAGAACATACAATGGAGAAAAGACAGCCTCTTCAATAAGTGGTGCTGGGAAAAATGGACAGCTACACGTAAAAGAATGAAATTAGAACACTACCTAACACCATACACAAAAATAAATCCAAATGGATTAAAGACTTAAACGTAAGACCAGACACTATAAAACTTTTAAAGGAAAACATAGGAAAGCCTCTCTTTGACATAAACCACAGTAAGATATTTTTAGACCCACCTCCTAGAGTAACATAAATAAAAACAAAAATAAACAAATGGGACTTAGTTAAACTTAAAAGCTTTTGCACAGCAAAGGAAACCATAAACAAGACAAAAAGACAACCCTCAGAATGCAAATGAATGCATTTGCAAATGAAACAACAGACAAAGGTTAATCTCCAAAATATGCAAACAGCTCATGGAGCTCAATATCAAGAAAACAAACAGTTCAATTAAAAAATGGGCAGAAGACCTAAATAGACATTTCACCAAGGAAGACATACAGATGGCCCAGAGACACATGAAAAGATGCTCAACATCAATAATTGTTGGACAAATGCAAATCAAAACTACAATGAGGTATCACCACACGTCGGTCAGAATGGCCACTATCAAAAAAGCTAGAAACAATAAAGGCTGGAAAGGGTGTGGTGAAAAGGGAACCCTCTTGCGCTGTTGGTGGGAATGTAAATTGATACAGCCACTATGGAGAACAGTATGGAGGTTCCTTAAAAAACTAAAAATAGAACTACCATATGACCCAGCAATCCCACTACTGGGCATATACCCTGAGAAAAACATAATTCAAAAAGACACATGCACCCCAATGTTCATTGCAGCACTATTTACAATAGCCAGGACATGGAACCAACCTAAATATCCATCGATAGATGAATGGATAAAGAAGATGTGGCACATATATACAATGGAATATTACTCAGCTATAAAAAGAAACGAAATTGAGTTATTTGTAGTGAGGTGGATGGACCTAGAGTCCGTCATACAGAGTGAAGTAAGTCAGAAAGAGAAAAACAAATACCGTAAGCTAACGCCTACATTTATGGAATCTAAAAAAAAAGGTACTGATGAACCTAGTTGCAGGGCAGGAATAAAGAGGCAGACATGGAGAATGGACTTGATCACCTGGGGTGGGAGGACGAAGCTGGGGCGAAGTGAGTAGCATCGACATATATACACTACGGAATGTAAAATAGTTGGCTGGTGGGAAGCAGCAGCATAGCACAGGGAGATCAGCTCGGTGCTTTGCGATGACCTAGAGGGGTGGGATAGGGAGGATGGGAGGGAGGCTCAAGAGGGAGGGGATATGGGGACATGAGTATGCATATGGCTGATCTGCTTTGCTGTGCAACAGAAACTAACACGGTACTGTGAAGCAATTATACTCCAATAAAAATGTATTGAAAAAAATGAAATATGTGAACAGCTGTACATAAAGATGGCAGATTGAAAATATCTGATTTTCCTCCTTTTCCAAAGCGTCACTAAAGCTATAGTAAAGGGGGTTTTCTTAAAGGCATAATTTCAAAAAGATGGAAAGAACAGGGGAGGAGATAGCAAGAAAATGTTGAAAATTACAGAGTGAATGGAAGATGGACAAGGGGTAATTGATTTAGCAAACTGTTGAAATTTGAATTTTAAAATGGCAGCAGGGAATCTAAGGCCAATCTGAATAACACAGCAGAATCATCAAAAAGCTCAGGTACCATGATCATTAAGTATTTCAGGAAGTGAGGTGAAATAGAAGCCAAATCGAAAAGGATGGGTGAAGAGTCAGGTAGTGCTCCAGGCCCCGTGCTCATCCCACACTGCATGATGATTTCCCGCCTGGGAAAATCTGGAAGTCTCCTTCTGAGAAGGTTAGGTTAGGCAGAAAGCTCCCAGAAAGCTGGCACAGATGACTGTGGGCAACTCTACCCAAAGCAGTCGAGTTAGGTAAAGTTATGTGTACTGAATGCAGAGGCCAGCCCTCTTCCCTCTCTCAGCTCCAAGAACACTGACAGCCATGCCTTCACCCTCTGCCCAGCCCCAGAGGAAGGACCAGAAGATACTGACACCACAGGTTCCCCAATCAGACCACTCTACAGCGATGATCACAGTCTCCAAGCCAACTCATTTGCTCAGGGTTTCCAAGTATTTAGTCCCCACCTCTTATATATGAACACACAACCAAGAATCACCAGCCTTCTTGGAAAACCCCTAACATAAAATATAAAGACCAAAACAAAAAACAAACAAGAAGGCAACTCAGAGAAAGTAAAATTTCTACAGAAAGAACAAATTTCCATAAAATACAGATTGTCAGTGACCTAGAGAAATAAGAGAAGAGATTGCATCTATGAAACAGGAACACGAGGCTAAGGAAAGAATACGCTGCCATAGTGTTTTCCAGAAAATTGTATCTGTCTCTGCATGACTGGTACCTCACATTGCTCTCATCTGCCCCCAAGCTTACTGCAGGTACACCTGCCTGATAATCTAGGTCACATGAAAACCTTAGCTTCAAGGGAGTCTGGGAAATGTAGTTCTTAGCATTTCACTCTCTACAGCAAGCTAAAAGGAGGGTAGAAAGGGTGCTGAGTAAGCCAGTCTACATTATCAGCTACAAATAGTGCATTCACTACAATGATAAAATCACATCTTTAGAACTAAAATCCACTTTCAATCATGATTTTCTATCCCCATTACCTGTATATAATCAGATCAAATAAAGTCCAAATTCCATTTCTTCCACAGGAAATAGAATTGGCCTTCAACAAAGTCATGAGTGACCTCTGAGTAAAGTTAAAATTCCCAAGCATTGTTCCCTGATTTCTACCTTCTAGAAAAAAAATATCACCCATTTGTCAACCAGGGATATGAGTTTCTGACTTTTTTCCATTGCCTCTTCCTTCACACTGAAGAGTCCCCAAAGTGCAAACACATTCCTAGCTGAAGTTATTAATTCCTGCAAATATGGAGGACTTAACTGATAGGACTGTGAAATGTAAGTGCCATATGGATGGAGTATCAGATGTTTGTTTCAACAGGTGACAAATGATCCTTGTGGCATCAGCAAAATCCAGAGGAAGTGAAGAGTTTGGGTGCTGGCAAGGAACAACCAGTGACTGGGGCTTCATGGTGGGCTTCAGCTCCATTCTTCTCCAGCCCTGCTCAGTCCCAGACCTCCTCACCCTGTCCTGCCTAAATCCTGAGTCCATCTGTATAAGGCTACAAGGTGCAAGACAGCCTCAGCCATACTATTCAGTGGAGATCTGGGTTTAACTGTGCTGCCAAAGACCTAGGATCTGATGAGCCAGGAATGAGCCACGGACATCCAAGTCAACACAGAGCTGTATTTCCCCCTGCGTATGCCACCTTTTCCCTGAAGACAGGCATAGATGTCTTATTCCACTTGGTCGTTCCTGCTAGAGCCCCAGCTCTTTTGGTTTGGCTACAGCCCCAGTCCCTGCCCACCTCCAGCTGCTGTCTGGGGTCACCCATAACTGGAGGGTTAGCAGTACCTACTGTAGTCCCTTGCCACATATTGAATATCACATCCTGTATCTCACTGGCAAAATGAACCACCCAGACCAAAGCTACTGCTTTGAAAACACACTGAGATCCACTCCTTCAGCCAGATCAGATACTAAACCTTGCTTTCTCCTTCTTTCTCTTCTCCATGAAACCATGAAACAGAAGTCTCAGAAAAGGACCCCATTTTGAAGGACCCCACTTGACCATGACAGTGGAGGCCACTCAGCCTCTGGTCACATTGGCCCTGCAGGAGCCACATCTGGCTGGAATGGAGAAGTGGGGTCAGCACGTAACAGACCTTCACTAGTTCCTTTTCCTCATGTCAAGTAGTAGTAATAATCTCTCATATTTATAAACAGGTAGCTATGAGTCAGGAACTGTGCTGCATGCTTCACAAAAGTCAATTCACTTGATCCCCACAGCCACCCTTCATGGTTGATATAATTACCCTCATTTTACAGATGAAGAAATAGGATTGGATGGGGTCAAATGAGGCGCTACAAGTCAAACGGGAAGTCTGAAGCATCTTTGTGAAATAAAACAACACCTTGAATCCTACGCACGCATCCCTTGGATGACCAATACATAGATATTCCATAGTTTATTGACAGGATCTTCACCCTGAGGCCTGCAAAGCCACTGGATTAGAGGAGGATTAGGGCTAATGAAGAGGGGTCATTACTCCCCATGTTCATTTCCTGAGAAATACATGGTCCTCACACAGCAAATGGAAACCCAGGAGGCAAGCTGCAGGCAGACAGATGCTTTCATGTCTCTGCCTGTTTTCTCTTGGACCTAGACCTGATCGTTTGGTAGAGTTTGGATTAAATAAGTCGGCCTCTTCACCACTGCTCTGCATGGGAACACTGCCTACCTCCCCATCCCATTGTGTTTTTCTGCAAACAACCATCTGCATTTCCTCTACCTGTGGAAAATTACTTCTTTTGAGAAGCCCGATCCTCCATCTCCCTTGGGCTGGAAAGAATTAATCTTTTTTTTCTTTTCTTTGTGCTCTTTTAACAGAGTGCTGTATTATAACCAAGTGTTTACAAAGAGGCAGTGTCATACTGTAGGAAAAGCTCTGAATCGGGAGCTGGACGACCTGGATTCTGGGACTGCCATTTGCTAGCTCTGCAATCTTCAACAGGACCCTTGGTCTCACCTGTAAAACGCAGATAACACTTGCCTCACCTGCCTTGCACATGAGGCTAAATGAGATGTTTGTGCAAGTGCTTGGAAATTCTCAAGTTGATGCCTGGGTTGGTGGTTTTGTTTTTGTTTGGTTTCTGTTTTGTTTGGTTTTTTTGCTTCTCCCTACTTGTGTTAGGGGGTTTTGTATCCCACTCAGAGCCTGCAGAGTGCTGCTACAGGGCTCCACGGGACTGGGTTCTCTGTGAATGTTTATTGAAATTAAAAGAATGCAACTGTGAGTGGTGAGATCTCTCATCCTTGACACACAAGATGTAATCACCATACCTCTCTCCCTCCTTTCCTGCATGCCTGTGCTGTGTGATTGTGTGTGTACATGCGTGTATATGCGTGTGTGTGTGTGTGTGTGTGTGTGTTCCATTGTCAGCAGCATCCTTTTTCCTAAGCTGTGGCATCCCCGCCGTGCAGAGGAGTCCTGGGGCTGACTGACTAAAACTGACAATGACTGTGAAAGGGAGTCTTTTCTCCAGGTTCACAATGTCAGTGGGTTTCAGTTTTTGTTTGTTTTTTGTTTGTTTTGGTTTTTGGGTTTTTTTTGCATCTGGGCCTGCTGTGCTCAGTCTTGAGCTTTCAAATGAGAGCAGACCTAGCTTGGTAGGCAGGCTCTGGAGGGCAGCACAAGCAAGAACTAAGGGAGACGAACACCCCAGCTATGTGGGCAGCTCAAAGACCGGCTCCATGAGCTTCAGCACAGCCTGCACACAAGGCTTCTGTACCCGAGAGGGCACAGGGCTCACAAACTAACCTAAGCCACTAATTTCTGACACTTCTCTGTTTGGAGGGATATGGAGAAATAGTTGGTACTGTGAAAAGCAGAAAAGGTTTCCGATTCAGGACAGATAAACACAGCATAAAGAACAATAGCTCCATGATGGGCAGATGTATAGGTGTGAATCTACAGAATACAGCATGTGGTTTTCTGTGTGGATGACTTCAGCACAGCTGGGATGAATCCTTCTTCATCCCACTAATACAAATTCATGGTGAGGCTGAAAAAAAATGGAAGTGACTGAGACACATCTAGATGATGTGAAAGTTCGTGTGTTCTTAGGGGAGTTAAGTTCTCTCATCTTCCATCCCATTTCATAAATGTTTAAGAAGCACCTTCCACATAGAAAGTAACTGCTGCGCTCAACACTAGGGCAAGACTGGGATAAACCACAGCCCCAACACAAAGCTACCCACAGCCTAGTGAATGGCTATGTGTAAAAGTGTCCAGCCAGACCCTGAGCAGGTGCTCATTCCATGGTAGTTTCTTTTTTCTCTACATCCTTCTCTCCCTTATCACAGTCCCAAGCTGATGTTGGAAACATTGCTACTAAATCTTTATTTCAGAAGTCCAAACTTTTCACCATTCAAACTGATTCTTAATCTCTTCCGTGAATCACATCTCTGATGGATTTTTGAATAACAAATATTTGGTATTTATATTCTTCAAGCACATGTTAACCCAAATTACCACACTGAGCTGATAAAAGTAAAGTTCAAAGAAGGAAACTTGATTTATCTGCTAGATGATTGTCTCATGGGCAAGTGTCTTTTAAATGTTGAAAACAGCTCAAAGCTCTTTCCTTTCCTATCTACACAGAATCTTGGGGTCCAGGTACCCCAGGTTGGAAGCCACCACCATCTTGGTAATATTCATTTATTCCTGTAAAAAGCATCCCTTTCTCCTAAGAGTTGCCTACATCTTGCTGTGATTCAGTTTATGATTCTTGCCTAAGAGCAAACGTTGATGGGGCAAGTGAGATCATCTGAGGTTAGGAGCAGGTGATAACTTCAGAGGTCTCATGCTGGAGAAAAAAACAAAGAGCTGGTAGTATAGTCCTAGTATAGATGAATTTTTCAGATTTTAGTTTTGCCCATGGCTGGTTCTGAGAAGAACTTAGTGAAGAGTTTCAGATATTGTTACTGAGATGAGCTGCTTGTGCTTAGCTTAGAAGTAACCATAACCAAATATACCACTCTGAAGCATCGACCATCACAAAAAATTCTCCAAGAGAAAAGTTTACATGTACACAACAGAAAATGTATTAATTCATGGATCTGTGTTCTGAGGTTTAGCAGGAAGCATGTAATGTTAAGACTGAGGGTCTTCCCTCCTAAGACTTCATCACCCCATCATGTTACCAAAGGCATGGCAAACATGGATAGACCCTAGATGAAGTTTCCTTGAAGGTTCATGGACTGGGGAACACAATTTGAAGTGAGGTGAAAAAGAGGGATAGAGACCCCATAATGGTTTCACCTTCTTTCAAGATGATTTTATTTAGAAACTTATTTCCTTCAGGTCATAATCCAGTAAAGATTACCCTTCCCAATGAAAGGTCTACAGTTGCATCCCCCAGGCAGGAAAGAAAGTTAGGGGCTTGTTGCTAATCACGGAATTGACTTCCCAACTTTTAATGCTTTTGCAGTGTCTTCTGCTTGGAACAGCAAGAAAGTCTCAGTTAGGCGCCCATATGTGCAAACTAGCCCCTGCTTCTTTCTGTTTATAGCCAGTAAGAAAAAATGGCAAAGCTGATCTTTTTACAAGGACAAGGTGACCAACTCTAGGTATCAGTACGGCCCAGTTATAACTAATGGGAAGCTAAGTAAGATAGAGAAAAGACAAGAGGAGACAGATTAACCCATAATGTACCATTAGGGTTGATATTTGAGTCCAAACTCTGAAGCCCATACCTTTGCAGGGATGCTTATAATATTTTATGCTATTGAACAACATGAATTAATTTGTAGTGTTTATTTTAGTCACATCATTTTAAAAGATACTTCTATTTTAGTTTCTATTACAAAATATAGTAATCTAGATCTATCAAGCTTCTTTTCCTTTGCTCTCCTTCATGGAAACAAGAAGAAACCTGAGAAAGAGGTATAGGGAGTGGGCTGGGGGCATAGTCTTAATATTTTTTTAAGTGTGTTTTCATTGGAGGCATTTTCAATGAAACTATTTTCAATAACATTCTACTAACCTTTTTTCTAATTTATTTTCCTTTATAAAAAGTTTTCCGTTATATTTAAGCCAAAATGTTTGTGAACGTCCTTTTAAATTCAAAGAAAATGAAGTCAGGCATTTTTGGTGCAGAGAGTAATTCTAGGCCCAGTAGGGGAGCACTTATGACTGAACAAAAATTCTTTTCTCATACGAAATGTGAGCTCCCAGCCTGGGATTCACACATTAATGACTGTGAGAGTCATTATTATATATGCCTCCAAAGCTGAGATTCTGTGCTAACCTGCTCTGTACAGCAGATGTCGAAATGTTAACTGTGGGACAGCAGGTATGGCTGGAGTTGTTCTTCTCAAGGTCTTCTCTACATCACTCTTCCAAGCCCTGTAATCCAGCCAACACCAAGTGACAAGGTTAACCAGAGGCACTGTTACCTGGCATCGATTCCCCGTCCTTTAACTAAGTCATGATTCTTCCCAAGAGTGCATCTTTCACCTCCTCCTATATTAGGGAGTCGTTGGTGGTAGCTTCTCAAATGTCAGATGGTTTATAACTTCTGGTTCTGTGTCTGATGTTTTTCAATGAGCACTATGAGTCTAAGCAATTGCGGGGTTTGGGAAAGAAATTTTATTTGGAGGAGTAGAGTCAGAAAAGCATAAACTTCCTGGATGGAGACCTAGTCTGAAATCCCAATTAAATCCTGGAAAAGGTGTTTGATGCTAAGTCCCTGAAAATTCCTCAACCTCAGTTTCCTCATTATGAAATAGAAGGAAATCTATTTTGATTTGACGTGTTGGGGGAAAATGAAAGCTATGAACAATCTGTGGGAAGGACTTGGCATAGTACCTGCATACAGTAAATACTCTGGGCTCCCTCCCTGATTCCATGCGTTTGCTGATGCGGTTTTGCTGTCCTTTCCACTGGATGTGAACTAGATTTCTTTGTTCCTTGAGTTTGGACTCAGTCATCTGACTTGCTTTGGCCAATGAAATTGGGTCCCAGTGACAACGTGCCAGTTCCAAACCGAGGCATTAGAAGGAAATATATGTTTCTATTACCTCTCTTGCACTTCTTTCCTCACCATGAGGTGAGCCTTTCCAGACACCTCAGCCTGTGTTGTATAACGAACAGATACAGAGCAGACCTGAGCCCAATCCTCAATGAGAAACTAAGCCCAGTAAGCCTGACAAGTAAAGCAGAGTTTCCCAGCCAAACTCAGACTAAACTGCTTAATGCTCTGCCAAACCACAAATGAGCAAGACTATATTATTATTATTATTATTATTAGCCAGAGTTTGGAGGTGGTCTGCTACACACCAAGAGCTGACATACAATACTGGAAAAAAAAATGTTTTCTGGTTTAAAACGACTTTTGACTAGCAGTTCCCATACATGCTTTCCTATCTATCATCTCACTGAATCACCAATGAAAGTATAGCAAAAGGTGAAAAACTGTACTATCCCCAAAACTTAGGCTGAAAGGCAATCCATGAATCTGGAAAGAACAGATATAATCCAGACATAACTGCATCTAAAAATTAATAACAACAGAACTGAAAATTGAAGAGCAACCTCTCTCTACTGCCTGTGTACGCTCCCAACTCTTAGGTAATAAAAAGAGAATATTAACCCCCTCCCCTACCCACTCCCCAAATGGTCCATAACTAAGCACCATTTTTTTCTACATCTGGGATAAGATTACAACACCAAAAAATGACCTGAATAGTAGTTAAGGCAATATGTGTTTCAGTATATCTGGGGCAGTAGGAATTCCACAAGAAAAGTGCCACAGGCAGGAGCAGAGGCAAAGAGACCCTTGGTAGCAGTGCATTCCGGGAACTGTAGATTTTCACATACAACATTCAGAGTCCAGTAGTATGGGTGCAAGAAAAAGACACCACCCCAATAAAGAAAGGCAAAGGCTGCCAGAAATAAGAACTGGAACCATCAACTGCACAGATTTATTTGCCCGTTAACTGAATGTCTGTGATAAATTCAACCACAGCACAAATGGACAGAGAATATAACCAAAGCCTGGCTGTTGAAAAGTGCTGAAATCTGGTCTGAAAGAAAACAGCATAAAAATAGATCTTACGTCAGGACAGCAATATCTAACAAAATTACATAAGCATTTTCCCTTTGACCCACCAATTCCACATCTCAGAATCTGAAGACACGTTTGCACAAATACCAGACAATATGTGCTCAAGATTATTCAGAGGACTGGTTAGACAAACCAGGGTATCTCCACCCAGTGTACTACTCAGCTACCACACAAAAAGCATGAGGAAAGGCTGCATGTACCAATGTAGAGTGATCTCCAAGATACACTAAGTGACAAACACAAGGTTCAAAACAGTGTATAGAATATGATACCTTTTGTGTAAGAAACAACAGGAAATACATACACACACACGATTATTTTTGTCAAAAGAAATAATGGAAGGATAACCTACAACTAGTACAGATGGTTACCTGTAGAAGTTACCGGTAACAGGAAGAGTAACAGAATGAAGGGGAGGGGAATGGAAGCAAGGATTTTCTGAGTATTCACTCTTACATCCTTTAGACTCTTGAACCACAGAAATGTTTTGCACATTCCAAAACTAAGTAAAGTTTGATCCAAAAGGAAAAAAAGCAAACTCTAAAGTTGAAAATACAGAAAATAAACATTTCAACTGATATTTGAAATCAGTATTTGGCTTACAAATCCTGAAGAATAATATAATAACAAAATGGAATGTGTGGGCCTTTGTTAAGATCCTGGTTCAGGCAACCCAACTTCAAAAGATGAGTTGAGACAATCAGGTAAACATGATTATGGAGTAGAAATGAGATAAGACTAAGAACTTGTTATTTTCCTCAAACGTTGTAATAGTGTGGTGGTTATGTGGGGAAAGTTCTTATCAGTTAGAGATGCATAATGAATTATTTAAGGATGAATTGATATGATATCTGGGAATTGCTCTGAAAGCTGTCAGCAAGGAGAAAAACAGTGTTGGGTGTGAAGAGGGTTGAACAAAGCAAACGAGACTGGCAAAATACTGATAACTGTCAGAACTAGGTAGTGGGTACATGCAGGTTCATTTATTAATCCAGGTACTTTCATGTATGTGTGAAAACATCTGTAATAAAAAGTCATATCAATTTGAGCTGTTAAAAACAAATGCAATAATTCTATATGTACTGACATAGGAATACCTTCAAAATATATTATTAATTGAAAAACTAAAAAGGTGCTGAACAATGTGGAAACATTATCTTATCTGAGTGAAATATGTGTGTGTGCCATAAGTATGCAAAAAAATATTTCTGGTGGATGCCATGAAACTGTTGATCGTGGTTACCACCAGCAAGGGGTTAGGTTGTGGAGGAAGAGACTTACTTTTTATTTTACACCATTCTTTGCTGCTTGATGTTTTAACCTGTGAATATACCACTTTAATAATATAGTTTTAACATTTATCTTTTAAAAAACAAAAAAAAAGAGAAAAAGCTGATTCTAGATAAATCTTGGTTTTCTGATTATAAATGAGAAAAATAAATATGAAATTATTTACAAATCTGTAAAACAAAGAAAAAAGAACACACAGAGGTTATACAATGTCCCTGGAAATAACCTATCAGATAGTCCAGAATAAAATTTCCTGACCAGGAAAGAGGATATGTGTGTGTGTGTGTGTGTGTGTGTGTGTGTGTGTGTGTGTGTGTGTGCATGTGTATATATATATATATATGTGTGTATATATATATATATACTTTTTATAAAAATATTTTTTGGGGATGGTAAGTGGTCATCGGAGATTTTTATTTTCATGAGTACATTTTTAACCCTGCAAATAAGAAAATGTTCACGCAATTCAAAGGAATAAAGACCAAAACAAGGTATTCAGCTCCAACTTTGGTCAGTAACCATTTACCCAGGAGCCTTTCCAGACAATAAAATAGTAATTTGTAAAATAATGTCTTTCAGCATTGGGTTCCCATATACAAAACAAAAGGCATTTTCACAAACCTCCTGGACAGTCCCTTTTTCTTGTGTTAAACTTACTGTCAACCTGCTTTGAGCTGCACACTGTTGGAACAAAATTATTCACTACAACTCCAAAGGGCTCCCCACTCTACATAATGATACCATTTTACAACTGGCTTTTACAAGGATAAAACTACCTGGGAACAGCTGACTTGTCAGTCAGTACTGAGGGAAGGTCAGCCCTGCAATCAAAGAGAAGGCTCCTTGCAGTATAAGATGTGAAGTCTTTTATGAGACTTTTTAATTAATATCATAACATGTACTGAAAGAGGCTTAAGCTAAAGCAAAATAGGTTGTTTTTCAGTATGTTCTCATTTGTCGTTCTGTTGGTAAAGGGTAGAGCAGACCGTCTTGATGTTCCTGAGCATGTTAGAGTGAAATTAATAAGAGCAATGCAATGACACAGGCACAGAACAGATGAGTTTTACAGTCTAAAGCTGATAAACTCACAATTAACTTAGGACACTGTAATGCCATTTTTTTTCTATGTGTATTAGTGATGATGTTTGGCCATCAGGTCAACTATATAAAAATACTTTTTAATTGGTGAGGTGAGAAGGATTTTTTTTAAAGAATTGTCAGAAGTTTTACATACTATAGTAGACTGATTTGCTAAAATGGCAACCAATATCCCTTTTGTTGATGAGTTCCTCTTTCTGATGTGACTGCAGCACCTCCCATCAAGACGTGGAGTCTATTTCCCCACCCCTTCAATAGAAGCTGGTGGTCTCGGTCACTTGCTTTGGACAATAGAATATGTGAGAAGTCATGATATACCAGTACAAAACCTAAGTTTTAAGGGGCTTTGCATGCATGCTTCTGTGCTCTCTCTTGGAATCCTACCCAACTGCCATGCCTATAACCTACTATAGAATGAGGGTCCACATTAGGACCAAGTCACTCCAAATGAGGCCACCCCCTAGCCAACCTAGCAGCTGACCATGGACGCATGAGTGAGACCATTCTAGGCCAGGAGAACTTCCCAGCAGAACTCAGCCCAAATTGGCAAACTGCAGAACTGTGAGCTAAATAAGTGATTATTATTTCAAGTCACTAATTATTGATGTGTTTTTTTTGGCAAAAATTGCTAAATGATGCATTCACATTCACTGTCATATATGTGGGAAGGCAAAGAAAGACAATCTCGGGGATAAGAGGGATCTGAAAATATATTCTCTTTAAAAAATTATGTTTTAAAATAAAAATAATATTTAAAACATGAAACAATGAAAAGGATAAAAGCAATATTAAGAGGCCAAGAAAGATGTCACAATATGAAATGATTAGACTACTGACAGCAATTAATATAATTTGCCTAAATTCTTATTTGACTAAAAATAATGCAAAAAATAACAATATACTCATAAAGATTTAGAATATAAAGATAATTATGGAATTGCAAAAACTGAATTAAAAAGTTTGTATAAATAAGTGGAAGAGGCAAACAGAATAAGTTCAAATTCTTATTTTAAAATATAAAGGGGAGGGCTTCCCTGGTGGCGCAGTGGTTGAGAGTCCGCCTGCCGATGCAGGGGACACGGGTTCGTGCCCCAGTCTGGGAAGATCCCACATGCCGCGGAGCAGCTGGGCCCGTGAGCCATGGCCGCTGAGTCTGCGCGTCTGGAGCCTGTGCTCCACAACGGGAGATGCCACAGCAGTGAGAGGTCCACGTACAGCAAAAAAAAAAAAAAATATATATATATATATATATGTATATATATATGTATAAAGGCGAGTTAAAAGATACCAATTATAATATCAAATAGATATCTGTTAGAATATATTTGGAAAACCTTTTAAAGGATTAAAAATATGATTTTAAGGACTTTCATGGTGACTCAGTGGTCAAGAATCCACCTGCCAATGCAGGGGACACGGGTTCGAGGCCTGGTCTGGGAAGATCCCACATGCTGCAGAGCAACTAGGCCCATGCGTCACAACTACTGAGCCTGTGCTCTGAAGCCCGCGAGCCACAACTACTGAGCCCATGTGCCACAACTACTGAAGCCCACGCACCCTAGAGCCCATGCTCCACAACAAAGAGAAGCCACTGCAGTGAGAAGCCCACACACCGCAATGAAGAGTAGCCCCCTCTCGCCACAACTAAAGAGAAAGCCCATGCGCAGCAAGGAAGACCCAAACACATCCAATAATAAATAAATAAATAAATTTTAAAAAATAGTTTTAAAATAAACTGCAATCAAAATACAGAAACCATTGAAGAAAAGCAAAGCAATGAATGCAAATCCATATAGCAAAAGATAGAAACAACAACAAAGAAAACCATGAATACCAATAACCAAATAAAAACAAAATGACAGGAGTAGGAGAAAACATATCAGTTACTGCAATGAGCATAAAAGGGATAAAATTCCATATTAAACATGCTTGATACAAAAAGAATCCAGTTAAGCGAGAAGCCTGAAGTTGAAAAAATTAGTCAGCAAATACAAATAAACAGAAAACTACAATTGGGAAAATAAAATCAGATAAAGCAGAATTCAAGGCAAACATACTAAAAGGGATGTTTAATGATTCTATAATTATTTTATATTGATAAAGAATAAAATCCACAGCAATGTCATAAATTTCCATGAATCTTTATGCATCAATCAACATTGTTTCAATGTATAAAATGAAAAGTAGCAGAAAAACAAGACTAAATTGTAAAAACACAGTTACACTGCAATTGACAGATCAAATAGATACAAACAACCATAAAACAGAACTCAAGATCTTGTGGTTGTTATCTTTTTTTACTCTCGAATCCCTACGAGAGTTTCATGAAAGGCTTTCTCCTTGCTCAGAAGCATGTGCATATTGCCCGTATGTCAGGGGATTTATGAATCTCCTGAAGCCCTTTCATAAACTTCTTTGTGGCCTCCTATGGGTTAACAATACTAGATTAAAGTATTTGAATTAAATAATTCATAAAGATTGGTTTAATAATTAGCAAACTTTAACTCTATGGAGAATAGTTTTCTAGTGCCCATGGCCTGTTCACATAAATCCATCGTACATTAGACCACAAAGACAACCCAGAGTTCTAAAAAAGTATTTTGCAGCCACATCCTCTAATCAAAATGCAATAAAGCTAGAAATTAATAAGAACATGTTAACCGTAAAATAAAACCACTTGAAATTGTTAAAAAAACACCTTCCAAAAAGCTCTTTGGCTGAAGAGGAAAAGAAAGTGACCACTAAAAAAATGAACAAAAATAGAATACCATGTACCATTTCTTAGAAGTGTGGCTGTATTATTAAGTTCACTTATGAATTAGTTATTAAAAGCTAGCTCTTTCAATAAATTGTGTTGGGACAACAGGCTAATAAATCGTCATTGGGGATAAAAAGGAAGAACAAAGGCCATGAAGATCTAAGTCAGTTTTGAAATAGAAGAGGAAATACAGGAGCAGGGAGAGGGTTACTACACATGATATTGAGATATAGGAAAAGGCCATTGTAATACAAACAATATGGACTGGAATACAAAGGGATAACTAGAACAAATGTGGAACAGAATAGAGAACTCAGGAATAGATCCCACTTTGTATGTGACTTTGACACATAGTAAAGGTGACTCTTCAAAGCAATGGGAAAAGGATGGTTTGGTTAGTATACAGTAGTGAGAAAACTGATTCTCTAAGACATGAGGAAATAATGCAGGGAAGGAATTCCTGAAAGGCCAACATACAGATAAAGATACTCTCCCACTCACAAGAAAACAGAGAAATAGAAATTAAAATGACAATAAGATAGCTGATATCTGTTAAAATGCAAAAATTAGAAAGATGGTTAAGATGTCAAAAAACAGGTTCCTCATGCAGTACTGGTGGGTATATATACCGGCGCTGCTCTTCTGGAAAGTCACTTAGCTGTCCTCAGTAAAATCTAGTGTGCACACACCCTGTTCCTGTCAGTCCTCTCCTGGGGAGAAATTTTCCATCAGTTCAGTAAAGTGGCAATTTAGAAGATGCTTTTAATGCATGTTTTTGGTATTGTAAACAACCTGAGTATCCAACAATTGAGAATGGGGGTAGAAAATACTTACAACATAATGCTATTTATCCTTAAAGTAATATGAGTGAGATCACTTTCAGCACCATGGACAGTCATTTAAAACATGGCACTGGACAAAAGGTTTTAAAAAAAAGAAATTTGAACACAATACCATTTACATAAACTTTACACACACAAATACACACAAAACATTATATTTTCCAAATATAAATGAATTTAAGAATATGCATAAAGTACATGAGAATGGATATCTATTAAAAAAAGATGAATGAAACCGTGGAACAAGAATAAAGAGGCAATTAAGTAATTGGGTACATACCAGATAAGGGCCTTACACGGACTTATGATTACAATGTGCTATGATAAACTCAACTTTCTGTCCTGTATCTACTTTTTAAATTATGATTTAAAACACCAGCCTGCTCACACTTTAGATTCGGTTTGTACTTGCAGGGTATCTACTAGTACGAAGCAATTTCACACTCCTTCTTTCATATAATGGTCACAAGAAACATGGATGTTTGCTATGATTGTCTACATTTCGCAAAAAGGAAACACTGCCTGCATTTAAGGACTCTTCCCAAGGTCACACAGTTAGTGAGTTGGAAAGAAGAGGTTGAGACCTGGGTCCATCTGCTGTATTGCAATCCCTCCAGCACACTCCATGGTTTCTGGTGGTGTAAGGGCTCTTGAAGCATCATTCAAACTCATGCATCATAAATCATGTTACTACACCTTATACACACTAGACTGGATATGACATCCTGAGAGCAATGAACGAAGATACTGATCACAACACAACAACATAAGAATGCATAAATCCTGCCATGAAGTATCCTCTCTATGGGGTCCCAAAGGAATTATACATAAGGCATAGGTGCTTTAAAAATGCAATTGAATATTACGGCTCAGCCTGCATGCTTTCTCCTTTCTCTCCCTCAAGTAAATATGAGTCTATTTACATGAGTCTATGAGTCTATAAAGGCCCTGAGTCTATTAAACCAGAATCTTACCCTCTTTGGAGGCAGATGGGAGCAAGGAGAGTCACTGGAGCCTCAGGTAGTGACAGTCTATCACAAGGCATAGCAGGATTTTACATAGTACTTCTGTCGTTGAGCAGGAGTTTCAGCTGAGGCTCCAAAGCAGAGAGAAATAAGTGCTTATGACAGAGACCTATGAATATCTATGCCCCCCTCTCCTGGACATACTACTAGACTACATTTTATAGTGTCTCTTGTATGTAGGTGGGGCCCTATAACTAGATTTCAACAACAGAATGTAGCGGAAGGAACCATCTCGCCACCTAGCCGAGTCACTTAAAAGTAGGGCCATCTTCCTCGCATCAGTAGTTATTTCTATTGAAACAAACCACCTCAAACTTAGTGGTTTAAAACAACAACCATCTATTTAGAGCACAATCCGGCAGGTTGGTAACTTAGGCTTGACCACGTGGGGTGGTACTTCCGCTCCCACCGCGGCTCCCTTCTGCGTTTGCAGTGAGATGCAGGTCAGCTGGCCTCTCTGCTTCTGGTATGTGGCTGGCAGTCGGCTGAAGTGACAGGACACCTGACTGCATATCTCCTATTATCCAGCAGACAGATCAGGATTGTTCATATGGGAGTGGCAGGATTCCAAGAAAAGAAGCAGAAGTGTGCAAAGTTTCCTGAGGCCCAGGATCACAACTGGGACAATGTCATTTCTACCACACGCTATTGGCCAAAGAAAGTCACAAAGGCAGCCGAGGCTGAGGGGGCAAGAAATCTAGACTCCACGTTTTGATGGGAGAAGTTATAAAGCCAAATTGCCAACAGTATAGATACAGGGAAGGGTAGAGAACTACAGCCAGTTTTGCCATCTACCAACTTCCCAGGCATTTTCTTATAATGCTGGTCAAACCTTGTAGAGAACTCCATAAAACTTCTTGTAGAGGATCTACAAAGATTCTTAAACCACAGTCCACAGATCTTCAAGGGATTCATTTCAGGAAATCCATGAAGTGTTATGAGAAAAAAATTGCAGTTATGCAAATTAACTTTTAACTGATGTTACCATTTCCTTCAATTTATTAATGAGACAAAAACTACATAGTATTAGCAGTACAAGTGACACTGTCACCAACCGAAGTCCCCAATATTTCCTAGTGCAGTATATTACAGTTGTTAGAGATATCTCAAAACGTTGTTGTGTTCAAGACTACTTTAAAATTATGTAAGTTGTTAGACCTGCCACCTCAGTCTCAGTATTTAGTATGTAATAAAGCAGCATATTTTATTAATATTTTGATTATTATATTCTATTCACTTAAAAACATTACTCTGAAAAAGTCTTCCTAAACTTCACCAGACTACCAAAGGAAGCCACCGCACAAAATAAGACTCTCCACATAGGAGACATCAAAGACACTAGGAGAAGAAGCCTGGCTACTGAACAACAGCACAGAGCAGAGCTCCCCTCACACACACCAACCCACTTTGGTCAACAACATGAACAATAAATAACACTCCTCTGTTTGAAGCCACTGAGACTCCGGTTTGTCACTGTAGCACTTAGCCTATGCTGGCTGAGGCAGTGCTTGACACACACATCTGTGTAGTTTGGACCACTAGTGACCAAAATCGTTCAGCCCATCTTTGACACCCAGCTTACATAAAATAAGGTGGGTTCATTAAAAGTAGAATCATTAGGATTCATACCCCTTCTTCTACCCCAAAACAAGCGGGGGTGTCCCCAAAACTCACTTTTAAAGATTGTCTGGTAGGAGGGACAAGGAGAAACTTCTTTCCTGGCTGATGGTGTATATAGAGCCCAAGAAACTTGTGATGAGATTAGAATATGAGAGAGTTGTTGGCAGAAACTGACATGGGTTCCCTAACACCTGGGGAGGCATGAAGGCAAGGGACTAGCTGGAGCATCACCTCAGAGCAGAAGAGAAATGACCTCACTTTGAGAACTGGTGGATCAAAGAAGCCAAGTTCCCGTGTGTGCCCTGTGAAGTTTAGCCTATGCTTAAGCTAGCTTGAGAGGACTGGCCACTGGGGCAAAGCGTTCCCAGCGATGTGCCTTGGCTGGATGGACGGGGAGGAGCTGTAAGAAGTCAGCAGAGAGTGGGTCCATTGCCCAGGATATAGTGAGGCACAGAGGTCCCCACTGGAGATCTCTGAGAATACACCAAAGAACCACGAATTGGATGCCTGCCTTGACAGAGGGCTTCTGACAGCCATGTCAGGTTAAAAGGCAACAACAAACAAAAAACACTGCCTCTGTCTTTTGTAAATCCCCCACTCCATATTCTCTGACTCTGAAGAAGCCAAATTCAGCAGAGTTCGTTGGGAAGGAGGCGGGACAAGGAGACAGAAAGAATGGACCACAACCTCCTCTCTCTCCTGCCTAGCCTCTAGCCACAAGTTAAGCCTGACTTTGGAGGAAAGAAGTTTTGAATTGGAGAGTCTGAATTCTTCACATTAGATTGGATTGGACTTTTTAGTCTTGCAAATGAAACAGTTCTAATATCTCAAAATGACTGTAAAATCAATGGAATATCCCTGTGACATCATCTAAGAAGTAGAGAAGGAAATTTTTACAAAAAAAAAAAAACTGTTTTGGGGAAAAGAATGATTCCTATTTATACTCCATTAAGCTCAGTGGCAAGAAGAACCCAAACCAACTCACAAAATCCACTGGAAGATGGATTCCACATCCTTCAGCCCAAAGTTTCCTCCACACAGTTGATCTGGCTGGAAGGAACTACAAAGCAGCAGGGCTTCCTACAGACTTGGCAGCTATGCCCTGGCTGCGACCACACCAGTGGGAAGAAGGCAGTGCTTGTGCTATTCCCAGGATGTTCTGAAGCTCAGAAGATCAATGCATCCTTTTTCATCCCAACTCAACCCTTCTCAATAGAATCTCAGATATTTTCTCTACTGAAACCTATTGCATAATTACAAAAATTACAAAAAAGTCTCTTCCCCTGAAACATGTCTATGACTCCAAATGTCTTGTTTCCCAAGACATGTTTTACTTCTCAATTTGTCCACTATGTTCTATTTCTACCAACAAAACATATCTTACAAAATCATCCCAGATGTATGATCAAACACAAAAGATGTATTTTCCATAAATATCACTTAACCTAACAATTTTCCTGTTTTAATGTGATTAACTGCTCTTTTAATCAGCATTACCCACATCAGCCACATTGATCTGCTGAGATCTGCCATGGGAAAAAGGACCAGAGGAAGACATGAGTTTGCGTGTTCATCTTTAAGCTGCACGTAACAGACACTGTAAGTGTCCCATCCATAATCCTCAGACCTTGCCATTTTTGTGAGTGAGGCAGACTCCCAACTGCCAGTATCTGAATCTCTTTGCTTGAGGGCTTTTTCCAAAGCTCCTGGCAGGCCTCTGAGTCTTGGAAATGCCAGGGAATTAACATTTCCCTGAGCAGCCTTCAACTGATGATTGATGGAGTTGGAGTATAAACATCCCAACTCCCTTACCACAGAGTACGATATATCTGAGTCCTGTGTTCTATTCTTTTCCCAGAGTGTTCCTATAGGATAAAGCTCCAGTTGTCCCCGGTGGTAAATGGTTTAACACACCGTTTATTAGCTGACTTCCCTTCCCCATCCCACTTCTTCACCCACTTCCTGAGTTCTTTTCACACCTTGCAAATAAGTTATCTATACTCAAAATCTTGTCTTGGGGTCTGCTTCCCCAAAACTAAGACAGCACCGTAGCCCTGCCTGTTGGTTAAATGTGGCCCCAAAGAATATCCTAGCCTCCAAACAGCCTGATTAGCTTCTCCTCTCCAGAAAGAAGGTAAATGGAGAGGCAAAAGTATGAGGTCAGAGAGCAGAAAGCCTGCCACAGCTCACTCAATGCAGTGAGAGACCAGCCTGGGCTTCACTTTGCTTATTCTGCATGGAGATGTCTCTGAAACCAACGGCAATAGAGTTTTCTGCCTCTATTCCCAGGCATGTGAATCTTCATGGTTTGCTTTAATCAAAGTAGACACATGTGAGAAGAGGGGAGCTTCTGAAACCAGATGGGTTTGGTCAAGCATTCTGCTGCTCTTTACATCTTTCTGAAAGCATTCCTTTGAAAATGGTTGGTGTTAGTTAACAAGGTGATCATTATTCTAGAGGAAAATTTTCAGAGAGGGAGAACAGATGCAAGCATGTGACTCTCATCTGGACCGCAATGCCGTATGAAGCCAAAGGTAAGCAGGACATCCTGACTCAGAATTAACTGTGACAGATGGCTCCTGAGCATCCCCTCTGGTGGGACCCAGACTTCTGTCCCACCTGCTCACGGCGAGCTTGAGGTCACCTCTCCTCCCCACAGAAGGAGGTCTTCTCTTCCAACAAACTCCTCACCACATGCTTTCTTCACTGGTTTTTCCTTTTCTGAAATCATGATTCCGTAATCACATGCTTCCTCTTGGGCTCCCATTCCTCTCTAGAGCCAACTAACCTTCCATTTCTGTGCCTCATCTCATCTCCGGAAAATGTGGCTTCACATACCAGCTTCACCTCACAGGGCTCCAAGAGTAGATACTCTTTATTGTATAGTTCTTGAAGAGTCTTGAATCCAATCATGACATCAACTAGAGTTGACAGGCTTCCAGATTTACAGGATTATATTAGGTCTTTAGTCATTTTAAGATGAGGTTTCACTTGGCAGCCTGCAATTAACATCTTAAAATGTTCATACCCATTGACAATAATATTATCATAATAAATGATAGTAATAAATATACATAGCAATTGCTACATTCCAGGTCTGTTCTAAGGGTTTCAGACATATTAATATTAACTCATTTAATTCTCACAATAACCCTAGGAGGTAAGTATTATTTTCTCTACTTTATAGGTGCAGAAACTGAGGCAACAGACCTGCAAAAAAAAAACTTGCACACGTTCACACAGTAAGTATGTGGCAGAACCAGGATTCAGGGCTGTCACGTACAGATGTGCAGGTTGTGCACTGCACTCCACCAGGAGGAAGCATTTGCATCAGCTCATATATTGGGTTGGCCAGACTCAGGGTTGCATACCAGCCCTGACTCTGTTGAAACTACAGCATCTTACATAGATTTGCAATCATTATACTTTTCAGATAGTTTATTTTTAAGTAGTCCACCTCTCAACTATTCTTCTCCTTACAGAAACAGGTTTTAAGGAGACATATTTTGTAAGATCGAATGAACTAGGCTGCAGAGGTAGACTGGGGAAAGAGAGAAGAACCTGGCTAAATATACAAGTCAAGAGGGTAAACTTGTAAAACAGTTTTGTATCAAATTTTATTTCTAGTTTTGCAAAGTAGCATCATAACTAGGAAATTTTCCTCTGTGTTGCTGTAAAAAGTACGAGTCGACCCAGAAGGTCACCAAGGAACTGTCGGGGCTCGGGTCCCTGAAAAAGCACTCTACCCTTCCCAGAGAATGAGCCAGCACCCCACACTTTTTTCCTGGATTTGTGATCCCTCTGCCCTAATCAGTACCTTCCCCAGAATAAGGAGCTTTCGGTGGGTGGCAAAAGAGAAGTGATGGACAAACTCCACTTCCAAACTGTCATTATGGTACATTTCCTTGTATCACATCCCAGAGCATCAAAATAAAATAATTGCACTAACACTAGAAAGAACTTACAGGAATGTTGTAGAAAGCTTTCCAGAGCACTCGTTCACTTGTTTATTTAACAAATAATTATTGAGCAACTTCTACATGACAGATATTGTTCTAGGCACTGGAGACACAGCATGAAAAAAACCAAAACAAAAACAAAAAGCCTTCCTTGGGAAGCTTACATAGGGGTGAGAGGAAACAGACAAATAAATAAGCATAAATAAGCATATAATGTCAGACGGTGATGAGTATCATGAAGAAAAATAAAATAGGTTATAAGGGAGACAGAGTAAGGAAGATAGGGAATGGGGCCCTGTTTTATTTTAAATGCTTAAAGATAAACTCTCTGAGGAGGTGGCGTTTGAGTAGAGATAAAATGGAGTGGGAGATGAGTGTGCACAATTGTGAAAGAAAAGCATCCTGGTAGAGCCAACTGAAGGTGAATGGAAGCTGCTGTGAGAAAATGAGACAACAGACCCAAAATGGAGTCGCTTAGGCTAAGCTCCACATCACCGAACCGAGATTTAACTAACTTTCAGCATCAATTTTCTCAGAAATGGGATCTTAATGAGTCAATCATGAGTCACCTGACCAGCACTAGTTGGATAATCTGCCTGAGGGACCCATGCCCTTCTCCCCAGGAAGGTAACCTTGCAATAACCGACCCACTTTTTGCCTAGTTTCACTTCCTTGTTCCTGCTCCTGTACAAAATGTCTTTCATTTTATATAGCTCCTTGGACTCCTTTCTATCTGCTAGACTGGATGTTGCCCAACTCAAATCGATTTTTACTCAAACGCTTAAAAATTTTAATATGCCTCAGTATCTCTGAACAGTTCTGGTGTCACAAGAGGGAATTAAAGGAGAGCACCAGCGGCCCCAGGAACCACGAGCAACTAGGTACAGGTACTGTTGAGTTCCTGAGCTTGCTGCCTTCTTGCTGCCCCTAGAGGTGGGGGGTCAGTTCCTCTCGGACCCTCGCTCCATGGTCTTTGCATTATGAGCTTTCAGACTTTATATGAGCTTTTTTTTTTTTTTTGTGGACTGGGTCTGGAAAGCAGCTGAGTTGGACTGGATCCAACTTAGAAACCAGACCAGTTCCAGGGTCAGAATGGTCCTACTTAGAAACTGGACCAGTTCTGAGGTTGGACTGGGGCCAACCTAAGCTGAACTGGGTCCAGTGTGAGGTCTCAGGTGAGTAAAATTTATTTCAAGCCTGAAAAAACAGGTTAAACTTCCAAAGATAATCTTGAATTACAGTGGCTGCAGTGGAAAATTTTAACCTAGGTAAGCTTATCCACTTAGGAAGTATCCTAGAGAAAGAGGGGTCTCAGCCAAGCACTCCCTATAAAGGGTAGAGGAGAAATCAGTTTTGCTCCTCTACAGTTTCTGATGACCAGAATGGGACCCGCTGAGACACCCCACTCACTCCAGAGCCTGCAGATGGGATCCTGAAAAAACTGGTTTGGAAGCCAGCAAAGGGTAAGAATGCTTACCAAAGTCAGCTCTCCAGATCTCTATCTGTGGTGCCTCTTCAAGAAAGGAAGGTAAAATCATATTGTCCCTTCTTTTCCAAATTCATACTGGCAGGCAAAAAGCATCTGTAAGAATTGAATCTTTGACTTGTGACTCATGAATTTGCTTTCAGGTAGCCATTGGTTGGTGATCCCTTCTCTCCCAGGGATGGCTACTGCCTTCTTGTTTGTCTCGTTTTGTATCCTGAGACTTGGCCTGGCAACCATCAGGTTCAGGGGCCCTGAAAATTTGGCTGGACAGAAATGTGGGTTGCACTCCACTTGTGTCCAGGGTCCTACCAACTGCTGATAGCTCTCAGGGTATTTGTCTAAGTCTGTCTTTCTTTGGGTAACCTTGGGAGTGCCTCTGGATCTTGGGAGATTGGCAACCCCTAAAGGAAAATAACTTTGCAGTAACCAACCCACTCTTCTGTCTAGTGAAACTTTCTCATTCCCATTCCCTCTGGCTATAAGTCTTTCACAACTTCTTTTTTTTTTTTAGATTCCATATATATGTGCTAGCATACGGTATTTGTTTTTCTCTTTCTGACTTACTTCACTCTGTATGACAGACTCTAGGTCCATCCACCTCACTACAAATAACTCAATTTCATTTCTTTTTATAGCTGAGTAATATCCCATTGTATATATGTGCCACATCTTCTTTATCCATTCATCTGTCGATGGACTACCCAATGTAAAATAGATAGCTAATGGGAAGCAGCTGTATAGCACAGGGAGATCAGCTCGGTGCTTTGTGACCACCTAGAGGGGTGGGATAGGGAGGGTGGGAGGGAGACGCAAGAGGGAGGGGATATGGAGATATACGTATGCATACAGCTGATTCACTTTGTTATACAGCAGAAACTAACACACCATTGTAAAGCAATTATACTCCAATAAAGATGTTAAAGGAAAAAAGAAAAGAAAAAAAGTTCGTATATCACATTAAAAAAATAAAGAAGTCTTTCACTTTCTACAGCTCCTTGGAGTTGCTTTCTATCTGTTAGACTGCTGCCCAATTCAAATGGATTTTGCTCAAGTAAGCTCTTAACATTTTTAATATGGCCCAGTTTATCTTTGAACAGTGCACATCCATGGGAAGCAGGTAGACAGGTGTGGATGAAGATGAGCGTGCTGAGGGGCGAGCAGGAGGGGTGCACTTGACCTTGCAGCCAATGTAAGGGTCTGGCTTTCACTTTACTTTCTGCTTTCACTCAAAAGTCACTGGAGGGTTCTGAATTTAAGAGTGACACGATCTGGCCAAGGTTTTTAAAGGATCATGTTGTTGACTGTTGTTGGAAAATAGGCTGTAAAGGGGTCAAAACTAATTAGGAGGCTATTGGAATAATACAGCCAAAAGATGGTGACTTGATCAGGGTGGGAGTAGCGGAGATGGCAAATGGTCAGATTCTGAATATATATTGAAACTAGACCTGACAGAACTGTTGATGGACTGGGTACATGGGCCGGGAGAATAAAACTGGAATCGAGGCTGACTTCTTGACTTCTGACCCAAGAAACTGATAGAATTTACTGAAAAGCTGCAACAGAATTAAATCAAGGAGGGCATGAACTGAATTAAGAGTTTGATTTGGGATATATTAAGCTTTGAGATACATGTTACATATCCAGGTAGATCTGGCAAGTAGGCATTTGGACTTAAAAAGTTTGGAACTCATGGGAACCGTTAATACTGGAGACACACATTTGGAAGTTATCACCCATATAGCTGGAATTTGAAGCGATGAGCATCTTCTTATTTAAGCGTCCTGAATTTTACTAATTGATTGGTCTTATGCAATAGTAAACAGGATAAAAACAGAACAATAGAAATCTCTGTCTCTGGAGCTTATATAGTCTAAGTAGAAAAGCCTTTGTACCTTTAGGATTGCAACCAGTTCACTTGCTCTAAAGGAATTTCATGGGCACAAATGTGAGCATAAAATATAAGGATGACCAAAGAAGAAAATTTAGACCAAGATCATAATTCATAGAATACATCAAAAAGGACATGTGAAACACACACACACACATATGGGAGACGCAAGTTATATACATACATGCATGTATATAAAGCCATACACACAGACATGCACACAGAGTTGCAGTGGGCATTTGTGCTTAATTATTCATAAAGAATAAAATCAAGTTCCATCTTATTTTTAATTCTCTGTCTCCAGTCCCTCCTTCTGTAATTCAAGACTTTCAAATCTCCTTTCTCTTCTTCTGTCCCTCCCTGCTCATCTCAAATCAAAATTCCAATTTATAAGATGACTCTTGCCACACCAAACACTTAGCATTGGGGGAGAGCAGTATTTTTTACAAGCTAACTTGGGATCTGTTATCATTTTTTAAAGATGACACTTGATTTCTCAACTGACGTGCTAAAGAATGGCAGAGAGGAGGCCTCTGGGGAGAGAATGAGATTTTCATAGTTTAAACGCTAAAAATAACAGCCCCATAACACTGAATCTCATTACCAAGCAGTGAGCACTCTCGCCTCTCCCTGCCACTGTGGCTTTCGCAAGATGCCTTTCAGAAGCCCACACATTCACTCCACCCTCATCACACGTAAACACAAACACACACCCATACACATACACCACCAGCTATGCTGTTACCTCTGGTAAACTTGGAAAATACGTGTCAAAGCTAGAACCTTCTCTTGTCACGTTATCATAATTTACTGCCTGGGAAACGAGTCTGTGGTGGCAGACCATTCTGATCCTTATGTGGTGATATGGGCAGAGCCAGTGAGCATAATGAATGCAGCTGCACATCCAGAGTGCTGGGAGGATGGAAATTCAGACCCAGAGTGAATCAGAGAAAGAGAAAACCTGAGCTAGAGACACGACCCCCCTCACTCAAGCTTTGTCAGTCGCTGTTTACATCATGCTCGCCCATAAAATAGATAATGACAGTATTTCCAGAAATATTTCCATATTTCTAAGCTGCTCTTCTCTGGGAAAGTCTAAAAGTTCATAGGGGCCTTGTAATAAGTTCCAAATCTTCAGCAGACAATGAAAGAAACGTGAAATTGGCATTTCATCAATCTCTGGATTAGGCCTCCCTGTGCCTTGGCAAGGAGCTATTGTCAAGGCTTCCTAAAGGCGATAAGCCAGAGGGAGAGCTACACGGCCCACACAGGCATGCTCTTGTCCGGCTCTGCTCTTTGCCCTTAAATCCGGTATCCCCAGAATCTTGTTCTAGAGTGTTCCAGGGGGAAACACACCACACCATAAGACTTGCCTCTCTCCTCTTCCTACCTCCCCAAGCCCCTTCTTCACTGCCTTCAGGAGAACAGCATTTCCTATCCTGCCAAGGCCTCGAATTAGCAGAATACGAGATTAACGTATTCAATTCCACTGACGCTTGATGTACTAGGGTTTATAAAACAATTTCAACATCTGTGGGGCACTTTAGAGTTTTCAAATGTCTTCACACCCTTTACCACAGTGAATGCTTTCAACAGGTTCTGCGAGAAGCAAAGTGGGTGTTACTCTCCCATTGTACAATTGAGTAGGGAAGGCTCAGAGTTCAGGCAACACAGAGGCCAAGGTCAACAGGAAAGACTGGCCCACAGCACATTAACTGGAAGCCCCCAAGTTGAGGTCCACCCTAATAAACTATATTAACTTGTCTTTTTTTATAGGAAAAAATTCCTGGAGTCATACAGAGCTGACTTTGCCACTCAGGCAAACATTAATTCCTCTAAGCCAATTCACTAATCTCTACAATTGATTTACTGTCCCTGCAAAGGCTATGATGATTAAGGGAGATGGAGAATTACAAGCACCAGGCACAGAGCCTGGCCTCTGTTCTAGGAGTGTTAGCTTCCTTCATGCCTCTTCCCCACTCTTTGTGCACCAGCTCCAATACCCACAACTCTATTATCATTGCCACAATTGTTGCTCTGATGGTGACTACACTCACCTGTTCCTAGAGCTTACTGTGCACTGAGCCAAGTGCATTCCAGGCACCCATATTTAATCCTCACCACAAACCTACTGAGTAGCACTGTATTATCTGCCTTATTTGAAAGCCTAAAAAAAAAAAAAAGACAAACTGATGTCCAGAGTAGTCATGAAGAGTTGAGACTTCCTCTCTGGTCTGCTGACTCCACTGTCCCAATCTCAGCCACTCTGGTACACTGCCTGCAAACTCGGCTAGCCTCAAAGACCTGCCCTCTCCCTCTCCATTCACATGCCCTGGTCCTCGTACATCCTGAACCACCTTGTAACTAGATCAATAAACAGCTACTAGGTACTGTTCACAGGGCTCTCACCCAGAGTTGCCACATCTAGCAAATAAAAATTCAGAATGCTCAATTAAGTTTGAATTTCAGGAAAGAAAAACAAGCTATTTTAGGATAAGTATGTCCCAAATATTGCATGCTGTGCTGACTTGCACTGGACATATTTATCCTAAAAAATTATTTCTTGTTCACCTGAGATTCATATTTAACTGGGTAGCCTGTATTTTATCTGGCAACCCTAGGCACTTCTCAAACCTCAGCAGCCTCTGTCTATTCTGTGTGTCCCATGTCTGTACACTCTCTTCCTCAAACCATGCTGCAGTAGTCTGTTATATCAGTGGATTTGGGGGAAACCACATCACCAGTACTTACATCCTTAAGAAGTTCCCCTTTCTTGAATCTGAGCCAACCTATGACATTAGCAAGAATACAGTGCAAGTGATTCTGTGCCTGTTCTGAGCCTACGGTTTCAGAAGCCCTGGAGTTTCTGCTTTTGCTCTAAGCACTCATGTCAGAATTCTCACTACTCTGCTGGAGAGGCTACAGGGAGAGGCCTTGTGGAGAGAGAGAGAGAGAGAGACCCTGAAACTACATGAAGGGAAACCAAGGAAAGCAGCCAACAGCAAGAACCAAGGCCAAACGTATATTCTAGTCAAGCCATTCCAGCCAGGCCCCAGCCATTCAAATCATCCTTGACCAAGTGTCGGGCATGTGAGTGAAGAAGCTATCCTGCACATTCCAGCCCAGCAGACACAAGTGAAACAGAGACATTCAATCTCCACTGTGCCCTGTCCAAATTCTAGACCCTCCTAATGATGAGAAAGTGATGATGCTTTCTATTACTAGGTTTTTGAGGTGGTTTGTTATGCAGTGATAGGTAACTGAAACACATGCCAAACATTATTTTCCATAAATTTTAGGGGTTAACATAAGCATCCAGTTCAACCCACTTTAGTAACTGGATTAAACATGGATTCCTCCCAATCCAACCTTACAAATTCTGATTCTAGATCCAAGCTCCTTCTGTAGCAGTGGCTTTAAAGGCTGCTGGAATCCAAGTGTCAGTTCCCGTATTTCTCAGTTACCGTTGGGAAAGAAAACATGGCAGGGCACAGTAGGCAGGGATGTCAGTGTTGCTATGTAGCAGTAGCAGCCCAGCACCAGCCCATGCCCAGGGACAGCAAGGCCGAGAGAAGACTGTCCAGCACCTGCCTGTTCTCAGCGGGGGCTCCCGCCAATACTATTAGTTTTGTGCTTACATAATCAAAAAATCCACCTACACACCTTTCAAAAGAAAAGTTCCAGGAACCGTGGGCCATAATATACATCTGAATTATTATCTGGATTGGTGCACTGACGGGAAGATTGATAAAAGCACGGTGAGGAACAGACTTGTGGTTGCCAAGGAGGAAGGGGAGGGGAGAGGGATGGATTGGGAATTTGGGATTAGCAGATGCAAAACTACTATATATAGAATGGATAAACCACAAGGTCCTACTGTATAGCACAGGGAACTATATTCAGTATGCTGTAATAAAACATAATGGAGGGCTTCCCTGGTGGTGCAATGGTTGAGAATCCGCCTGCCAAGGCAGGGGACACGGGTTTGAGCCCTGGTCTGGGGAGATCCCACATGCCACAGAGCAACTAACCCCGTGTGCCACAACTACTGAGCCTGCACTCTAGAGCCCGCAAGCGACAAATACTGAGCCCATGTGCCACAACTACTGAAGCCTGTGCAACTAGAGCCTGTGCCCCACAACAAGAGAAGCCACTGCGATAAGAAGCCTGCGCACTGCAACGAAGAGTAGCCTCCACTCGCCACAAATAGGGAAAGCCCGTGTGCAGCAACGAAGACCCAACACAGCCATAAATAAATATTAAAAAACATAATGGAAAATAATTTTATAAATAAATAAATAAAGGCGGGGGGTGGGTAGTTTTAAAACTTAAAAAAAAAAAAACCACGGTGAAGAAAAACATGCTAGCAGCATCAGCAGAAAAACACGGGGCTTCTAATACTGATTCACAATTTAAAAGATAATAATGCCATCATTTGACCACCCAAAACTGGTTAAATAGTACTCTCTGCATTACTCATGTTTGATGTCCAATATAATGATTAGGCTTGATTTTCGTGGAAAATCTCTGCATAGAAAATTAAGAAGAGGAATTCATAATTCCCCAGAATTAATGTTAAAGTCACTGAACCCTTAAAATATGTATATCATCTGAAAATGTATCAAGGGTAAAAACCTTTTGACAGAATTAGTTAATGTTACTGGAACAGAAACCTCAGAGAAGAGACATTCAGCAGAGAAAGCACTGGCATGAGGTCTTTGCACTAAACCATGATGCAGGCGCTAGAGAGTAAGAAATTAGCTCAAGGAATGGCAGTTCTTTTTAAGGACTCAGAGAAATCCCTTCATTTTGACTTAATTGATTTCTCCAGAGTGGACCTTTCATGGAGGAAACTTCCCTGTGGCTGGATCCTTTCACTGAAGGTATATTCGGTTAAGTACCTCTTATGTGCCAAGCACCGACGTAGGCTCTGCGGATTTCACGCAATAAGTAGCACAGGGTTCTGGTCCTCAACCAGCTTACTGGCTTATGTAAGAGCCATAGGGGAAAGTAGACTCCTGAAGCAGAGTATTTATAAACGCAGTAGATGGGTAAGTATAGCACAGGCTAAAGGAGGAAGGCAGACAGTCAGCAAAAGCATCCACATAGGCCTGAGACCTCAGACTTACTCAACTCCTGATTCAATTTAGGTGACTAACCTTCTCTGTGACCTTGAGAAAGCAACTGCGTTTGTGAGGAGACCACTGGCTTGGCTTCATCGAAATGCTTATTGCTTTCCATGGCATTGAGTTCATGGTGTTGGACAGAGCTGGATTTGAATCACTCGCTTTGGACATCTTACCACCTTCTGAGACTCAGGTTCCTTATCTGTAAAATGGGGATAATAACATTTCCTTCACAAGGTTTTGGTCAGGTACAAATGAGAGTGGGATAATGTAGATCAGGTTCCTTGGAAGCAGAACTCAAGACTAGGATTCTTATACAAGTGATTTATTAAGAAAATGCCCCCGTGGAGACCAGCAAGGGAGTGGAGGAAGCAGGAGAGGGAGAGGAGGATGCCTGGTGAGGACGCCGTCTCAGGGAGGACCTGCGGAGGATGGCCTGAGCCTGACTCCACAGGGGAGCTCTGGAGGGTGGGCTACGTCTGTGGGTTGTCCCCACTGGAGGCAAGAGGGCAGGACTTTCATATCCCTGCATCCACCTGTCACCAGCTAAGAGCCTCCATGGGGGTGGGGGGGTAGAGGGGAAACCTACGCTCACAGGCACAGTGAACTCTGCACATGTGAGCAAAGCAACTCTCACAGCAGAGCACCAGCTGCCAAAGAACACACGCCAAGGCTGGCTGTTTGCAAGCAAATGTCCATTGAAACTGGGAGGGCAGGCACAGACAGGGCAAAAGAGACCCAGGGGGGTCTGGATGGAATACCAGTAGCATCCACTTCAGTGCACACTTCCAGGAACATGACTGTTACTCAATAAATGGCCTTTGCCCTTTTCCCCAGATGCAAAAATGTATTCTCTTTGCCCTTTTCCTCAGAATGGGGAGGGAGGACATCTTTGCCTTTCACACATTGCAGTCAAGACAAGTCCTTAGGCTTTCTCTTATTTGCAGCTCAGAATCATGTTTTATGGCAATAAACTGAGATTCCCAGGTGTGCAGGGAAATCCACCCAGGTCCAAGGAAGAAGAGGGAGTGTGAGTCACTAACACACCAACTAACCCCTCTGCTGCAGCAGCCCCTCATTAATCCAGGAGGCTCTCTTTCACCCCCATTTCACCTGCAGGACAGGAAGTAGCTGATGTGGGGACAGGGTAGGCTGGGTACTCACTCTCCCCGTCATTTCAGCTTTGGTATCCAGGCTTCCTTCTTACTACCCGAACTCCCCCTCCCCCATAACCCATGTGTCTAACTAATAGCTCATGTAAATGACAGCTCTGTTCCCTCTGGTCCCGTTAAATTCACTGGTCACTGTCTCTGAACAGCACTCTTAGTCTGCACTAGAGATGTCAGTCTTGCCCTCCCCGTAACCTCAGCCTACCTTCTGAGAGAGCCACCTCCCACCGCCCTGCTAAGTGAACGGTGGGCCACAAGACCCTGACCCCTGGTTACATCTGATGGCACGGAAGAGGACCCCAGATACCAGCTGAGGCACTCAGGTTCTTTCTTCCAGGGGTCTGGAATGGAACACACAGGCTACAGGCAGTCTCCTTCAAGTGCTCCTGGATGGTGCTATCCAGCCAGGTCTGAAATGGTCTTTTATGGCCTGATAAACTCCATCCAGATCCAAGGAAAGAGAGAAAACTGAAGTAGATGCCCAGAGAGCATAGCACCCTGTAGAGAAACATGCCGTGAGCTACCATGTTGCCACCTCCTGCCTTTAGACTGCAAAACTGCTCCCCTGCTCTCCTCTGTTTTAAAGGAACTTGTTTGAATGAGTTTCTCCTTCCTGCAAATAATACTCTTTGATTAAAACAATCTACAAGAGAAAGCTTCCTGAAGTCCTTGGGGGATTCCACAAACTTACTGGAGAGAACCTCTGGTTGGACCAAGACTGGTCATGCTCTGAGCCTTATACCAGGCAGAGGCTCAGTAAATAATGGTCAGCTGAATGAATGAAAAGTTGCCCCCAAAGGGTTTCTCTGGCTGCCTGAGAGTCCTCATTCACCTGTCTGACATCCATAAGCACTACAAGGAAAGGCATCACATGGGCCCAAGCACAGCTTGGATTCTCTGCCTCAAACCTGTTCCAGTAATCACTGAACACCTGTTTTCTTTGGCAGCCCAGGTTGCCCTGAGCCATTCCAGTGGATATTAGAGTTCCCTGTTCCCCATCTCCAGTGAGTGATGGCTTTGTCAACAAGGAAAATGTTCAGTGTTCTCTTGAGTCCCATCAGTAGTCAGAGTTCTAGGGGCTGGAGCACAGAATCAAGCACAGACAGCCCACGGTGGAGATTTAGATCCTGGTTACCAGGAATAGGCTTCACAAGTAGTTTTGGAAATGAGGTCAAACCCATTTATCTCCAGATGGTCCCAGACCAAAAAAAATTAAAAATACAAAGGGTAATGGAAAATTTTCAGGCATCATATGGTCATTTATCACATCTAACCAGCACCTTGATTCCTGAAATGCTGGGTATATATATCTTGGAATTTAGCCATGTAGTTGTCCCACATTTGTAGACTTTACTATGCAAAGTAAAAACTTTTTATTCAAGGATTCATAAGCCAATCAATATTCATACCTCCAATCCAAAATAATCACTCCTTCCTCATTGCTGTCAAACAATTCATTTGTGTATTTTAGCATTATTTTTTCTTCCTTGTATTATTCATTTAACAATATTTATTAAACATCTACTATTGTCAAGCTCTTTTCTGGACACGAGGGTAGTGTAGAAAGCAAAACAAAGTTCCCTATTTTCATGGAACACATATTCTAATGGACATAAGAGGAGACAGACAAACACACAAAACAAGTAAATATAGATGAGTAAGGAGAAAAATAATTCAGAACTATGGAGATACAGAGTTCCCTGAGTGAAAGAGAATTGCTGTCCTGTATGGGATACTCAAGGAAGACCTCACTGAGATGGTGACATGTGAGCAGAGGTCTGAAGGAAGTGTGGACTCAACACTGCACATGTGTGGGGAAAGAACATTCTGGGCAGAGGAAACTGTAAGGGCAAAGGCCCTGAGGAAAGAGATGCTTGTTATGTTTTACAAAAAAAGGAAGGAGGACAGTGTCTCTACAGTGGAGTGAATGAAGGTAAGAGGATGGGACATGAGGTCAGAGAGATGTGTGTGATTACTTTCTACTAGACCATGAATTCTAAAATCTAAAAAGCAAGCCTCTACCTTACTCATCTTTATTCTCTCCCTAGCTCTTACTACAGCTCCTGGCCCATAAGAGTATTTTAATAAATATTTGTTGTAGTTACAAATTAATGCATAGTTTACTAATACTTTATGCCATTTCTAGCATGCTCCTTTAATTATTATAAAGAAACCTAATCTAGCTTTCATTTCCATTAATATTGAACTAGTTTTAAATCCTGAGTCAATAGATGTAATTCTATTAAATAAATGAGGGATGGAGGGTGGATGGATGGATGAACACTTAGATATATATATGTCAGATGTGAGCAAAACCCTAGAACCTAGCTATGACCGTACACCTGTACTTATGTCCATGATCCCATGAGCTTCTCAATTCATCTTTAACTTATTTGCAATTTTATCCATCAAGTGATGCAGCATGAGGAGTTCTAATCCCCAGCCCACATAGGTGAGATTGTGGTTCACTTAAGAACGGCTGTCTCAAGCTCAAGAATGCTGTGCTGTAGTCACTTGAATATAAACCCAGTTCTGAGCATCTTTATCTCCCTAGCCTTGACAGGTTACCATGTACCATGTGACTCTGACTTGTCTCCTGATTGTATCCCTGCCTTTTTCTCACCTTCCTGTATGGTTAGCTCCAGCATAACACTAGCAGGTAGGGATCAACTGCCTCAGTTGTGCATAGAACCAATGAATGCACCACAGGCCATTGAGATCCACCAGGTTCTTAGCCAAGTTTCTTCCCTTGTTTCTTTTGCCTGGGTGTTAGCCAAGCCTGAGGTCTTCCTTAACTAATAGCGGACCAAATTAAATGCAGAATGAACAAATGAATGAGGAAGCCTCAGGTCTCAACCAGACCTTAAAAGGAGAAAATAGAGACCACCCACTAAGTTGAAGTTAAACAAGTTTTAAGTTAGTTTTAAAATTTTTCCTCCAGAATTTCAAGAAGTAAACAATTGGCTTTTAGCACATAAATAAAGTTGTTTCCTTCTATGAAGCTGGTAAACACATTTACCCATGGAGTTGGTATGACAGATCTAAGAACATTAGTTGATACGTTACACTAGAACGTACAACTACAATTCATTCTCCTTTAAAGACACTCTGCAAATTTGATCTATCTCACATACAATATGAATTCTAATCTTTATCTTTCACCAAGTATTCATTCACACCATGCTGTGTTTCATGAAGGTCCCTATAAACTACGGCTGTTGTCCAAATACAAGACTTACGATAAACTGCTCTTGACTTTGAATGCTAAGGAAAGTTTGTGTCTTGTGCAAAACTGGTCTACCTCTTTTTATCTGACAATAAGAACTAGATAAACTGGATTTCCTATTTTTTTTTTCTTTTTGGTCTTAACTTCTAAGAAGTTCTAAATTGGAGCATTAAACTGTTTCATTGCCCCTCGACCCAGTTTCCTGGTATAATTACTACATGATTTCTGATTTTCATTTAGCTTTATTTCAGCTTTGCCATTGTTATAAGCTTTACATTAATGTTCAAGGAAGTCTGAGGGATGCCTCCATGAAAACTAGGAAAAATATGTATTTTTGGTAAATGAAGAGGTATGTGACTTACTACATTAAAACATGGGATTTTGAATTGTATAGGCCTAAATTCAAATATCAGCTTCAACAGTTATTAAAAGTGTGAGCCTGATTGTGCAAATTCTCTGAACTTTAGTTTCTTCATCTGATAAATAAGAACAATGATTTTTAAATATTGTGAGGATTAAATAAGATAATGCATAGAGAACGCTTAGAACCCAATCTAGTACATTTTAAGAGTTCAGTGAACAATACCTCTATGTCAACAAATAAAAGCCATTGAGAGGCAACTTTGATTTATACAATATATGCAAAAGTGTTTCTTGAATACACTTCTTGAGTAGCTAAAAGTTTAGACTGTGGAACTAATTTATGTGGGTTTAAATCCCAGCTCCGTAATTTACTGTCTGTAACATCAGGCAAGTTTCTTTACCTTTTTATGCCCCAGTTGGCTAATATTAAGTGAGAATGAAAACAATATTTACCTCAAAAGGTTATTTTTAAGAAGGCAATATAGTATACGTGCCCTTAAAAAGTATCCAACATACACTAAGCACTCAATAAATGCTACTACTGCTAGAAGACGGAGAAGGGGAGCGGGGAGGAGAGGAAGAAATTATAATAGTAGCAGTTGACTCCTAGATTCAAACTAAATTTTCAGAAACTTCTACTCCATTTTGGCCCCAAGAAAAACTGAAAATAACGGAGAAAACTGAATTGGTCTAGAAACACAGAGATATTTGTCCTGGGTTTGTTTTCACTTACACATTGGGTGCTTTGTTGATAGTAACATTAAAGACAAACATTTTATGAGGGGAAAAATGTGCAACATAAACCCAGATATGTATACACTGTAACTTCCCTATAATAGAAAGGAATTTGGGGGGGAAGGTGTATCTCTCTTTGTATCCTTACAGAGTCAAGAACCATACGAATAGATACAGCTCAAACCCAAACATTGTTGATTCCTTGTGTATTTCTTTCATTTTACTCTTTGCAGCATGTTTTCATATTGAGCCACCATCTCTTTTGATCCTCTGAGTGAGCCAAAAAAAGAGAGCAGGACAGGTACAGTTATTAGCAATAATAAAGCAATAAAGTGAATTGACTCTCTTGGGACCTAGTAAGGGCTCTGTCAGACTTCCACACTGCAGAAGTTTTTCATGTGTAAGAAAATCATCCTACGGTGACCGTTGGAACATCTAAGGAGAAGATTCCAGGATGTTTCAGCTCCTCCAGAAAGATGCCTCACCCTGCACGTCTCAGAAGAGGAGGTCTCTGGGAGAACAGGGTGCTTTTCTTTTTGTTCCTCGTGTGTCTTGTTTTAGCACACAGCCCTGTCATCTGCAAGCTGTCCACTAAGCACCCACCACCAGCAATAAAGGAGGTACCTCTAAATCCCTGGGACTTAAAATGGAAAATTGAAGCACATGATCACAGGATTAGGAACAGATGAATCTAGGGATGCTGAAAAACACTTTAGAAGAAGTTGCCAAATAGTTTTGCTCTTTGCCAAAATCTCTTTTCTCTTTATTTAAACCCTTCTGGATTATAAGAGAAATGTAAGTAAAACCATAATTTTCTCTACTCAAATGAACAGCTTCTGTGGGCTAAGAAAAAAAAGAAAAGCCTCAGAAAGGTACCTGTGACTGTTCCAGCCCTTGGGAGGAGGAGGAGACCTCTTGAGTCATTCAGACTCAGGCTGCTTGGAGACTGACCATACGTGTAGGTTGGGATCTGGGCTGATTATTAAGCTATTGTCTCTCAGCACCACCCACCCTTCTGTTCTCTGTTTTATGATTCTGAGGCTGTACTCCACAGATAAAAATTTCTCCTTTGCCATCTGGCTTCCTGTTAGAATCTGCCAATAAAGGGTGTTAAAGGGAAACTGCAAGACTAGAGGAAGGAGAAGGGATTTGCTCCTTGCTGTCTGCTTCCTCTTAACTGTCAATGTCACCTCAGCAATGGTGCTCCACCCTAGCAGCAGCAGCAGTTGGTTCCAGGTCTTTTTTTCCATACACCCAAGCCAGACTCACTGGGTTTCCTTCAGGGATACCAGCACCAGCCAGGTGGCACCTCTTGCTTCATGGTCTGGGTCTCAGCTTTCTGGAGGCCTTCAATCTAAGTTTCTAGGTTCTAATAACCCCAACATCTTCCCTTTGTTCTTCTTGCTCTAAGGGTGGTAGATGTTTCCGGCAGTTACTACATCTTTCTGCAGTTACAATCCTCCAAGTGCCTGTTCAGCAGTTCAATCCCCTATATTAAATTATCACTGTTAAAATACTGATATGGTTCCTGTTTTCCTGAGGAGAGAGACATTGCATTGGGCAATGAATGCACCTATAGATCAAGTCGGTGAAATCTATGAAAGTACATTCCATGATACACTACTTCATGGGGGCATTACTTAGTAGGTAGTCCATGAATAAAGGGTAAATAACTTTGAGAAATGATGGACTGAACAAAGCCAGTTTTACTTACTGCAGGATTTTGCAGAGCTTCTAATGACCTAATGTTTGTAAATCTCAAAGACAAAGTAACAAATTGCAGCCAGCCCTCTGGATCACATTTGATTCATCTTTTCATTTATCAGCTATATATACATCTAATTGGATATTCACATTCCCTCTGACCTGTTCCTCCCTCTTCCTTCCTCCCCACTGTCATCATCCTAGTCTTAGCCCTCCCTCATCACCCTTATCTGCCAGCCTCCAACCTGACCATCTTGCCTTTCTCCTCGTCCCCCAAGTGAGCCCTCCATAGTGGAGGTCAGAAAACTGCAGCCCACAGACCAAGCCAACCAGTTTCCTGTTTCTTCGTGGCTAAGAAGCCAAGAATTTTTTTAAAAATTTTATATGGTTACATTTTAAATGGTTATATAAGTACTACATAATAGCCTCAAGATTGTCTCTTGGCCTTTAAAGCTTCAAATATTATCTGGCCCTTTAAGAGAAAGTTTTCAGCCCCCCGCTTGACCCTCCTGTTGGATGCGTTTGTCCTAAATCCCCTATATTTTTTTGTGACATCTTCTCACCAGTTGCTCCTACTTGTTTAACCTAGATGTTTAGAAAACTATGAACAAGGAAAATCATCTCATGAAACACTCCTCACTCACCAAGTAAGGAAGTGAGGCCCCTCTTTTAGGTTTTGAGAAAGAGGAAAACTGCTGTCACCTGCTGACTCTGAAGCAGAATCAGGAAACAGTGAAAGGATATAAAGTCCCTTTCTGGGGATACAACAATGTGCACTAGATAGTGATCAAACAGGAAGAATGACTAATTTTGTCAGAGCAGAATCACCAGGCGGGAACGGGAAGGTACAGTTAGAGATGAGTTGGTCTGTGTTTAATCACTGGCTTTGGAGGGAGACGTGGAGTGGGAGGTGAAATGCTGATTTCTACAATGTAAATACTCCCACCGTCCTGGTTTCACGTTATCAATGTGACATCACTGGATGCAGAGCTGGGAGAGACACAATCAGCTTTCACTTTAGCATGCTGGGAATAGGACAGGAGCCAAAGCAGGAAAAGCGGGGCTCCATTTCTCAGGGCTTCTGTAACCTGACCACGGAGGAGAAAAAGGTGATTCAGAATCAAGTCCACAGCTGATCCTTGGTGCAAGTCTGAAGTTTAAGAAAGTGGGTCATCTGCTCCCTTTGTGATGCCCTTTCTTCACGGGAGCTGGGGAGGTCCACCTTGTGTCTGTGCGGAAATTCCTTCAATTTCTTCCACAGTAAGAAATGCTCTTGAGAAATAAATCAAGGAAATATTTGGGTTGTTTCCAGTTTGGGGCTATGATGAATCAAGTTGCTATGAACATTCCTGTACAAGTCTTTTTTGTAGATATATGTTCTTATTTCTAAATACTTAAGGATGCCATTACTTGGTCATAGAATAGATGGATTTTTACCTTTAAAAGGAACTGCCAAAACTTTTCCAAAGTGGTTGCACCAGTTTTCTACTCCAATCAGCAATATATGAGAGTTCCAGTATTTCCACATCTTCAACAACACTTGGCATTGCAAGTCTTTAATTCTAGCCATTCTAGTGGATGTGAGCTGGTATCTTCTTCTCATCTTAATTTGCATTCCTCAAATGACTAATAATGTTGAGCAGTTTTTCACATGCTCATTAGCTATATATTTTCTGATCAAGTCTTTTGCCCACTTTATTGGGATCTATGTCTTTTCCTTATTGATTTGTATTTTTTTTAGATTTTTTTTTGATATGGACCATTTTTAAAGTCTTTATTGAATTTGTTACAATATTGCCTATGTTTTATGTTTTGGTTTTTTGGCCGTGAGACCTGTGGGATCTTAGCTCCCCGACCAGGGATCAAACTTTCACCCCCTGCATTGGAAGGCAAAGTCTCAACCACTGGACCACCAGGGAAGTCCCGATTTTGTATATTTTTAAATGTAACTACCTAAACATTCAAAAATAGAAACTATATACAGCAAACATTTCCTTTTCATTTTTTTAATCTTCATTTTTTCAGCTTTATTAAGATATTGACATATATATAACATTGTATAAGTTTAAGGTATCCAGTGTAATGATTTGATATATGTATATATTGTGAAATTATTACAAAAATAAGGTTAATTAATACATTCATCATCTCACAGTTACAATTTGTGTGTGGTGAGAACTTTTAAGATCTACACTGTTAGCAACTGTCAAATACACAATATAGTATAGTTAACTATAGTCACCATGCTATACATTACATCCCCAGAACTTTTAACTGGAAGTTTGTACCCTTTGACCACCTTCATACATTTCCCCCACCTCCACCATTGACAACCATCAATCTGATCTCTGTTTCAGGGGGGTTTTAGCTTCCACATACAAGTGAGATCAGAGAGTATCTGTTATGTCTGTGTGTGACTTATTTCACTTAGACGTCGCAAACAGCAGGATTTCCTTCTTTTTTATGTCTGAATAATGTTTCATTGTGTGTGTGTATATATATATTTTTTCTTTATCCATTTACCCAACAATGAACATTTAGGTTGTTCCCATATCGTGGCTATTGTGAATAATGCCGCAATGAACATGGAAGTACAGATATCTCTTTAAAATACTGATTTTGGGCTTCCCTGGTGGTGCAGTGGTTGAGAGTTCGCCTGCCGATGCAGGGGACATGGGTTCGTGCCCCGGTCCGGGAAGATCCCACATGCCTTGAAGCGGCTGGGCCCGTGAGCCATGGCCGCTGAGCCTGCGCGTCCGGAGCCTGTGCTCCGCAACGGGAGAGGCCACGAAAGTGAGAGGCCCACGTACTGCCAAAAAAAAAAAAATACTGATTTTATTTTTTTCAGATATATACCCAGAAGTGGAATTGCTGTATCATATGGTAATTCTATTTTTAATTTTTTGAGCAATCTCCATACTGTTTTCTATAATGGCTATACCAATTTACATTCTGAATTCTGATTATTCTGAATTCTTTGTCAGGCATTTCACAGAAATCTATTTCTTTAGGGTCAGTTATTGGAGCCATCTTAGTTTCCTTTGGTGGTGGTGTGTTTATCTGATTCTTCATGATCCCTGATTCCTTGCATTGATATCTGAGCATCTGAGCGAGTACTCTCTTCTTCCAGTCTTTTCATCAGGGACAATCATTCACCAGTACCTCAGCTTGGGGTACTGGTCAGGTGAGTTGGTATCATCCATGAGTAGGCAGGGCTTGCTATCAGTCTTCCTAGTTAGGTGAAGCCAATGCCCACGCTCTGGGGTTAGGTGGGGGTGCTGCTGGCTGGGCTCCACAGTTGGGTGAGGCCACTAGCTGGGCTCTGCAATCAGCTCTGCAAGGTCGCAGCTGGGTTTCTTAGCAAGATGGTGCCACTGGTTGGACTATGCAATTGGGCAGGGCAAGGGGCTGAGCTCCACAACTGCTTCTGATAAGATGAGGGTCTCAGGCTGTGCTCCCCAACTGGATGGTACTGCTGTCTGGACTCCATGTTCAGGCACAGCTGCAGGCAGGGCTTCACAGTCAGATGGGGCCACAGGCTGTGCCTCGAAGATGGTTTAGGGCCACAGGCTGGGTGTCGTGATCAGACAGGCCAATATCTGTGCTCTGCTTTTGGGCAAGGCCTGGCTGGGCTCACTGGCTGGCAGGGGCCTCTGGCTGTAGCCTGCAGTTAGGTGGGGCTAGAGACTGTAGTACATGGTCGGGCAGTCCCTGTCTAGGTTCCTTGTCCGGGAGAGGCCTCAGACAGCATTCAGCAACTGGCAGGGCCATAGGCTGGGATATGCTGCAGGGCGGGGCTGTAAGCTGGGCTCCATGGCTCTGATGCAGGGTGGTACCATAGGCTGCATTCAGAGGCTGCATTCTTCAGGCTCTCTGGTTATGTGAGGCCAGAGACTATGCGCAACAGTTGGGCAGGGATGCAGGCTTGGCTCCATGCCCAAGTCGGGTTATAGGATGGGCTCTGAGGAGTCCCAAACCAAAGCCAGGATTCTGGAAGGCTGCCTGGCCTGACTCAGCATCCTCACAGCCCCCAGGTTCATCGTCCAGCAATACACCCTCAGTGGTCCAGGAAAGAAATCACACCCCCTCCCCCATTCTCAGTATCTCCAAGATTCTTCCTAAATCTGACGTTAAAATGTAGGACAGTGCTTCTGGCCAGTTCTCATTTGTCTTTACCTCATGTCCACACTTTCTCTTTACCTGCTTCCTTGGACTCTATTTCTCAGACTATCTCTCCTTCCCTGGTCATCTTCACCCAGAACAGGAGTGCCGGTTATCTTTTGTCCCATGACCCACTGCCTTGGGCCAGCTATGGGGTCACTCTACAAGAAAAATGAAGTCCTAAATAGACCAACGATTAAATTAAATGAAAGCTATTTTTCAAGCAATGAGAATTGTAGTAAGATGCCCATCCAAAGAAACCAACAAGTGATGTACTCAGTACATAACTTGTATTATCATTAAAGGTTAAAAATCAGTCATCAGTGAGGACTGAAACAATTATGTGGAACTAAATCTCTAGCAGCCAATAAGGACCAGGAAAACGTGGCTGGCATGCCATCAGGGAGTCATTTGGCCTCAAGAGCTCATTGCCCTGGCAAATGAGAGTTAGACTCTAATTATCCCATTGGCAGATTTCAGAAATTTTTAAAATATACTCTCTATAACTGTCACAGTGTCAAAACAATTATTTGCTTGCTTGAGCAGGTGTCAGGCCTTGTAAAGCATATATGTCCTTGTAAAATTAAATGGGAAACTTTCAGTAATTGGAGGTGTAAGCTGAGGTGCTAATAATAGCATATGCAGTTACCTAAAGTCAGGAGGGGAAGAGAAAAGAATGATGATATTTCCTTTTCCTCTTTTGTTTCCCAGATGCAGTGAATTCTAAGGACACAGGAGGTAGAGGTAGAATGTGCCACCTGAACTTCAGATATAGCTTCCAAGCCCTCTGCCTGTCATCCTTGCCCTTGAACCATCATTGGTCCTTAAAATGCAGCAATTTTCTCTGCACAGTCTGTGGACTTCACCTGTATTGTCTCCTATGATCTTCCACAACAGCCCTGCAAGTTCAACGAGGCAGCATCTTTGACCCATTTTACAGATGCAAAAACCAACTAATGAGTGGTGTTCCAAGTCTCCTGACTCCAAGAGACCCACTCTTTCTTACATGACCTCCTATCGAACTGTCTTTCTTCCTGGCCCAGTAACCTAGAATAACCCTCCTGTTGCTGTTTCGTGGACTCTGAGACCCTTGGACAGATAGTTAGGAAATAAAACAGGCAGCCAACAACACAATGCCTTTTGAGCTAGTCACAACTAATAGACATTGAATGAACGTTGAGTGGTTGACTGGCTGAAATAATAGCACCAGGAAGCCTCCCCCTGCAAACAAGTAGTACCCAATTCAATCAGTGTTGATTAGCCTACTATGGACAAGACATATGTACAAGCAGGTGTGTTACCCATGAAATAAGGCAAGATTTCTTCCCTTGAGAAGTTCCCACTTGAGTCAAAGATAGATATGGTTTTACTTTCTGAATATAACGGCAGCTCTCATGAAGGTACAATATGTTCAGAAATCAAAGGGGAGGAAGAAATATTCACAACTTAGGCTCAAAGGACTCTTCCTCTTTTCAATGATTATTGGGCATCTCCCATGCTTCGCACGTTTCATGCACATTTTCGACAATCTTCACACTCGACAAGAATGAGAGCCACCCACCTGTGTCACCCCACTCCCAAAGTCATCTCTAGGTTCTGAAGGGAAGCAGCATGGATTCGTTGTGGATGAGTGGGTGCTGGTGGTGCCCTGCCAGAGCCCCTTTACAGGTTGGCATCAACCCCCAGATATTATGAGTATTGACCGTCATGAGCTCCAACTGGCCCCTTCCTTCAGCGAATTGCCCTCAGCTGACGTGAGCCTCCTGGCCTCAGGAGCCATGTCCCCACCACCAGGGATGACCCACAGCAATGATGGATAGGGGTCAGTCAACCTCCTGGCCTCGGGATAGGGACCATTCCATGGTGAAGTTTACACTCCAGGGTTCCCTGTAGTTCAGGCCAAGGCTGAGTGTCCTGAGACTATATCCTTGCTTGCCCTTTCCCTCTTCTCCCCTGCCCCCCTGCCTCCATCCAGGTGTCTCCTAGTAGCAGCCCCTTCATAAAACCCAAGTACCCAAATCCCTGTCTCAGGCTCTGCTTCTTAGAGCTACAACAATCACCTACCCTTTCAGAGCCCTGTTTCCTCACCTGTGAAATTCCGATCATGTGTCACAAGTGGTCATGAAAACTAGCTGAGACGATGTCATTCAAGTTCCTTGTACAATCCTAGGCTCAATTAATCATGGCATTTTTTTCCCTTTTATTTGCATTTCAAGAGGATTTTTGGTCTCTGAGATATCGAACACAGAGACCCCAGGCAGTAGCATCAGGTGGCCACAGGGCCTGAAGTACCATAAGTAGCCACACATTTGTCAACCAGGAGCCAGTCAACCTGCATGGACTGAGGGGCAAGTCAGGACTTGTGCCAACCAAGTGCATTTTGTACCCCATTTACCACGACAGGTGGGGGTAGGAGCTGGTCAAGGACCTGGGGGGAGGTCAAGTGGCAGGGGCAGCAGTGCCATTGGAAAAGTTTTCAATTCAGGACATTTGTAGGTTAGCATTGCTATTCAGCTTTTAAGCACAAGGGCAAAGAGATCGCCCACAGGATAAAACAGCTTCCTCTGAAATATTGCCTCCTGACTCAACTGTTTCATCTCCGATGGCTCCTGTCTCCCTCTGCCCTCTCCTTTCAGGCTGCCATCCTACAATCACTGCAGGGCGAGCCCGAGCTGATGAGGGCACCTGGCTTTTGTGGCAGCTCTTCAAAGCTGGAGGTCAGGTGTGTTTCTAGGATTTAATTAAGCTGGAAATGAAATCCAGCCCTGGAGTGGCTCATCGTCTTTATTATCACATTTCTCACTGCTTGTCAGGCCACAGTGGCTCCAGGTCTTGAAAAGGAAGACGCGGGATGCTTCCCAGGCAGGGCTCAGTTAATCTGTTTCACACAGCATTTCAGGTACCTTCCTCCATTTCAGCAGAATGGGAAAAAAGACTGTATTCAGGGGCCTTTCTGGAGAAAAGACTCACCTTACAACGAACAAAGGAAAATGTATTTTGAAATAAAACACCATTTCAAACATATTTTCTTATGACAATATGTGTCCATGATAAAAAATGTATAACACACAAAAACACAAAGAATAAAAAAAAATCATCTGTAACCTTACCAATGAGAAATACCACTGTTAAATATATGGTCTCCTTCCTGTTTAGTACAGGTGTGTGTTCCAAGGCTTAAAGTGTGGGTAGGGAAAGACAGAGAAAGAAAGAGTCCCCTCTTCTGGACAGAAGAGTCCTGATGCTATAAGGGTTGTGATTCACTCTATAATCCTTTTTTTTTTTTTAAGTTTATGTATGTATTCACTAACATTATTTCACATAGGACACTAATTCACTAAGATCAACGAGGTTCCCCACCCCCACTTTCAAGCAACCTGGAACCAGGAAAAGTCATCAGGACTTCAAAGAATTTCCATGCTTGGTAATACTGCAGACTATCATATTGCAGTCATGTTTTCTGTGCCTAATAACATATTCTATAGTCTCTCAGATTAATCAAATGAGATGAGGGGATTTAGACACTGCTGTGCTCTGAGCAGGGGGCTTAACAGGCTCCCAAAGTAATATCATTTGACATTCGGAGCTAGCAGACTGCAACTGCAGAGGGCATTCATTTTTTAGCCTGATTTGTGTTTGGCAGGGGGCAGTCCCCTTCATGTCCCCTTAGTGTGGCGAGGCTTGGAAGCAACAGGGCACTGACCTTCCGCACTCTGGAGATGTGATTGCTTTCATACTGATCGCACCGAAACACTTAGCAAACCTCACACTGTTAACTCCATCCCACGCAGGCAACGCTGGCATTTTATGACTGTCATGCGTTAGCCAGCTGAAAACTCACTAAGATGGGGAAGCTGTGCCGAATTAATAACTTCAAAGGTAGTCATTTAATCAGTTTTCATGCAACTTGGCCAAAGGCAAAAGTTACAAAATCATAGACTGTGGAAGATAGAAGGGGCTATTGAGCACTTCTCATCCAGCACCTTCATTTTACAAGTAAAGGAAATGGAGGACCAGAGAGGGAAAAGGGATTTTTTTTTTTTCCTGGTCACAGAGCTAGGAGGGAGTAGCGGTTTTCAACCTGCTTGTTAGCAGCGCCGGATCTTAAAGGGAATCCCGCACGATCACTACAACATGCGTGATACATTTAAGAAACAGCACCGTGATTGAAGCAGGGCTGGCCTCCAAAGCTTCACTGCTCCTGGTCCAGCTCAGCTATGAGACATCTCGGGGAAGCCCTGAGTCTCCAGAAAGCACAAATCCAAGCCATCTTCCTATGGCATGCTGGCTCCAGTAACATTTCTTGCACCTCCAAATATTCTTTATACAAACAATCCATATTAGACTGATAAATAATTCAAATTAGAAACTGAAATCTCACAGTCTTTTCATTTGCAAAAGGAAGACAGTCATGGGCCCTGTGACAGCTAGTAAAATATCCATCATAACTTGAGCAGACAATGCAAATGAGTAGGCACTGTGATAGCCTCTCCCAGCATCAGTTTTAGCCCTGACTCACTGTAGAAGGCTTTGTGCTTTAGATGGGACTAACCCCAGCCCCAGCTCCAGGAGTGGTTCAGAATTGGCCCAAGACAGTTAGCTCTGCCACCAAAGTGGCAAACGTCAAGAGTAGACTCAGACCCACTAAGAACAAACATTGACCTTGGCTTGGGCAAATCAAATAGGGTTTACTAATTGAAGGATACACAGGAAGGCAGGGTAGTAAAAACATATACAGCAGAGAGGTTGACCGTATTCTCCAAAGGTTTACAAACTTCTAAACCATAGACCCACAGTTACAGATGGTAAGCTAGAGAGAGTAAAGTCACATCAATAAGGTCACATAAAGGTGGGGACTGCTCTGCAGTTTAGCTAGTCTGAGTAAGTCTTGGGGCTCCCCTGTTTGGGTCAGTTGTACAGCATCACTTCTGAGTTTATATAATATACAATATAACTAAAGGATATGGTCCAGTGCAATGTACTCGGACACAAGTATAACCTTATTTATCATTCTTAGCCTTCCTGGGCTAACATAGCCTGGTCCAAACAAAAGGGGAGCTCAGTTACCCTTTCCTTTCAAGTCAGGCCAAGACACCCTTAAACCAGCTATGAGGTTCTTCTTGTAGTGTAATTATAACTCATGGCTACAGAGATTGGTTCAAAGATAGACATGTGCCCTAACTGGTCCCATCAGAAGAATGCTCAGGATTTTTGTTCGAGAGCTTAGGTAGAGATATTCTTCCCCAGGGACATTAACAAACAGGCAAGTAGTTGTCTTTCATATCATCTGCTTCCTAGAGCCGAAAGGGGACCCCACCTTAGGATAAAGTTGACACCATGGACAGGATAACAGGGAAACAGGAAGAAACTGGTTCCTTCTGGGCATCATTGAGCTGCTTGATCACCTAAAGTCAACACTTCTGGGATTTCTATTCCAAAAGCCAATACACTCCCTTTGTTGAAACCAGAATGACTTGTGTTCTTTGATACTTGCAATGGAGGGCACTCTTACTGATATGCAAACATATGGTGGTTTCCTAAGTTCATGAAAGCCTGAGGACACATTTAAATGCTTCCAGTCTCATGAGGAAAATTCACTTTAAGAATTATGCAGTATTAGGCCAGCAAATCCAATCCTTCAGCCAACAGTTTAGGTCAACAAACATACTTGGAAACCCACTCTGTTCCATAACCTGTGTTAGGCCGTGCATCCAACAGAACACCGGCTCTCCAGGCAGTAACATCTAACAAAATACTGACAGGAGCAATTAGGTTAGAAGAGCCTGCAAGTTATTTTTCAACACTCCACAAGGCCCAAGAGGAAAATAATCACATCTTTAACCAGAATAAGACTGGACTGGCTAACTGTGTACAGGACTCAGGTTATTGTTGAATGTGGAAACACTGGTTATTTCAAGGTCCTAAGTTCTGACTGGAAGTTAGAAATGGAAAAATGAATTTGAAGCTAATGAATTGTGTTTTCTTTTTATGGCAGGGAATCTAATGTAGAGAGATTCTGTAGATTCTGTAAAAAAAAAAGAAGAAAGAAGAGAAGGAAGAAGAACAGAGGGAGGGAGGAAGGAAGGAAAAAAGGAAGGAAATATTTAAAGCAGTGCAATGGGGGGAGAGGGTGGATCAATCTGTAAGTCAATCACTTTCACACTTGCTAAGGTATCTGAAACTTCATTCTTCTGAACGACATCATTTCCACCTCTGCTGACTTGCAAGAAAAGCCACCTCTGAAAACACCCAGAAACAAGATGCTAATAAAGATGAATAAAGAACTTCATTTTCCCTCTACTTCACAACACAAGAACAGCATGATATACTGAGCTCTCAAAGAGGTATGTATTAGTTTCCTAGAGCTGCCATAACAAATTACACACACTGATGGCTTAAAACAACAGAAGTTTATTCTCTCACACTTTAGGAGGCCAGAAGTCTGACTCACAGCGTCAGCAGGGCCTCACTCCCACTCCATGCTCCAGTGGGGAGTCCTTCTCCCCTCGCACCTCCAGCCAGTGTCTGGTGGCTCCCAGAGTTCCCTGGCCTTGTGGCAGCATAACTCCAATCTCTGCCTGTCTCCACCAAGCCTTCCCTGTGTATCTCTGTGTGCCAATCTCCCTCTCTTTCCTCTTACAAAGATGCTTATCAGGATTTGTCACTAAATCCAGGATGATTTCACCTGGAAACTTTAACTTCATTCCATCTTCAAAGAACCTGTTTCCAAAGAAGGTCGCATTTAGATAGGATTTGAATGCATCTTTTTGAATGACGGTATTCAAGGTACCGAGGCGGTGAATGCATCCTCTGGACTTTTTCTGGACACTCATATTTCTGTCTGAGGAAACCACCGTCTAAACCATCACCAGCCCCTGGAAAGCAGTATAACTGAAACTGAACTCATTCTTATTCCTCGCAAATGTGTTTCTCTTCCTGGATCTCTTACTATTAATGTCCTGCATCGAATCGGTTGCTGTCCTGTTTTCCATCTGAAATCTCTCTTGTGTCCGTTTCCTTCCCATTCCACAACACTGTTTCAAGGATTTGTAATCCTTCCCAGGCACCAGCCTCATGGTTGCCTTCTTGACCTTGGCTTCATCACCCCCTACCTCTAATCCATCCTCCCCACCACTAAATGACTGACTTTCCTAAAATAACAATCTGTACAAAAGCCAACAATGACTTTCCCCTTTTATCTCTAGTCAGACCTCACACTTTCTTCAAGGATGATTTCAGTCGCTCAGATGCCACCCACTCCAAGAAACTTTGTCATCTCCCCAAGGAGACGTTTTCTCTTCTCTGAATTCCCATAGTTCCTCTTCCCCACCTCGTAGTATTTTAATAATTGGTAGTTTTGGACAGTGATCTACAGTTATTTCCACCAATGGCTCGTCTTTGCCTTCCTAGAACTGGTCACATATTGAGTTATTTATTGGTCACTTTCTGAGCTTTTCTCTTCATCCCTGCCGCTCCTGAAAACTAATGCTCACTTATAAGTTGGGCCGCAGCATGATCTTACCTTCCACCCTGCCGTAGTTGACTGGACAGGACAAGGTGTGGGACAATCAGATTCTCTTCCATGGACCTGAAAGTTGTAGTCACAGTTCCTTCAGGAACTACTTATTTGAACAGAAGAGGAATTTATTTCCATTAACATTCACACTCATGTGGTCGATGGACCTCTCTGTTATTGGTCCACCACAAAACAAATGTAGAAATCGAGAGCGTGCATTTAGAAACTTTTATAGAAATTTGACAGAGTCATTTTACATGTTTGACTCCAATGATTAAATTATAAGAATTGCATTTTGTATTTATTTTTATTTTCTAATAACTTATTCTCAATAACTTTTGTGATGTAAGCTGACTCACAAAAGTTACAAAAGTAGTACAGAGAGTTCCCATGTACCCTTTGCCCAGCTTCCCCCAATGGCATTATCTTACCCCTCGTACATTGTCCAAACCAGGAAATTGACTCTAATATCTCATTTTCACTGTATTTTGCAAAAATATCCATGTGTGGCACGTTAGAATTTTTAAAAACTGGTTATTCACCACAGATAATTTGGGAAAAGCTCGTTTACATAATCTTATTACAAAAGTAGTTGAAGGTAGCAACAGAAATTGAAAAAAGAGTAGAAATGCTACAGGTTTGGGACCAGCTGACTTGATCAAGCCCCTGCCCAGCCCCCAGAGTAGCTGTGGGCAAATTCCATACCTAGAGATGGGGTTAAAAATGATTAACTGAAAAAAGGAAATGATAATTATTCTGTATCACTGAACTATAAGGATCAGATGGTATAATGTTTTCAAAGGCACTTTGAAAAATACTTATAAACATAAGCCAGTGTTCTTTCCATACCAATAAAATATTTATGTCCAACTTACAAATGCACCATATATTGATACACAGACTGTGTCCCAATATAGCACAATTATAAGAACTCCTTATAAGTGCTTGACAATTTTCAAGACCCTTCCACATGCATATAAACCTGTAATTCTAAATATAAACCTGTGTAATCTTCATAAGGGTAGTTTTCCCAATTTTATCCATGAAGCTCAGGAATGTCAAGTTGCCTGCACTGAGTCAATCGGCCAGAAGGACAGTCAAGATAGGAACCCAGGTTGCCTTTCTCTGAACACAGCTCCTTTTCACTTCCCTACATCAATGTGCATTTTGCAAAAATGTAACATTATCTCAACTCTGCAGTAATCCAACAACCCAAGGGAAGAAAAAGATAATTTGTGCAGATTTTACAACTGACATTGCTAACTTAAAAGACCCACTTAAAAACAAATACTCAGTGTTTTATGATAGTTGGCCTTTGTCACATATGTTTTCCTCTTAGTTATATGTAATTCTGTCCTTTTCCCCCCCTTTTCCCCAAAGTGGCACCATAGAGGTTGCTAAGCAATTGTCCCTGACAAGGTCTCAGCGCCTGTCAATAAAATGAAATATTCTCCCATTCTCTGTTCCCTTTTAGTATTGAGGAGGGTGTCAATCAAAGAACATCAGTAAATGCTGGCTTTTGAGAGAAGGCAGAGAGGCCCTGACAGGCAAGGAATAAAAGATGACTATTTTTAAACTAACAAGTCCTTTCTTAAAGTAAGGCAAGTTGAGTAAGAGACAAGCTTCACTGCTCTGCTTTTCTGGGAGGTGAAGAGGCTCCCTCAGGTCAAGCCACCATCCTGATTTGAGAAGGATGTCTTGTTTGTCCAAAGAGTAATTTTCAATGGCATGCTACTGCTCTTTGTAAATCTAAGAGAAAAACACCTCAACAAATAGGTAACTGAAAATAATGTTTTTCCCCAAAGGCTCATGGCTTTAGAAGATTCTCAAAAGCTTGGCCATCATATTTAACTAAATAAGACCTTCAGAGAATGGAAAATTGATATTCAGGGTGAGCGTGATTAAATGGTATCAAATTTATCAACCTATGTTTATACTCAATAAGTACAATTTAAGTCACTGTGTATATACCCTATCAATGGCTGCCACCTTTATGCAGAGCATTGAGCTACACAAAGACAAATAAACAGAGATTAAGATAAAGGGACATTTGCACCCCTACGAATGTACAATTTGACACAGAATTAATATCTGCCCACAGACCTGTAAGACTGAGCATCTAGTCAAGGCAGAGAACATTTGTCTTACATGTAAGATTGAAATCATCAATCAAACCACTATTCTACCCACCACCTCCCTGAAAGGAACTTTCAAATTATCTCACCCCAAAGTGACCTAGTTCTCAGAACACACAGCTTGGTTAACTTAGAATGTACCAAGTCACTCTTGAGGCCACACCTGAATCCTTTTTCGAAATAGACTCATTAACCTTTGCTCAAACATAAGTATATGTTCCTAGCAGGTGGCAGCATCCTTCAGTACCTAGTAATATCGAGATAATTCTAGCACAAACACAGAAATGTCAGTGTTGCTAAACTTTTTAATTACACAGCCATGTCATCTTCACGTGACATGGGAAATGGCACACGGCAAAGTTCTACTTCAAATTCCTGCACGGAGAGCCAATGCATGTGAGGAAGGGAGTAGAGTAGACTCAACACAAAGACCCATGATGTTCAAGTGGGAAGATAACTTTGACTTGGTGAGGCCATGAGAATGGAGGTGGTTGGGAAGAGCCAACCCAGGAACAAGTGTTGAATTCTCCACTAGAGTGGCAACAGGGAGCATCAGATTTCCCACAGCAATGCCAAGCCAAGAAGTGTGAGACCAACCCCTGAGGAGTGAGAAGCATGAGACACACTTTTATAGTCTTTCTCTTAAAGAAAAATAAGAGACTTGCTGGCTTACATATTTTTCTGAGTGAGAAACAATGCATTCTGGATAATATTTATGTTTTGTTATTAGTTTTTAATCTTCCTGGCATTAAGTGCCCCCCAAAGTGTTTAATCCCTCAACCTGTACTTCCCTTCTAGCCACTCTCCAGTCGCAGACACAGACAGAATTTCAAACAGTATCTTAGGACCCAGGTTTCCAGGGCACCTTAACGCAGGTACTTAAATCGGGAACCCTCAATCTGCCTGGTTTCATTTCCAGTCTCAGCACGTCACTTCCATATCAGGGAATGGTACCCATGCCTGTTCCCTCTATGGAAATGGAACCACTGTGGTGCGGCAGAAGGAGGGTGAGCTTTGAGGTCATTGATCCGAATCTGGGCTCTTTCTGAGCTCCAGATGTCTCCTCTTTAAGATACGGCTAGTGGTGCCTACACATTAGAGTTGTTAAAAGAACTAAGTAAAATGCCTAGCCCAATATTTGCCACGTAATAGGTGTTCAATAAATGCTAGCCTGCAGCCTTCCATTTGCATATGAGGCAGAAGATTGATTCATCTTTGTAACACCAACAGCACAGAACTTAATATATTGGCTCTTTATTTTTATTTTTTTTAACATCTTTATTGGAGTATAATTGCTTTACAATGGTGTGTTAGTTTCTGCTTTATAACAAAGTGAATCAGCTATACATATACATATATCCCGATATCTCCTCCCTCTTGCATCTCCCTCCCACCCTCCCTTTCCCACCCCGCTAGGTGGTCACAAAGTACCGAGCTGATCTCCCTGTGCTATGCAGCTGCTTCCTACATTTGGTAGTATATATAAGTCTATGCCACTCTCTCACTTCATCCCAGCTTACCCTTCCCCCTCCCTATGTCCTCAAGTCCATGCTCTACATTTGCATCTTTATTCCTGTCCTGCCCCTACATTCTTCATAACCTTTTTTTTTTGATTCCATATATATGTGTTAGCATATGGTATTTGTTTTTCTCCTTCTGACTTACTTCAGTCTGTATGACAGACTCTAGGTCCATCCACCTCACTACAAATAACTGAATTTTGTTCCTTTTTATGGCTGAGTAATATTCCATTGTATATATGTGCCACATCTTCTTTATCCATTCATCTGTCAATGGACACTTAGATTGCTTCCATGTCCTGACTATTGTAAATAGAGCTGCAATGAACATTGTGGTACATGACTCTTTTTGAATTATGGTTTTCTCAAGATACATGCCCAGTGGTGGGATTGCTGGGTCATATGGTAGTTCTATGTTTACTTCTTTAAGGAAACTCCATACTGTTCTCCGCAGTGGCTGTTATCAATTTACATTCCCACCAACAGTGCAACAGGGTTCCCTTTTCTCCACACCCTCTCCAGCATTTATTGTTTGTAGATTTTTTGATGATGGCCATTCTGACTGGTGTGAGTTGATACCTCACTGTAGTTTTTTGTTTTTTTTTTTTTGAGATATGTGGGCCTCTCTGTTGTGGCCTCTCCCGTTGTGGAGCACAGGCTCCGGACGCGCAGGCTCAACGGCCATGGCTCACGGGCCTAGCTGCTCCACGGCATGTGGGATCTTCCCGGACCGGGGCATGAACCCGTGTCCCCTGCATCGGCAGGTGGACTCTCAACCACTGCGCCACCAGGGAAGCCCCCTCACTGTAGTTGTGATTTGCATTTCTCTAATGATTAGTGATGTTGAGCATTCTTTCATGTGTTTGTTGGCAATCTGTATATCTTCTTTGGAGAAATGTCTATTTAGGTCTTCTGCCTATTTTGGGATTGGGTTGTTTGTGTTTTTGATACTGAGCTGCATCAGCTGCTTGTAAATTTTGGAGATTAATCCTTTGTCAGTTGCTTCATTTGCAAATATTTTCTCCCATTCTGAGGGTTGTCTTTTCGTCTTGTTTATGGTTACCTTTGCTGTGCAAAAGCTTTTTCATATTTATTGCTATCACTACTCAACCCATCCCCCAACCATTTCTGCCTTCAACGTGACTGACCATAACCCACAAAATGTACTACAGTGTTGCTAAGCAGCTAAGTGACTCTAAAGGTTAATAATAAAAGGAATACATAGATAACCTTGTCCTTGACCTTCAAAGGTAGTGATAGGAATGGTATGATGTCATGTGAGTAAACATATCAAATCTCATGGAATGCTTACACCTTCCAGGTTACCCAGAAACAAAGACTGCTCTCCATATAGTGACCTAGCCATTCTCTGCAATGCTCATTGATTCTATATTACGACTGGTGGTTTTTAAAAGGCCAGTCTATTATCCACAGTTATTTTCTTACCCATCCTCTATAGCTGTGTCTGTGTATAAGCAGGTGGGAGCATGGAGATGGTGTGAAATCCGTGGGGGACAGAACTACGCACAAACACCAGGCCACATAGGATGTCACAGCACTGCCTCATTGTCTCTCACGTGACTGCATAATCTGAGAGACGTCACTGTCTTAAAGAAACTCAGAAACACATCCCTAGCTGTCTGACAGATACCCAGACTCTGAGGATGAGAGGAGCCAGAATTAAAAACATAAAACTAAAAGTGACGATTACAGAAGGTTTCCCATTCCTCCCCCCAGGTTTACCATGGCTGAGAAGTGTGTGGGTGAAGTTGTATATCTAACAAATTCCAGAAGCACTTCACTTTGCCCCTGACCTATGCTTCTGAAACAGCATATTTTAAAATTGGATAAGAATTCCAAGATAACTACTTCTCCTACTGAAAATCTTACAAAAGCAAAAATGAGAATTAAGTTAAAAGTTCCATTTCTGGTAAAACCAGGACACCTATAGTCTAGAGACTCCAAAATTTGTGTAAGAGCCCTCAAAAGCAGCTGAAATGACGCAGAGGCTGCACAAGAAGAAGTAGCAAGAAGAAAAATGGGGTGAAAAAGCCCAGCAGAGGTAGACTTCAGTGAGTTCCAGTAAAAAAAATACGCTTCCTGAAGATGAGGACTCCTCCTGAAGTACTGTAACTCTTGTTTGTCACAAAAAGTGCAGAAACTGGGGTAAACAGGTAGGAGGAAAAAGCCCTCCAGGACTCAATTTGATTTGGAAAGACAGAGGAAATGAGGCTATACTCGGAAAAGAAAAAGGAAAAAAAAAAAAGGCACAGATGAGCTATATTTTCAGGAAGCAGTCTGTCTCTGTGGCAGCAAAACAAAGAAAACCCTTGGATTGTGAAGTCTGGAAGGCTAGTCTGGGCGTCCGTTAACCCTCTCCCACCATCACCAAGGAGCAGCCATAAGGAGCTCATCCAGGAAAATAAACTGATTAAAATATGAATAATAAAGAGATAAGATATGGATACAAACTTACTATATGAAAAACAGGAGAGAGTAGCAAAACTTACCAATAGACAAAAACCTTTACCAGAAAAACGGTGCCAGGGAGCAGATGAAAACTGTGACCATGCTTTTACCAGAATTTATATGCAATATTAATGAAATAAATACCTCACTGAATAAGGACCACAATGCAGAAATGCAGAAATTCAAGGAAAAGATGGTGAAGTTTTTCTTAAGGACACTGCTAAGTAGAGACACATTTAACACTACAGAAGAAGCACTTTCTTCAATCCATTGGGTAACATCAGGTAATAGAGAAAAGAAGAGGAAGTTTTAGGAAACAGATGATACTAATTTATATTTAGTTCATGTTTGGGAACTAATATATGCCTAGAAAAGTAGGCAGCCATGGAAAATTACAATTATGGAAGTAAACACTAAAACAAAAATTCAAACCTTTACAAATTACACAACTACAGGGACTTCCCTGTAGGTCCAGTGGTTAAGACTCTGCATTTCCACTGCGGGGGGCCTGGGTTCAATCCCTGGTCAGGGAACTAAAATCCTGCAAGCCGCGTGGGATGGCAAAAAAAAAAGTTTAAAAAACATTACAGAACTACAAACCAACAAACAAAAAGAAAGCCAAAAGCAAACCACATAGTGGAAGACCTTAAAAAAAAAAAGAGAGAGAAAAAAAACCAAAATAATTTAACATAATGCAAAGCAAATGTATCTGTTACATCAAAACTATAAATGGGGCTTCCCTGGTGGTGCAGTGGTTGAGAGTCCACCTGCCGATGCAGGGGACACGGGTTCGTGCCCCCGTCCGGGAAGATCCCACGTGCTGCGGAGCGGCTGGGCCCGTGAGCCATGGCCGTTGAGCCTGCGCGTCCGGAGCCTGTGCTCCACAATGGGAGAGGCCACAACAGTGAGAGGCCCACGTACTGCAAAAAAAAAAAAAAAAAAAAAAAATATATATATATATATATATATATATATATATATATATATGAATGTGTTTCACTCGAAATTGAGTTATTTGTAGGGAGGTGGATGGACCTAGAGTCTGTCATACAGAGTAAAGTCAGAAAGAGAAAAACAAATACCGTATGCTAACACATATATATGGAATCTAAGAAAAAAAAATGGTCATGAAGAACCCAGGGGTAAGATGGGAATAAAGACGCAGACCTACTAGAGAATGGACTTGAGGATACGGGGAGGGGGAAGGGTAAGCTGGGACAAAGTGAGAGAGTGGCATGGACAAATATACACTACCAAATATAAAACAGATAGCTAGTGGGAAGCAGCCGCATAGCATACGGTGATCAGCTCAGTACTTTGTGACCACCTAGAGGGGTGGGATAGGGAGGGTGGGAGGGAGGGAGATGCAAGAGGGAAGAGATATGGGAACATATATATATGTATAACTGATTCACTTTGTTATAAAGCAGAAACTAACACACCATTGTAAAGCAATTATACTCCAATAAAGATGTTAAAATAAATAAATAAGTAAATGTGTTTCACTTATGTATTAAAAGAAAGAGATGTTCAGAGTGGCTCACAAAACAAAATCAAAGTCTGTGCCAAAATCAAAGAGACACATCTTTTTTTTGATGAGATTTCTCCCAAGAGGAGGATTTTTTTTTTTTTTTTGGGAGTATAGTTGTTATACAATGTTGTGTTAGTTTCAGGTGTATAGCAAAGTAATTCAGCTATACATATACATATATCTATTGTTTTTCAGATTCTTTTCCCACATAGGCTATTACAGAGCACTGAGTAGAATTCCCTGTACTATACAGTAGGTCCTTGTTGATTACCTATTTTATACAGAGTAGTACATATATGTTAATCTCAATCTCCTAATTTACCCCTCCCCCCCACCTTTCCCCTTTGGTAACCTTAAGTCTGTTTTCTAAGTCTGTGAGTCTGTTGATGTTTTGTAAAGTTCATCTGTATCATTTTTTTAGATTCCACATATAAGTGATAACATATGACATTTGTCTTTCTCTGACTTATTAATACTTCACTTAGTATGATCATCTCTAGGTCCATCCATGTTGCTGAAAACTGGCATTATTTCATTATTTTTTATGGCTGAGTATATCCTATTGTGTATATGTACCACATCTTCTTTATCCATTCACCTGTCGATGGACATTTAGGTTGGTTCCATGTCTTGGCTATTGTAAATAGTGCTGCAATAAACATACGGGTGCATGTATCTTTTCGAACTATGGTTTTCTCTGGATATGCCCAGCAGTGGGGTTGCTGGGTCATATGGTAGCCTTATTTTTAGTTTCTTGAGGAACCTCCATGCTGTTCTCCATAGTGGCTGTACCAATTTACATTCCCACCAACAGTATACGAGGGTTTCCTTTTCCCCACACACTCTCCAGCATTTATTATTTGTAGACTTTTTGATGATGGCCATTCTGACTGGTGTGAAGTGATACCTTATAACAGTTTTGATTTGCATCTCTCTAATAATTAGCAATGTTGAGCATCTTTTCATGTGCTTTTTGGCCACCTGTATGTCTTCTTTGGAGAAATGTCTATTTAGATCTGCCCCTTTTTTGATTGGGTTGTTTGTTTTTTAGACACATCTTTAAAAAGTGATTCAGAGAAATAGAAAAGAGGGCTAAGTAGTTATTTCATGCAACACCAAGCAATACACAAAGCAGGAGTCACAATACTAACACTGGACAAGGTAGAAGTAGGGCTCCAAATCTAAGCATTAACTGAAACAAAGAAGGCCACTTGGTAATATTTGCTGTTCAAATTGAAGATTTTCAAGTTACGAACACCTATGCACCAAATAATTTAGCAGCAATATTTATGAATCAGAAATCTCAGTAACTATGAGGAGAAATAAAGAGATGCCCTAGTAACAGGAAGCTAAGTCGTTTCTGTCAGCTCTTGACAGTTAAGTAGACCAAAAAAGTATAACAAGAGGCAAAGATATAGAAAATCTAAATAACAAAGCTGATGAAGTACAGGCATACCTCTGAGATATTGTGGGTTCAGTTCCAGACCACTGCAATAAAAATGAATACTGCAATAAAGCAAGTCACAAGAATTTTTTGATTGCCCAGTGCATATAAAAGTTATATTTACCCTATTCTGTAGTCTATTAAGTGTGCAATAGCATTATGTCTAAAAAAAGTACATAATTTAAAAATACCTTATTTCTTAAAAATGCCAACCATCATCTGAGTCTTCAGCGAATTGTGATCTTTTTGCTGGTAGAGGGTCTTGCCTCAAAGTTGATGGCTGCTGACTGATCAGAGTGGTGGTTGCTAGAGGTCAGGGAGGCTGTGGCAGTTTCTTAAAATGAGACAACAATGAAGTTTGCCACATCGATTGAGTCTGCCTTTCATGAACGATTTCTCTGCAGTGCTGTTTGATAGCATTTGATCCACAACAGAACTTCTTTCAAAATTGGAGTCAATCCTCTCAAACCCTGCTGCTGCCTTATCAACTAAGTTTATGTAATATTCTAAATCCTTTGTTGTCATTTCAACAACCTTCACAGCATCTTCACCAGGAGCAGACTCCATATCAAGGAATCACTTTCTTTGCTCATCCATAAGAAGCGATCTCTCTTCTGTTCAAGTTTTATCATGAGATGCAGCAATTCAGTCCCATCTTCAGGCTCCACTTTTAATTCTAGCTCTCTTGCTATTTCCACCACATCTGCAGTGAGTTTCTCCACTGAAGTCTTGAACCCCTCAAGGTCATCCATGAGGGTTGGAATCAACTTCTAAACTCCTGTTAATGTTGATATTTTGACCTCTTCTCACAAATGTTCTTCATGGCAGCTAGAATGGTGAAGCCTTTCCAAAAGGTTTTCAATTTTCTTTGCCCAGATCCATCAGAGGAATCACTACCTATGACAGCTATAGCTTCATGAAATGTATTTCTTAAATAATAAGCTTTGAAATTCAAAATGACTCTTTGATCCATGGGCTGCAGAATGGATATTATGTTAGCAGGCATGAAAACATTAATCTTGTTGTACATCTCCATCAGCACTCTTGGGTGACCAGATGCATTGTCAAGGAGCAGTAATATTTTGAAAGGAATATTTATTTTCTGAGCAGTAGGTCTCAACAGTGGGCTTAAACTATTCAGTAAATCATGTTGTAAACAGATGTGCTCTCATCCAGGCTTTGTTGTTCCATTTAGAGAGCACAGGCAGGGTAGATTAAGTACAATTTTTAAGGGCCCTAGGATTTCTGGAATAGTCAATGAGCATTGGCTTCAAATTCACATCACCAGCTGCATTAGCCCCTATCAAGAGAATCACCTGCCCTTGGAAGCTTTGAAGCCAGGCATTGACTTCTCCTCTCTAGTTATGAAAGTCCTAGATGGCATCTTCTTCTAGTAGAAGGCTGTTTTGTCTACACTAAAATTTGGTTGTTTAGTACAGCCATCTTCATGAATTATCTTAGCTAGACCTTCTGAGTAATTTGCTGCAGCTTCCATATCAGCTGCTTCACCTCATACTTTTATGTTATGGACATGGCATCTTTCCTTAAACCTCATGAACCAACTTCTGTTAGCTTCAAACTTTTCTTCTGTGGCTTCCTCACCTTTCTCAGCCTTCACTGAACTAAGGAGAGTTAGGGCCTGGCTCTGGATTAGGCTTTGGCCTAAGGGAATGCTGTGGCTAGTTTGATCTTCTAACCAAACCCCTAAAACTTTCTCCATATCAGCAATAAGGCTGTTTTGCTTTATTATTCATGTGTTCACTGGAGTAGCATTTTTAATTTCTTTCAAGAACTTTTCCTCTGCCTTCACAGCTTGGCTGTTTGGTGCAAGAGGCCTAGCTTTTTGTTTGTCTGGGCTTTCGACATGCCTTCCTCACTAAGTTTAATCATTTCTAGCTTTCGATTTAAACTGAGAGACATATGATTCTTCCTTTCACTTGAACACTTAGAGGCCATTGTAGGGTTATTAACTGGCCTAATCTCAACATTGTTGTCTCAGGGAATAGGGAGGCCTGAGGAAGGGGGGAGAAATGGGGAATGGCTGGTCAGTGGAGCAGTCAGAACACACACAACATTTATCGATTAAGTTCATCACCTTATATGGGAATGGTTCATGGCATCCCAAAACAATGGCAATAGTAACATCAAAGATCACTGATCATAGGGGCTTCCCTGGTGGCGCAGTGGTTGAGAGTCCGCCTGCTGATGCAGAGGACACAGATTCGTGCCCTGGTCCGGGAAGATCCCACATGCCGCGGAGCGGCTAGGCCCGTGAGCCATGGCTGCTGAGCCTGCGCGTCCGGAGCCTGTGCTCCACAATGGGAGAGGCCACAACAGTGGGAGGCCCGCATACCGCAAAAAAAAAAAAAAAGAAAAAAGATCACTGATCACAGATTACCATAAAAAAAAATAATGAAAAATTTGAAATATTGTAAGAATTACCAAAATATGACGAAGAGACAAGAAGTGAGCAAATGCTATTGGAAAAATGGCACCAATAGACTCACTTGACACAGGGTTGCCACAACCTTCAATTTGGGGGGAAAAATGCAGCATCTATGAAGTGCAATAAAGCAAAGTGCAATAAAATGAGGTCTGCCTATAGTCCTGATTGATATATATCAAATTCATTACCCTAAAATAACAAATGCATTTTATATCAGTTCCCATGGAATAGTCATGAAGTTTGACCACGTATTAGGCCACAAATAAAACTTCAATAGATTCCAAAATGTAAAAAGAGGACAGGGAGGTTTTCCAATCATGATGGACTAAAACTAGAATCTAATTACAAAAGGAGAAAACAAAAGGGTCCTTCTACTCCTAAAAGTTAAAATTTTTCCCTTAAACAACTCTTGAATCAAAGAGAATTAAACTGAAATTACAGAATTTCTAGAAAGCATGGATGACAAAAGATATAGAACTTATAAAAATCAACTAAAACAGTTTTCAGAGAATAATTAATAAACTTAATCACCTATTCAACTAAGATAAGAGTAAAATAATTATACATTCCATTTTTATATGACAGTAAAATAAACCAAAGGAAAGAAATTAATAGAGGTAATAACAGAAATTAATGAATTAAAAACTAGGAAGATAATTGAGCCAATAAAAGTAAATATGATTTTTGCAGGGTGTAGGGAGGAATAGTTAAAATATATATAATTCTCTATCTTATGTTTTTGTTTGTTTGGCCACACTGCGTGGCTTGTGAGATCTTAGTTCTCTGGGCAGGGATTCAATCTGGGCCCTCAGCAGTGAAAGTGCAGAGTCATAACCACTGGACCACCAGGGAATTCCTTCTATCTTATGTTTTTTAAAAAGGAGGCCAAATACAAAAAGGGAAAAAATGACAAGATGCACAGAAAACTAAAGAATCATAGAGAGTGCTTTGCCAAATTCCATGCAAATAAACTTGAAAATCTAGATAAGATAGATAATTTTCTAGGGAAATAGAATTTACAAAAACTGATCCCAGGAAAAAGAAAACAGAAAATTTAAACTCATTGATCTCCATAGAAGAAATAGAAAAGTTACCAAAGAGTTACCTTTTAACAAAGCACCAGTCCCTAACTATTTCACAGTGGAAATATACTAAAACTTTGAACAGTAGAAATCCAACATTAAATGTTTCAGAACATAGAAAACAAAGGAAAACATACAAATTATGAAGTAAATATAACACTGGTACAAAAACCTCAAAGATTACACAAAAAGGAAACAAAAACAGTATCTGACAAAACTGCCAAATCATATCAGTGGGAGAAAGATAGACTACTCAGTAGTCAACTTAGTAGCCTTTTGGAAGGAAAAAATGAAATTGGAGCTATAACCCACATCATACCAGTTAAACTCCAAATGGAGCAGACATCTAAATTTAAAAAGGAAAACAGAAAAGTGCTAAAATAAAACAAAGGAGAATTCCCTTATAATCTCAGTGAGTGAAAGATCTTCCTAATTATGTTCAAAATCCGAAAGCCATAAAACAAGATTAATAAATTTGTCTATAAAGTTATTTTTAAACCTTCTTAATGGCAAAATACATCATATGATGGCAAAAACAACTGAAAACCCGGGAAATATATATATGCAACATATTTCATGGATATGAATTCTTAGCATAATAAGAAGCTCCTAGAAATAATCGTGAAAAAGATCACAACCCAGTAGAAAAATGGGCAAATAACATGAACAGGCAGTTCACAAAAATGGAAATACAAATAGTTCTAAGCATCCAAACATGAACTCATTTCTATTAGCAAAAACCCAGAATTTTAATAGCATACGCTTATTAATGAGTTTATATGGGAACAACCTCTCTTGTCTATCACTGGTGGGAATGTAACCCCTTTGTTGAACAATGACACAGTATATTTCAAAAATAAAAACAGGGATTTCCCTGGTGGCACAGTGGGTAAGAATCCACCTGCCAATGCACGGGACATGGGTTCAATCTCTGGTCCGGGAAGATTCCCACATGCCCCGGAGCAACTAAGCCCATGCGCCACAACTACTGAGCCTGAGCTCTAGAGCCCACGAGCCACAACTACTGAGCCCACATGCAACAACTACTGAGTCCACACACCGCAACTACTGAAGCCCGTGTGCCGCAACTACTGAGACCACGTGTTGCAACTACTGAAGCCCATGCACCTAGAGCCTGTGCTCCACAACAAGAGAAGCAACTGAAATGAGAAGCTCTCACACCACAATGAAGAGTAGCCCCTGCTCACCACAACTAGAGAAAGCCCACACGCAGCAACGAAAACCCAATGCAGCCAAATAAATAAAAATAAAAATATATATACACTTTACCCCTCATATTCCTCTTCTCAAAAACTATCTCACAGACATACCTGAACAATGTTTGAATTAGCATATGTGTAAAGTTGGTAATAAAGGTTTGGGAACAACAAATGTCCTTCAGTGGCAATTAGTTAAGTAGATTATGACTCATTCTAACAATGGAAAATCCTGTAGTAGTGAAAAAACACACAAAAGAGAAAGCTCTCTACGTACTAATATGGAAACATCATCCAGATACGTTGTTAAATGAGAAAATAAGATAAAGAACATTGTAAGTAGGACAAGTCTACATGTAAAAAAAGGCAAGGCATGTTTTTATTTACTTAAATACGTACAAGGAAATTCTGGAAGAGAACAGAAGAAACTAACAGTTTCTTTGAGGAAAAAGGTGAGGAACTGGGAAAATGGAAAGAGAAATTAAGGAGGAATTTTCACTCTTTACCTTCTTTATTGTTTTTAATAAACAAAAATATTTTAAATAAATAAAAATAAACTTGGGTCATAAAAAAATAAAACTAATTAACAAAATTGGACTGTATACTTGAAGTCCCAGATCCCTCTAACAATTTCCCCCCAACATTTTGTAAATCAATGTTATCTTACTTTCTTCCTTTAATGCATCACATCAAGACCAATATTTGTTCTAACAAAGAGCAATTTTCCCAGCAACTGACTGAAGTAAATTATATTTGAGACTTTTATATAGACATTCACACATATGCACCATTTTGCCAAAGGTAATTTTTTTTAAAAAATATAAAAAGTTGAGATTTGGAACTTTAACCTTAATGCACCTTCACTGAAAACGCTTCATTTTAAAAAATGTTCATCACTAACAAACTTGTTTATATTTTTAAACTCCACTTTAGTTATTTTCTAACAAAATATTTTTTGCAAGAGAAATCTTTTATGATACTGTACTGGACACTTGCTAAATTAAGATGAGGGAACTATGGAAATCATTGGATTTGGAATCAGAAAATATGAGCTTGAATTTCAAAGCCTTAATGTAAATTCCTCAAATTCCCTTTAGGAGCCAACCTAAGTGAACTCAGATATTGAAGATTTCCTAGTGTCTTCATTGCTCCTCCCTCTGGCCAAACCTCTCCCTCTTATAAGTCCTCCTTAGACCTGGAGGACTAAAGGTCTGCTGTCTGTTCGCTTGTTTACCTTAAAGCAAGATCTCTCAGCCTTGTCACTACTGACAATTTGAGGCTGATAATTCTTTGCTGTAGGGAGCTGTCCTGTGCATTGTAGGATGTTTAGCAGCATCCTTGGCACCTACTCACTACATGCCAGTACCACCCTCTCCAGCTGTGACAATTAAAAGTATCCCTAGATATTGTCAGATTTCCCCCAGAGGACATCTCAACCAGTTTAAAACCATTGCCTTAAAAGTAGAAGAACTCTCTGTGGTTGTGGGACAGTCTGAACATCTCATGGGCAGTCTAGTGGGTAATGAGGGATCTCACAGAACTTGAGGATGAAAGCGTTCCATAGAGATACCTGCGGTATTTAATCACTCAGCTGGGTACAGTCAGGACTGAGAGCCCCCAGCTCCCACCAAGGACATCCCTTTCAATCATGAGAACACCTAACCCTTCTATATCCAGGTCCCCTGCCTCAAGAGAAGCGTTTTTATTTAGGAAATGCAACACTGTTCTTATGCTCAATGTTTTTAGCCAGAGCCTTTCTCTGTTATCATCTAATTATTCCTACTCTGTAATATCTGCATAATTTCCTCAGCACTCCTGATTCAGCATTTATAAACTGTTGTAATAACAGAGTGAGATTCTAATGAGTGAAGTTCTCTTCCCAAACCCCTCACTAACATAAATGAAAAACCAGAATCAAGTTCTAGCTCTGCCACCTACTTGCTAAATGACCTTGGACAGGTTATTTAATGTCTCTGAACCTCAATTTCCTCAACTGTTAAATGCATGTAGTGAACAAAACAGATTCTTCAGAGGAGTCAAGATGGTGGTGTAGGAAGACTCAGAGTTCACATCTCCCCACAACTAGGGCACCTGATGGACGCTGGTGGGGGACCCTGATGCCCAAGGAGAGGGAAGAACCCCCAAGCGAACGAGTAGGATGTGGGGGGACTGAGGGGGAAAGGAGAAGTGGAGGCCGGACAGGACCAGTGCCCCTGAGGGGTGGCTGAGAGGCGGGAGGGGTTTCCACGCCTGAAGGGACCCTTGAGGGCTCAGATCAGCCGGGATCAGGCTCAGCATTTCCCCTGCCCAATCTGCTGGGGAAGTCAGCCCAGCTATCAGGCTGGGTCCTACACCCTCAGAAGTCCCCTCCGGTCTGAGTTAGTCCTAGGGACACAGGAGGGAGGCTGAGGAGATCAGGAGAGGCAGGTGGGAGGGGATGGGAGGAGAGGAGAGGAGCCGAGGGCGTTTGCTCCACCCACTGGGGCCCAGGGAGCCTGCTAAGCTCCCAGGCTGATCCCCTGTCCTCCAAAGCCCACTCCAGGCTGCGTGGGTCCCCGGGACATAGGAGCAAGGCCAGGGAGATCAGGAGAAGCAGGCGGGAGGGGCCTTCCAGGACAGGAAGAGCAAGAGAGGGCGTTTGCCCCACACACTCGAGCCCAGGAAGCCTGCTGGGCTCCCAGGTGGGGTCCCCTGCCCTCTGAGACCAGAGGCAGGAGGCGCACCTGGGCCTCTTCTTTTTGGTTGAGCCTAAGCCCCACCCCCACAAAGCCCCGCACCCCCACCTGTTCCAGCCCTGTGGGTACTAAGCATAGGCCCCACCCACTGCCCAAACCTCACCCCTGCATAGGCCCCACCCTCCACAGCCAAAGCCTTTTCCACCTTTATTTTTTTTCTCCTCCTCTTTTTTACTATTGTGGCACTGTTTTACCTTCCAGTTGTTGTTTCATCTATATTTTTATTCTAACATAGCTGTTAGTTTTCTAGTCTAATTTTATTTTTTACTTTGTTATATTGTTCTCCTTTTTTTTTTTTTTTTTTGCTGCCCTGCATGGCTTGCAGGATCTTGGTTCATGAGCCAGGGGCCGGGCTGAAGCTCCTGCGGTGGCAGCTCCAAGTACAAACCACTGGACTAACAGAGAACCTGAGACTCCAAGGAATAGTCATCAGAGTGAGATCTCCCAGAGGTCTTCACCTCAGCACCAAGACCCAGCTCTACCCAACAGCCTACAAACTGCAGTGTTGGAAGCCTCAGGCCAAACAACCAGTAAGACAGGAACACGATCCCACTCATAAAAAAACAGAAAAAAAAAAATGAGACTGCAAAAAAATATGTCACAGATGAAGGAGCTAGGTAAAAACCTGCAAGACCAAATGAATGAAGACGAAGTAGACAATCTACTGAAAAAAGAATTCAGAGTAATGATAGTAAAGATGATTGAGAATCTTGGAAATATAATGGAGGCATGGATTGAGAAAATACAACAAATGTTTAACAAAGATTTAGAAGAACTAAAGAACAAACAGAGATGAACAACACAATAACTGAAATGTAAAATACACTAGAAGGAATCAATAACAGAATAACTGAGCCTTAAGAACGAATAAGTGAGCTAAGCGACAAAATGGTGGAAATATCTGCTGAGAAGCAGAATACAGAAAAAAGAATGAAAAGAACTGAAGACAATCTCAGAGACCTCTGGGACAACACCAACTGCACCAACATTCGAATTATAGGGGTCCCAGAAGAAGAAGAGAAAAAGAAAGGGTCTGAGAAAATATTTGAAGAGATGATAGTGGAAAACTTCCCTAACATGGGAAAGGAAATACTCACCCAAGTCCAGGAAGCACAGAGAGTTCCATATGGGATAAACCCTAGGAGAAACACACCAAGACACATATAAATCAAACAAACAAAAATTGAATTCAAAGAAAAAAATATTAAAAGCAGCAACGAAAAAACAATAAATAACATAAAGAGGAATCTCCATAATGCTATCAGCTGATTTTTCAGCAGAAACTCTGCAGGCCAGAAGGTAGTGGCATGATGTACTTAAAGTGATGAAAGAGGGAAACCTACAACCAAAATTACTCTACCCAGCAAGGATCTCATTCAGATTTGACAGAGAAATCAAAAGCTTTTTAGACAAACAAAAGCTAAGACAATTCAGCACCACCAAACCAGCTTTACAACAAATGCTAAAGAAATTTCTCTAGGTGGGAAACACAAGAGAAGAAAAAGACCCACAAAAACAAACCCAAAACAATTAAGAAAATAGTAATAGGAACATACGTATCGGTAAAAACCTTGAATGTAAATGGATTAAATGCCCCAACCAGAAGACACAGACTGGCTGAATGGATACAAAAACAAGATGCATATATATGCTGTCTATAAGAGACCCACTTCAGACCCAGGGATACATACAGACTGACAGTGAAGGGATGGAAAAAGATATTCCATGCAAATGGAAATCAAAAGAAAGCTGGAGTAGCAATACTTGTATCAGATAAAATACACTTTAAAATAAAGACTGATACAAGAGATAAGGAAGGACACTACATAATGATCAAGGGATCAACCAAAGAAGAAGATATAACAATTATAAATGTTTGTGCACCCAACATAGGAGCACCTCAATACATAAGGCAAATGCTAACAACCATGAAAGGGGACACTGACAGTAACACAATAATAGTAGGGGACTTTCATACAGCCACTATGGAGAACAGTATGGAGGTTCCTTAAAAAACTACAAACAGAACTACCATACGACCCAGCAATCCCACTACTGGGCATATACCCTGAGAAAAACATAATTCAAAAAGAGTCATGTACCAAAATGTTCATTGCAGCTCTATTCGCAATAGCCAGGAGATGGAAGCAACCTAAGTGTCTATCAACAGATGAATGGATAAAGAAGATGTGGCACATATATACAATGGAATATTACTCAGCCATAAAAAGAAACGAAATTGAGTTATTTGTACTGAGGTGGATGGACCTAGAGTCTATCATACAGAGTGAAGTAAGTCAGAAAGAGAAAAACAAATACCATGTGCTAACACATATATATGGAATCTAAGGAAAAAAAAAAAAGGACATGAAGAACCTAGGGGTAAGATGGGAATAAAGACACAGACCTACTAGAGAATGGACTTGAGGATATGCGGAGGGGGAAGGGTAAGCTGGGACAAAGTGAGAGAGTGGCATGGACATATATACATTACCAAACGTAAAAGAGATAGCTAGTGGGAAGCAGCCACATAGCACAGGGAGGTCAGCTCAGTACTTTGTGACCACCTAGAGGGGTGGGATAGGGAGGGTGGGAGGGAGGAAGATGCAAGAAGGAAGAGATATGGGAACATATGTCTATGTATAACTGATTCACTTTGTTATAAAGCAGAAACAAACACACCATTGTAAAGCAATTATACTCCAATAAAGATATTAAAAAAAAATTGTAGGGGACTTTAACACCCCACTTACACCAATGGACAGATCATCCAAACAGAAAATAAATATGGAAACAGAGCTTTAAATGACACAATAGACCAGATAGATTCAACTGATATTTATAGAACATTCCAACCAAAAGTGGCAGAATACACTTTCTTCTCAAGTGCACAAGGAACATTCTCCAGGATAGATCACATCTTGGGTCACAAATCAAGCCTTGGAATATTTAAGGAAACTGAAATCATATCAGGCATCTTTTCTGACCAAAACGCTATGAGGCTGGCAATCAATGACAGGGAAAAGAACTGTAAAAACCACAAATATATGGAGGCTAAACAGGGTGCTACTAAATAACCAAGAGATCACTGAAGAAATCACAGAAGAAATTAAAAAATACATAGAAACAAATAACAATGAAAACACAACGACACAAAACCTATGGGACACAACAAAAGCAGTTGTAAGAGAGAAGTTTATATCAATTCAATCTCATCTCAAGAAACAAGAAAAATCTCAAATAAACAATCTAACCCTACATCTAAAGCAACTAGAGAGAGAAGAACAAAGAAAACCCAAAGTCAGTAGATGGAAAGAAATCATAAAGATCAGAGCAGAAAGAAACGAAACAGAAATGATGAAAACAATAGCAAAGATCAATAAAACTAAAAGCTAGTTCTGTGAGAAGATAAACAAAATTAACAAACCCTTAGCCAGACTCATCAAGAAAAAAAGAGAGAGGATGCAAATCAATAAAATTAGAAATGAAAATGGAGAAATCACAACTGACACTGAAGAAATACAAAGGATTGTAAGAGATGACTACAAACAACTATATGTCAATAAAACGGACAACCACCAAGAAATGGACTAATTCTTGGAAAGGCACAATTTTCCAAGACTGAACCAGGAAGATTTAGAAAATATAAACAGACCTATCACAAGTAATGAAATTGAAACTGTAATTAAAAATCTTCCAACAAACAAAAGTCCAGGACCAAATGGCTTAACAGGTGAATTCTATCAAATATTTAGAGAAGAGCTAACACCTAGCCTTCTCAAGCTGTTCCAAAAAATTGCAGAGGGAGGAACACTCCCAAATTCATTCTACGAAGCCATCATCACTATGATACCAAAACCAGAAAAAAATATCACCAAAAAAAGAAAATTACAGACCAATATCACTGATGAACATAGATGCAAAAACCCTCAACAAAATACTAGCAAACAGAATCCAACAACATACTAAAAGGATCATACACCATGATCAAGTGGGATTTATCCCAGGGATCCAAGGATTCTTCAATACACGCAAATCAATCAGTGTGATACACCATATCAACAGACTGAAGGATAAAAACCTAATGATCATCTCAATAGATGCCAAAAAAGCTTCTGACAAAATTCAACACCCATTTATGATAAAAACTCTCCAGAAAATGGGCACAGAGGGAACGAACCTACCTCAACATAATAAAGGCCACGTACGACAAACCCACAGCAAGTATCAACTCAACGGTGAAAAACTGAAAGCACTTCCACGAGGATCAGGAACAAGACAAGGATGTCCACTCTTGCCACTCTTATTCCGCACAGTTTTGGAAGTCCTAACCATGGCAATCAGAGAAGAAAAAGAAATAAAGGAATACAAATTGGAAAAGAAGTAAAACTGTCACTGCTTACAGATGACATGATACTATGTATAGAAAATCCTAAAGATGCCACCAGAAAACTACTAGAGCTAATCAATGAATTTGGTAAGGTTGCAGGATACAAAATTAATGCACAGAAATCTCTGGCATTCCTATACACTAAGAACGAAAAATCAGAAACAGATATTAAGGAAACAATCCCATTTACGATCGCAAGAAAAAGAATAAAATACTGAGAAATAAAACTACCTAAGGAGGCGAAAGACTTGTACTCAGAAAACTATAAAACACTGATGAAAGAAATCAAAGATGACAAACAGGTGGAGAAATATACCATGTTCTTGGATTGGAAGAATCAATATTGTCAAAATGACTCTACTACCCAAAGCAATCTACATATTCAATGAAATTCCTATCAAAGTACCCATGGCATTCTTCACAGAATTAGAACAAAACCTTTACAATTCATAGGGAAACACAAAAGACCCCGAATAGCCAAAGCAATCTTGAGAAAGAAAAACGGAGCTGGAGGAATCAGGCTCCCCAACTTCAAACTGTACTACACAGCTGCAGTAATCAAGACAGTCTGGTACTGGCACAAAAACAAAAATATAGATCAATGGTACAGGATAGAAAGCCTAGAGATAAACCCACGTACATATGGGCACTTAATTTACGACAAAGGGGGCAAGAACATACGATGGAGAAAAGAGCCTCTTCAATAAGTGGTGCTGGGAAAACTGGACAGCTACATGTAAAAGAATGAAATTAGAACATTCCCTAACACCATACACAGAAATAAACCCCAAATGGATTAAAGACTTAAATGTAAGACCAGACACTATAAAACTCTTAGAGGAATACATAGGAAAAACACTCTTTGACATAAACCACAGCAAGATCTTTTTGACCCACCTCCTAGAGTAATGGAAATAAAAACAAAAATAAAGAAATGGGACTTAATTAAACTTAAAAGCAAAGCCGTAAACAAAACAAAAAGACAACCCTCAGGATGGGAGAAAATATTTGCAAATGAAACAATGGACAAAGGATTAATCTCCAAAATATACAGGCAGTTCATACAGCTCAGTATCAAAAACACAAACAACCCATTCAACAGATGGGTGGAAGACCTAAATAGACATTTCTCCAAAGAAGACACACAGATGGCCAACAAACATATGAAAAGATGCTCAACATCACTAATTATTAGATAAATGCAAATCAAAACTACAATGAGGTATCACCTCATGCCAGTCAGAATGGCCATTATCAAAAAAGCTAGAAACAATAAAGGCTGGAGAGAGTGTGGTGAAAACGGAACCCTGTTGCACTGTTGGTGGGAATGTAAATTGATATAACCACTATCGAAAACAGTATGGAGGTTCCTTAAAAAAGTACAAATAGAACTACCATAATGACCCAGCAATCCCACTACTGGGCATATACCCTGAGAAAACCATAATTCAAAAAGAGTCATGTACCACAATGTTCACTGCAGCACTATTTACAATAGCCAGGACATGGAAGCAACCTAAGTGTCCATTGACAGATGAATGGATAAAAAAGATGTGGCACATATATACAATGGAATATTACTCAGCCATAAAAAGAAACGAAATTGAGTTATTTGTAGTGAGGTGGATGGACCTAGAGTCTGTCATACAGAGTGAAGTAAATCAGAAAGAGAAAAACAAATACCATATGCTAACACATATATATGAAACCTAAAAAAAATGGTACTGATGAACCTAGTGGCAGTAAAGGAATAAAGATGTAGACATAGAGAATGGACTTGAGGACAAGGGGAGGGGGAAGGGTAAGCTGGGACGAAGTGAGAGAGTGGCATGGACATATATACACTACCAAATGTAAAATAGATAGCTAGTGGGAAGCAGCAGCATAGCACAGGGAGATCAGCTTGGTGCTTTGCAATGACCTAGAGACGTGGGATAGGGAGGGTGGGAGGGAGGTTCAAGAGGGAGGGGATATAGGTGTATATATATATGCATGTGACTGATTCACTTTTTTGTACAACAGAAACTAACACAGTATTGTGAAGCAATTATACTCCAATAAAGATCTATTAAAAAATATATGCATAACAACAAAAAAAAGAGATTCTTCTCTCGTGAATGTGAAAAAAAGAAAAATACATGTAGCAACACCTGCTCCCAGGGGTAAGAAGTAAATGATATCTTCCATGCAAACACCCAGAAAGTACCTGTCCATATATTATCAATAAATGCAGCTACAATTGCTCTTGCAGCTTATTCCTTTTTTCTTTATCTTAACACCATCTGAAAATTGGGCTAATAGTTCAGCTTTCCCCACTCCATGAACTGCTGTTTGAACAACTGAATTATTTAAATTTGGTAATGGGCATTTTATCTTCATTATATTATTTGTTTAACTGTACATGTATATGTTGTTCACATCAAATCACGAGACAGTGGTGTCATATTTAGCCTCACAAAAAATCAAACTAAACTTCTGCTTAGTTTGAAGAGCAGAATGCCAAAATTTGAAAGATGTCCCCATGAGAACAGAGAATGTAGCAGATTTAGTGAGGAGTTTGGATGCAAAATAACCAAACCTAAGTAGCTTGCAGCCTTAGTTCACACCACCCCCACCCCGCACATTTCAAATGAGCAAATCAAAGACCCAAACAAAATTACCCCCATGGAAAGATGAGCAATCATTACTAATGTAGCAGCATGGGCCAATGCTTAATATGCCGGTAAAAACTGGAAGAGCTATAAGAGCAAAAAGCAGGTATAATAAAATTCAGAAAAAGAATTACTCCGGAAAGCAAGGGGAAAATCTTTCAGACACATTACTCTTTATTTTCAAGTAAAGAGAACAAAAATTCCTCAGATAAAAAAGTTTGAAGAAAAGATAAGAGATAAAAGCAAATATAAAACAACAGAAAGAGATGGAGGGTAAGCTGTCAGCTCTCAGAAAAGAGATAACAGCTTAGCACCTGACAGAAGGGAAAAATGCGGGATCCTTCGAGTAAGACAGTGTGAGTTTGAATGTCACCACTACCATCTTCTAGTTCTCTGAACCCTGAGCAAGTGAAATCCCTCGCTGAACCTGTTTTCTCACCTATAAAATGAAGATGAAATCTACTTCACTGGGTTATTTTAAGAACAAGAGAATAACCCCACCTAGTAACAGGCTCACAGGACACAATAAATGTCTCTCCCTTTATTCATCTGTTCATCTCTATCTGTCCCTTCCTTTGTCCCTCTGCATCTGTCAGACTCTCTTTTCTTACTAACAAAAACTACACCTAACTCTTGTTTATCTGTGGTAATAGGAAGCAGGTACAGAGAAAAATTTGAAATCTACAAATTATTCAAAAGACTCTCTAAATCATTAGTTTCAATCAACTTTCCCAGTCAGAATTTTTCCACAGTTCATAAAAGAATCTATGCTGATGTACTAAATTTGGATATTCCATAAAGCCAATAAGAGAAAGCAGCAAAGAATACAGATGATAGATGATAGCTAGCTACCTAGATGATTGATTGATAGATAGATAGGGCTGATAGATAAACATACACACAAATATGAATCCATACATTTGGCTAATAGGGAAAATCTCCCTTATTCTAAAATAAGTGAGTAAGCATGATCCACTTCTACCAACTCAGTCAAAGATAATATAATGATAATGTAACATACTAATAACGTAATGGGGTAAGTAAAGCAATAAAAAGATAGAAAACATCCTGATACATTACTCTGGAGAATAGACCATTGACTTCATTGCTTGGGTCATTCTCTCCTTTTTATGCTCTAGACCAGTGCTATCCAATAGAAGGCTCTGCAATAAAGGAAATTTTCTATATCTGTGTTGTCCATTATAGTAGCCAAGTAGCCACATGTGGTTATTGAGCACTGGAAATGTTACTAGTACAACCAAGGAATTGGAATTGGATTTTTAATTTTACTAAATTTGGATTAATTTGGATGCAAATGTAAATAGCCACATGTGGCTAGTGGCTACCATATTGAACAGGGCAGATCTGGGCTAATTACGTCATATAATGCAGTAAGTGGAAATAATTTCATTTAGAGTCATTTTCTCCATCTTGACAATTCTCTTCTCATTAATGGTGATTTGCCCCCTCTCCTAATAGGGACCAGCTCACAGCAGTGGCGGATCTCAGCTTCCACTACTCTCTCTGCTCCTGCCCATACTACCATAGAGGGACAAGTAACGTTGAAATGGCCAAAGATGGAGGTGTCATTGATGAGCCAGCCTAGACTATTGATTGGATAACTTGCTGAATGGATTTAAATCTCTCTCTATGCTTTGCACTAAATTAGAAAAGATATTCTCAAGAACATACTCTCCACAGCCTGAACAAGGTGTTTCCTAAGGCTGTTTCTTATAATGTTCCTCACCATAAACTCATGACTCACTCAGAGTGCAAATCTTTGGGGGACCATTATTAGTCAGCCCAGGTTCACAGCTCTCTTGGGTCTGGAAGGAGATGTTTGCATTTCAAAAGAAGGAAATAACTGCACATCCTTTATGCAATCATCCTTAATGTTTTTTTTCTCAACCGTAATTTTAATAACTACTAGACAGCTGTAAATTCCAGAATGTACCCCTAGAAAGAACTTGAACACAGACATCTATGCTGCCATTTAAGTGCAGAACTGTTACCCTGAAAAGGTAGCCAAACTGGAAATAAGAACACTAACCTCTTGGAAAACTTGAGGACTTTACAGAGGATTCATGCCTGAAGGGAACATCCAACCTTTTCTAGGAGGTAAACAGCACTGATTAACTCCCCTAACCTGAGTTAACGCTACCTTACACAGCTCCTGACCTGACCTCCAAGATGTTATGACAATCCTTCCCAATGGCAGGATGTACCATCTGCTAGGCGCAATGCATATACGGCCCTCAGTTGTCAAACACCCTTTCCTGTGTGAATATTTTATCACGGAATTTAAAGCAAATGTTCCTTAAAGGAAAAGATCATCCTTTCTGCTTATTCATATCACCTAGCAGTCACCTCTTACGCAGTGAGTGCTCATTAAATAGCTTTCAATTATGTAAAGAGAAACACACCATAATTGAGATAAATAGAACTTTAAGCATGCTATGCTACCCTTGAATGATTTGAAAGAAACTTTTAAAGTATGTTTGAAAACAGTAATGCTTAATTCACATGAACCTTTCATGTTACTGCCATCATTAATGAAAATGATAATCAGAACTGTAGCTTCTCTCCCAGGAAATATTTCTTCTAGTGTTTTCTCTTGCCCCAAATAAAATGCAGTGTCCATCCCTTCCTATATACTTCATTTGTTCTTCAATTAATTATGATTTACAGAAATCTTGCCCAAATTCATCTTATATTTTCTTTCCCTACACTCTCATCTCTAGCTAATGATTTTTCGAATTCCATTTCATTGCTGAATGTCAGGTCAGATTAAATCAGTTCTGTTCAGAGGGGTTTTATGTGCTTTTAATTGGTATATAGGGTGGCTACAGGAAGTTAACATCAAACCTTGGAATAAGTGTAACATCTGAGACTTATATTAATAGGGGAGACTTGTCTTGGGTTTTCCAATTTCAGAGCAGTGAACTGCAGGGCTTTGTGGGGATCCAATTAAGGTGACTAGAGTATATGTTTGTGTGACACTTGTTTAAACAGTTGAATTACAACTGAATCTTAAAAAGGACTGAGATCTATAAGGAGTCCAGGAAAAAAAGAACAAGAATGTCATAGTAGTCGTTATCTAGCCAATAAGAAAGTTCTGGTCACTAAACATAGTTTACTCTCAGTAGTGGCCTGAAGAAAATACCCACATAGTCATCCAAAGCATTCCTTCTGTGTCTACTCACTAATAAACCTTCAACATGAAGTCTATATATCTATTATCTTAGTACAAAAAAATTTACTTGAGTACCATTATATGGTCAAAGGAAATGAAATCTTAGTTTGTAAGTTAATAAGTAGTCTCCTCTAAACATGACTGAGTTCCCTGAGCCTGGTCAAATCTGGGGCACTGACAAGTTTAGTTTCTGGGATTGCCCACCATAGTTCTGACATTGCAAACCCTCTAAGAAGTCAGCCAATTTCCTCAACTCATTTCTTTACTCTCAAAGTTGTATGTCTGAAAACACCTCGACAAGCCCAGTTCTTTTCACTATACTCACAAACATATTTTTTTCTCTCTAAGAGGCTAGAGTAACAATGGAAGATGGACATTTGCCAACTGCCAATAAATGTGAAGTTGAAACTTTTCATTTCTTGACTTTATGGATAACTGTTCTACCCCCTATGTTGGGCTTTGAAGTAGAACACCTTCCGAATCAAATGCATTTTACCTTCCAGAGACCTGATGGAAAGGGAATATATCTAAGAGGCTGAATTCTAGACACACCATTTGCAGTCACTTGCCATATGAGATTAGTCAAATCCTTAACCTCTCTTACCCTCAATGTCCTTATCTGTAAAAATAATACTTTTATCTCAAAATTACTATAAGTATCCAACGAGACAATATATAAGTATCTGGCACTTTATGGGTACTCAAAAGTATTCATTTCCTTTTCCCCAAGTAATCTTTTCTGGCTAATAGCTTCAGCATTCAGTAGCACTTGCAGGTCTTGTAATATCTTACTGAAAGGAGTTATTCCAATTACTATTCTAGCAGCTTTTTCTGAAATTACAAGCCCTAAGTTTATCATTCTGCATCCAATATTAGTTGTATCCTTATTATCAGCTGTAACTCTGAATGCATGGGTTTTATTGTTATTTACAATGAAAAATTTTCCTACAATTCTTTCTAGAGCACTTTGGATTTATTACACAAATAGTGTATGTTTAGACATCTAATGAAAGGCCAGGCACAAAGCTAATCCTCTTTCTCGCCAATAATTACCATAATAAAGTTGTCAATATCCAGAAAGGTTGCAGTTTGTTGAATATATACACTTAAGTCCAAGACGAAGCACAGGCTTTGACCATCCAACTATATTTATTAGAATAGTTCCCCTACTGGTTGTCTCCACCTGAAATCTGTTCTCTAGCTCTGACGCCAGATGGTCTAGGCCCAAGCTTTGGAATCTAACTCTAGCTTTTGACTTAAAGCCTGTGTCCTTAAACACAGGCTGTAGAGTGTAAAATACATAATAACGGAGGCATGCAGGTAAGCACAAGCCCAAGATCTGGGTGGGGGGTTGGGGGGTGGGATGGATGAGAATGGAAAGAAATTACTTTCTGGGCAAACAAGTACATTTCTTGCAATAATTTTAGATTACATCTAGCCCTGATGTCAGCTATGTTATTTCTGACTAAGACACCAAGATTGGTGAGGAAAACCACTAAACAGTTTACAGCGCAATAAAAATGTTAGCAGGCCAAAGGATTCTTTAAACTATTTGGAAAGCAGAAGACTCAGATGCAAAGGTTTTATTTCACTGTGATTTGGTTAAATCAGTCTTGCTCCAATATCCGAAAGACATGTAAATAGAAACATTAATCACAAATGATGCACAACCTTAAAGAGAAAAAAGATAACCCAGAGGTCAACCTGCCACTGGGAGACTCAGTGAAACTTGTCCTGACTCCCAATTCCATTGCCTGTAATAGTCATAAGTCCTCTCCACGACATCTGCACGATTGAAAGTTCATTTCCTCCTGCTTCTGTTGCCTCTGAATCCCTAGGTGTCTTTAAATCCACAGCAATCTCATTTCCTTTACCAGTTTCCAAAAGAAAACCATCACTCAAAATCAAGTATTTCATGATTTGGGGAGGCTTCCTGAAGACTTGGGGTGACACACGGAGATGGATTACTTCACAGTGCACACAACTTCCCAGAATCTGCTGGTTTCACTCTCAACACCTCTAGAGCAACCAATGAAACAATCTCTTCCATTAACCACACAAAATATTTTTAGAATATACCCTGGCCCCTTGAGACAGAAGAGGAGGCAGGTAACTAGTACCTCCCTAAGCTCTTATAAAAATGCTTTCTCTCAAAGATATCTCTCACTTTCTCAGGAGACTTCCAGCAAATTTTATTTTCTCCAGCTCACCACACTATGACAGACAAAACGGTGTCTTAGGCAGAGATGGAAACCAATATTTGTGAGTGTTTATTATGTGCAATTGCTTTATGTTTACCCCCTTATTTCCCTCACAAAGACAACCCTGTGTGGCCTACATCATACAAAATAGAAAACTTAAGTTCAATGAGGTTTGATTATGTCCATGTTTCAAATGCAATGGAAATGACTCTAACTTAGCTCAGATTGACAGCAAAACCTAAGCTTAGCCCCAGTCTACAATTTTCTCCACACTTGCCCTCTGAGCAAAAACCAGTCACTCAACCAGTTCAAGGTTAATGCTGCAAGCTGTGCAATACACCAAGGAACTGGAAAGGAACAGGAGAAATCCAAACTCCACTCAGCCTCCTTTTCTCTCATTATAGTGAAATCCCAAATCCCAAGTGTTCCTCTGAGCAACATTGCTATTGTCCTGTGAAAGGTTTGCGGCTTACTCAAGCAAACAATGTTAAGAACAGCCTTTACTCTACTGATTCGCAGCTAGCAAAGAGCAAGGGAGTGCTTTTGTCCCTTTTGCTTGACGACAAAGAAAAAAAATGAAGAAGAGCTTAATCCATGTAGATGCATTTTAATCTCTACTTTATTTCCTCCATTTTAGAAAACCTAAACCAACTAGCTGACCAGACCATTTTTATTTCACATTTATGCTGACATTTCCCAATTGCAAAAGTCATAGGGGAGATATTTACAAATACAACAGTGAGGGAATAAAAAAAAAAACCTTTAATGTTCAGCCTAACCTACTTCCCACAGCATCTTTAAATATTTCTTTCTTTGGAGGAGCAGACGTTGGTTGCAACCCTGCACGAAGTCTGAGAACGAAAATGCCTGCTCCCTTTTGAAAATGTCTAATCTCAAGATCCCACAGCCATCTTGTGGAATTTCTGTGTGGGTGTGCATGTCCTCCCACTGAATTCGTGTGTGTGTGTGTGTGTGTGTGTGTGTGTGTGTGTGTGTGTGTGTGTGTGTGTGTGTGTGTGTGTGTGTGTATGTGTTGGGGTGGGGTGAGGGGTGAGGAAAGACCTAGGGGATAAGGGTAAGCATTTTCTATTAGAAATGTGCCTGGGATGTGCAAAAGACAAGAAATAGCCTCAACCAACAGCCAGCCTGAATCACTTAAGCACTGTCTTTAGAAGGTGATATGGCATGATTTGTACAATAAAAGTATGGGAAAAGTGTAAACATCCATTACCAGGAGAAGCAATAAATTACAGTACAATCATGTGATGCATCTTATGCAATCAGTACAAATAAATAAGAGTTTTATATACAGGCATGGAACTATGTAAATAAAAAAGTAGGTATAGAAAATATGGATAGTATAATCTCATATGTTAAAATGTACATATTAAATGTTTATAACTCTTATTGTAATAATCACATATTACATCATGTTATATACAAATAGGTCATATGATTTATGCCCAGGAAAGGAGGTGGTAACAGCACTTGCCTCTGGATGTGACTATAGATGTCTTTTACTTTCTTCCTTTGGCTTGTCTGTATTTTCAATTCATGTATAATGAATATGCATTGCTTCTTTCAAAATACATTTTAAAGTTATTTTTAAATGAAAAGATACGCACATGTGAAGAATCCTTTTGCATTCCAGCAGCATCCGAACCCAACTGACAGCACTTTCCTTCAAGAAGTATTTCTGACAAACCTGAGTGTCTGCAGACTGGGATTCCCTCACTAGACAGAAACCCTCCTCAGGCTTCTCAGAGCATCAAGCCAATTAGAGCTGGTGTCACCCTGACACTCCTGGCTTTTGTTCCTGCATGGTCAATGGCAAGCATGAGCTTCCATGGGCAGGGACAGTAGCCGGTTGGAACTCAGATGACATGGGGGCACCTGTCTCAGTTTTGTAACTGAGTGATGCCCAACTTCCTAGACAAGAAGTACATGTTCTTTTCACATTGTTTCAGGGACCTACTGACGAATAACATAGCATTGCAAATTTAGTGGCTTAAAACAATGGTCATTTTATTATGCTCACAAATGCTGTGTGTCAGGAATTTGAGCAGAACGTAGCAGGGATGGCTTGTCTCTGCTCCACGGTGTCCAGAGTCTCAGCTGAGAAGACTCAAGTAGCTGGGGGCCAACATACTGGAGGCCCCTTCACTCCATGTTTGGTGCCTGGGACATCATGACTTAAAGGCTAGGCTCCACATGATCACCAACGTGTGGTCATACCCCCATGTGGCCTCTCCATGTGACTTGGGCTTCTCACTGCATGCACAGGGGAGTGAGTGGCACAAGAATGACCATTCTAAGAGAACCAGGGAAAAACTGCATGGCCTGTCGTGAGTTACCCTTGGGGTTCACATAGTGTCACTTCCACTGGTCCAGATAATCATAAGTTAAAATAGCCAAGATATGGAAGCAACCTAAATGTTCATTGACAGAGGAATGGATAAAGAAGATGTGGTACATATACACAATGGAATATTACTCAGCCATAAAAAAGAATGAAATAACGCCACTTGCCGCACCATGGATGGACGTAGAGATGATCATACTAAGTGAAGTAAGTCAGACAGAGAAAGACAAATATCATGTATCACTTATATGTGGAATCTAAAAAGATGATACAAATGAACTTATTTACAAAAGAGGAATAGACTCACAGACTTAGAAAACAAACGTATGGTTACCAAAGGGGGAAGGGGTGGTAGGGATAATTTAGAGGTTTGGGATTAACATATACACACTACTATATATAAAATAGATAAACAAGGATCCACTGTATAACACAGGGAACTATATTCAATATCTTGTAATAAACTATAATGGAAAAGAATCTGAAAAAGAATATATGTATGTATATATACATAACTGAATCACTTTCCTGTACACCTGAAATTAACACAACATTGTAAATCAACTATACTTCAATAAAAAGTTGTTTGTTTGGGGAAAAAAAAATCTTAAGACTGCCTGATTCAAGAGGTAAGGACATAGACTCTCCTGATGGGAAGAGTATCAACAAATTTGTGATCATTTTTCAAAAACCATCACACACATTTATCAAGTTTTTGCTCTGTGAGAGCCACTGGAGCTGGAGCTATAAAGGAGAAAAACAGAAAGAGCTCTATACTGGAGATCAGAAGGGCTTTCTGCCCTGTTTTTCCAATAACTCACAGTCTCGGTAATAAATTCCATTTCTCCCTCAGCAAGATAGAAATAGTCATGTTAGGCTGAACCATATAAAATTGCCAGTACTCAACCATTTCTGGCCTAAAACAATTGCTATTGGTTTGACCTAATGCTACATAGAAATGTAAGGCTAAAAAGTGATAAAATATAAAATATTCTCGGGGGAAAAGTATTTAATGCTCCTTATTTTTTAATGCTCCTTGTTTTTTTTAGCTTTCTTGAATAAGCTTTTGTAATATTTCTACTAAATTTAAAGAGAAATTGATATCCCCTATTGGCTTACTTTTTAATTAAATAACAAAGGTCTAGTCTATGGCCAGAGTGTATGTCCTGTGACTATGGTTCTCCACTAGTACTTCCTTCTAAACATCTTTTCTAAAACCTTCTTGGGGTTTCACTTACAGCACAATAACAATGCTTACTTTTTATTAACCAAATTCTGGATCCTTGCTTATTTTACATTATATTTGAATAATGTGCCAAATGATACCATATACTAGCGTGTGGTACGTTCAGTATTCGATGGGTTACTTCCTCTCGTTACTCACAAAACCATACTGGTGGTCGTCAAACACCAACTGCACTTATAATCAACCACATTTTCTACTATTATAGATTCATGACCACAGAAACAAGCTGGTCTTAGGGTATAATGACACATAGTAGAGACAGATAGGCAAGAAAATATTCTTGGCCAAAACTAGAAGAGCAAGAGAGGTGAAACGAGGCAAATTACTAAAAGGTAATTTTGCCACAACACGTAACTGCAAAATAATAAGACTCAGTCTCTTGAATGGCCCTAAAAATGGGTCTAGCGACAAATTGCAAGATTTGGAATTTCCAAACACGTCTCGAGAAATGGAGTAATATGAAACCTCTTAAAGGCAATTTTTCAAAAGGCACAAGCCGGTACTGTTAACACTGGGGGTGTTCATTCTCCTGTACAGCTCTAGGTCAGCCATATTACTTCGCTGGTAAGGTAGTTAGTATCCATGTGCAAAATAATAAAAGCCTAAATAAAGCCAAGTAACACCACAATTAATACAGTGCATATACCAGGGGCAGCCGTGAGGAACAAGAAAGAACCCTGTCCTTGGATTTCAAGACCCAGAATTGAACTTACTAATAAGGTGACCAACTCACCCCATTTTGCCCACGACTCACTCCATTTTAAAATTGAAAGTCCCATGTCCCAGAAACTCCCTCAGTCCTAAGAAAATAGGGACTGTTCATCAATCTACTTACTAGACAACCTTGGGTGAACAATTTTTCCTTTATAAAATTCAATTTCTCCGACTGTAAAATGATTTTAAAAAGTAAAATAAAGCCTAATTTGTTCACTTGCTGTGAAAACAATGAAATTAATGTTTCAAAGCACACTTTTAAATGTCTACAAGCCCTTTGTTACCTGATCCAAGGGCACCTGGACAGCCACCTGCCCTCCAATGCCTTTGTGGTCTTGGCCACTAGCCTTTGTTATAAAAATTCTTTAAGTAACTCCGTAAGGAAGAGATACTACCCTGCCCTCCTTATCCAGAATGGTCCTGAATGCTGCCCAAGGTCAGAGGAACCCTAAGACCCGCCACCCAGGGAAGGTGACCCAGTACAGGACTTGGAGGAGTCCCACATTTACAACACATTTCCAGTGAGGACCAGCTTTGCATTTCTCTTGCCAAGTGAGAGTCTCATTAACCACCCTTCATGTGTAGAACTGAATCCCCCTCTCCTCCCACCCCAAACAAAAAGCAATTACAGGCGGGGCAGAGGGAAAAAGCATAAAACTCTGTGTTCAGCAAATTTGGAAAATATTTTCCTTCCAAGAGCTATCAGACGCATTTCCTTTGCCTAAGCAAATTAGCAATTGGAGAAAAAAGAAAATGCTTTCAGACTATTACACTAATAAAGAAGACGTTAAGCCACTCCAGTCAGAAAGCTGAGCAGTAATAACAATGGAATTTTTCCAGCCTATAGTTTAATTAAAAGTTGCCAAAATTAGCATCCATGCCCCTCTCCTTCCTCACTCCACACACTCCCCCATCTTCTCTCCGCACGCCTCTCTCACACCTGGAAACAATAACCATATGCAGCTCCAAATGAACTGAGAAAATGAAAATTACCTTCCTAGAGGAAGGAAAGTGCATTTGACATCCACCTTGCTCCAGGACTTGAGAGACTCTGATATAATTACCTCAGAGAGGCTGCGGGCAGATGGCAAGCTCGGCAGCACTGTGTCCTCAGTCAGCAGGACACCGCCGAGATGCTCTTCATGACATTTTGTTCAAGATGTTTCCAGCACACAAAGCTCAGAGCTGGCAACCAGCAAAAGGGCCCACGAGCGTTCATTAGCCTGAAATCATGGCCAACTCACACCTGTGCTCTGCGGGTCTGCACCTCCATCCCTCGGCCCAGCCCTCTGGGCAGAGACCAGGGATGGGATCAAGGGTGAGGAGGCTTCTGGAGCAGCCGGCTTCTGACCCATATGCTCATATGGGCAGGAGGGGGGCGCAGCAGAAGAGCTAGTGAAGGGCATGCTATGCCCAATGCTGGCCCTCCTGGGACATCATTCTCCAAAACTTTTCAGCTGTGGGAGTCACAGGAGGAAGTCAACGCAGGCTGCTAACTCTCAGACAGAAGTTTGGGATGATTGTGAGAGTAAGGGAGGGCTGAATAAGAGAGGCACAGCAGAATTATGGCTCCACCAAGTGTGGAATCTCTCCCCCTTGAATGCCCATCTCATCAACATCCTGCTTTCCAGGAATGTCTCTGTCAGTGTCCATAGTAGTCAGGGTAACACACTAGCTGCTGTAACAAACAACCCTGCAATGGAGGGTTATTTCTCTCTCCTGACATATTCCCATGTGGTTCCTAGGTTCCTCTCTCCCAAGAGGATCCAGGGTTCTTTTACCTCACACACATGGTCTCTGAGAACACTGATCTAGGGAAAAACAAAAACATGGCTGATTGCACAGAAGGACTTACAGCCAGGCCTGGAAGTGGCCTTTGGATGTGACAATACTAGGAAAACACTAGGACGTCTTTGGTTATTTTTTTTTTCCCAGCCACGCTGTGTGGCTTGTGGGATCTTCGTTCCCTGACCAGGAATTGAACCCGGGCCACGGCAGTCAAAGTGCCGAGTCCTAACCACTGGAACACCAGGGAAGTCCCAGCCTTTGGCCTTGATAAGAGTAAATGAGGTCAGGGCACTTGAAGCCAGACAGCAGTGTACTAAGTCTTAGTGATGACTACTTTAACAAGACAACTAAGAGTTCATTAATTTGTTCCCTACTAATGAGGAATTTCTAGTAATTGAGACAAAACTGAGCTTACCTTTGTCAGCACATCTCCTAAATGCAAATTAGAGTATAGATCATACAGAACAGAAGGATGCTGGAATAGCTAAGAGATGGTGCTATTTTTAGCCGACTTCAGTATTCCTCAAACAGGATGATCCTCTAAGCACAGGTCCAAGTCACAGTGGATGATGTTGGTATGTGAGAAGAGTTAAGTTACAGAAAGGGCCTGGGCTCAGGGGTGAGCCCAAGGGCAGCCAGTCCCTGAAGGGAGAGCTGCAGTCACAGTGGAGAGGAGGTGGGCTGACAGCTGTAATGGCCCGCATTCATGGGCCATGTGTTCATCTTGTTTAATGCCCACAGTCCAGAGGTGTCCTTCTCCCACTGCTGGCGGGAGGTGACGGGAGTGGAGACATCAGAGCCCGAGGGTGGCAGTGGGCTGGGGCAAAGGGCAGATCAGCTCTGATTTCAAGTAACTCAGAAGTTTAAGTATCAGAAATTAATAATTCTGCTTAAAATCTCTTCTAGCTATGAATTATATGATGCAATCAATCCTTCAATATCTTTACTCATTCAACCAATACTCATTAAGAACAAACCTACCATGTACCAAGCACTGTGCCAGGTGCTGGAGCGAACATTCACTTGATTTCTTCCAAGAGTTCACAGCACGGGACCTTATTATAGTCTACACTGCCTATTTCATCAAACTAAAGGGAGAGTGCAACAAGACAATATATACTACCTCTACTTGCAATAGGAGAATAAAGCAGAGAGGCAAAGCAAATTTCTCAAGGTCACACAGATGGGAAATGGCAGAGGCAAAATTCAACTTGAAAGGAGAATTGAACTTCCTGAAGTCTATTTCATTTTGGATTGTACCATATCAGACATACCTCCCCACAACATGTTTACCCAAGGCTGACTTTGCTGTGTTTTGGTTTCTGGAGTTCTTTATTACATCCCCTGAAGGGATCCATACTTACTCCAATACACGGGACCATGACTGGAAACCTACACTCCCTTTGCCAGAATGTCAAGAAAGCTAACAAGAGCATGTCTTTCAAGGCTTTGATCACAGAGAAGACAAACTCAAGCAGAAATTCGTATTGTTAGAGTGATTACAGTGATTATAATTAATACTAGACAACATAATGATAAGAACATGATGTATTCAGAATGCCTAATTAGAGCCATTTTATCATTATTTTCTTCCTAAGCCTAATGATCATGATCATCATTATTAATAATGATCATAACCACTGGAAGACAATGACAGCAATGATGACAAATGGCTCGGAACCAATTTGGTGTTCTCCGGGAAGCGTGCTCCTCCAAGTCTCTGGCTGGTCAGAATGACTTTGTTAGTTGTGAAGTGACTGATACAATGTAATTATTATATTTAATAACAGATGACAAGTGGCGTTACACTGCAGAAGGAAAGAAGGGCGCTTGGGCCACCAGCACAGCACCGGGATGGTGCCGCTCCTCCTCCAGCACAACTGATATGCAAATGCATCCACAGTCATAACCACCAGCGCCCCCTCCCATCAGGCACCGTGGTCATCCATCTGGAAGCTCTGTGGTAGGATAGCCAGGGTCTGAGGGCTTTGCTCTCCCACTGGGTCTGGTTCCCGGGACCACTAACATGTTAGTCTACTTCCATCCAGATGTGTAGCAAGACCCAGTTTGATGGTTAATTTTTAGTTTTGATGGTCAAGTGTGAAGTTGATTGGTCCAAGGGATGCCCAGATAGCTGGCAAAACACCACATATATGTATCTATATATATCTATATCTATGTATATAGATATATATATATATTTATACATAGATAGATACACACACATACAATATTGGTTCTATTTCTCTGGAGGATTCTGACTATGATACCTAACGTATCTCAGACACCCAATGGAAGAGATACTTAAGGTTTCGGTTGACATGTGTCCAAATATATTAGGGCCAGGACAATGCTAGTTAAGGCCTGAACCCCCCAATGGAAGTTCCCAGGGTACCACAAGAGAGGAGGGTTGTGCTCCTTTTACTGGAAGATGCTACAGAATGTTCAATCTGAGCGGCGCCAAGACCATGGTGCTCTAGCTGAAGAACTCCCTAGCACTCATCACTTTTGAAATGTGGGCATCCCCTCTGTTCCCGCCTTACTCTACAGCTGCCCCACGTGGGCTGCTGGAAGCCCTCTCTTCTCCTTTGCTGAACAGCCACGTACTCCGCACCTCCCACCAAAGAGGCAGAACCAGTGTGAACATTAAAATAACCACCAGCCTCTAGCTCCCCAACAACGTGGTCACCCAATGAAGCAGGCTACAGAGAAGGGCAGTAGAACCATCTGTGAGAGGATGGGGGAGCAGAGGGTGAAGAGAGAGAAAGCAGCGGCCAAGTCCAGCAAGAGCGGGAGCATCAACAAACGCACACAGAGCCCGTCGTCCTTAGTTCTAGACATCCTGAACACAAACCAGCGACCTTACAAATACCAGAGGTACCTGGACATTAAACAATACGTATTCACGGACTCAGAGAAATGTCACTGAAATTCTTTCATGCATTCAACAAATATGCGTTGACAATGTAAGGCACTGCGCTAGACTTGAGGATAAAGCTGTAGAGAAGACACACAGCCCGGTCCCCAGGAAACTCACAGCCTAGAGAAGACAATCAATAAACAAGTTCTTAATTGTGATACGTGCTCTGAGGGAAGAGACTGACATGCAACCCTGCAGAACAGCAAGCAACCTGGGTACTGGGAGTTTAACTAGTCCAGGTCCACTGGACATCAGAGGTAGATATTTGAACCTCAAGACTCTGAGTCTTGAGTGTGTTGTTTCCAAATAGCAAGTTTCATAAGCGTATTTTCTGATGCAAATACCACATAATGTTGAACATGCAAAACCAGCAACGATATCAACCACAGTTGGCACCAAACTGACCATAAAGTTTCAGACTTCGCGATGAACTTGCCAGTTCATCAGTACTTTCTCACAGCAGGACTCGAGGCAGAACTAGTTCAAGGAAACAGGAAGCTGCCATATTTCCCATTCACCCAAGAATCTTCTGATGCTTATGAAGAAGGCAAAAATTGTGTCACATGCAACAGTTTCAAGCAATTTCAAACCCACCCTCCAGAGTAACCCCAGAGCTTTCTGGACAGTGCAGGAGGGACACACAGGTAAGCATCCACAATGGGCAGTAGATAGTCATAAACAATTCCAGGATTCAGGAGATGAGCAAAGCATTGCTCTAGTTTGCCATCAATTTTCCCTTTATCCCACACACGATTCACCTTACAGGAGCACCCAAGATGTCCTCCTCTCCCTAATCTCCCTCCTCCTTCCTGTTTCCATTTCTACCCTCTGACCCTCTATTCTCACCGCAGGGTCCACCTTAATAGGCCACAGGGAAGTGCCTACTGCCATTTGTAAGAGGAATTTTAAAGCTTGCAACCCTCAAAGTGGAGCATCTACAAGATCTTTCTCAGGATAACACTGCCCCCTTCTTTAGTATAACTTGTATGTACAACTGTGAGTCTTGGCCTCTTTGCCTTGACTTCCAAGAGTGCAGAGAAAAAGAAAAGAAGGGGAGGACAAGGAGAGAAAACTACCCTGCCACACCTGGCTCTGCAGGGCTCCCACAGATCTTCTCTAACTGAAATTAATGACTAACGGGCCTTTCCACATCTGAGGCTGTGCACCTTCCCATTCCCCGAAGGCTGGTGTAGCTAGACCCCACACACTCTTTAGTTTGGTATCTAAACAGGCCATGCTCTGAGCTTAGGCTGTACCATTCAGGAAAGTGTGAACCAGCCACATACTGTCCTTATTCTCCTGAGCATCAAGGCTCAAATCCCAATTACAGTAAAAAAGAAAAGTAAACTTCATGGGAACTTGGAGGCCACTGTAAAATCCAAGCTCTAGTCCAAAAGAAATAGCCTGTCAAGTTCTTCAGAGGGAAAGAAGGAAGGTGTAATAGAAAAACTATAGGAAGCCACTGTCTTCCCAACTTTTTATCCATTTTCTACCTCTGGGTCTGTGATCACTGACGGCCCTTCTGCTTGGAATCTTCCCATATCTTCCCTCATCAAATATTAGCAATAGTTTTAGGCTTCATTAAAAGGTTGCTTCCTACAAGAAGCCTTCCCTTATTTATTTTCCCTCATAAACAATAATATTGTAACAGTAACGTATATTGAGAGTTTACTATAATGCCAGTATTGCACGTATTTTTGCTCATTTAATTTTCAAAACCATATTATCAATATTATTATCCCTATCATTATCCTATTCACTGTTATTGTTGTCCTTATCATTAATCTTATTTTTCAGATGAAGCTCAGGTAGGTAATTTTCCTAAGAGCACCCAGTCAGAAAATATAGATATACATAGTAGAACCACAACTCTTTGTATTAGTTATGACATAACACACCCCACTTCCCATCCCCACCCCAACAGGAAGCCTGTAATATAGTAAATGCTCAACTAATGCTGTTTTTAATTGAACTGAAATAAAGTTAATTAATAAGAAGTAGGATACTTAAGGATAAAAGATGAATGAAACCATAATATAAGCTTAGTCATTTCCTTGAAAGTGTGGTCATGGGTGAGTCACATTGTTTTATTAGTTCTAATGAAAAGATGAAGAAGCCTGTTTGAACAGATGGTAATTTGGGGATCAGAGACTAGGCCTTGCTAGCCATCCAGCCTTTGGAGACATCCTCAAGCAGTTAAGAAGAGCCTAGATTGGCATCTAGCCAGCTGCAGAAATGTATATGTGACACCAGTGTTGTTAATCCCCAATTGCCCTGCCCTCCCACCAGAAAGGCTAATGCACATAGCATTGCCCCAACTGACTTATTTAAGAATAAACTTCTGTATTCGTTTTCTATTGCTATGTAACAAATTACCATAAACTCAATGGCTTTGAACAACACCCATTTTATGATCTCATTGTTTCTGTGAGTTAGGAGTCCATGCATGGCTTAGCTGGGTTCTCTGGTCAAGGTCTCACAAGGTTGAAGTCAAGATGTGGGCCAAGGCTGTGGTTTCATCTAGAAGCTCAACGAGGGAAGAATCTGCTTCCAGACTCGCTTGTGTTGGTGACAGAAGTCATCTCCTTGTGGGTTTCATGGCAGCTTCAAAGCCAGAAATGGAGAGTCTCTGTTTCTTGGAGTCTCTGATTTCAAAGAAGCCCTAAGCCGTCTTCTGAAGGGCTCATCCAATTAGGTCAGGCCCACACATGACAATCTCCCCAATCATTATTAACTCAGTCAAAATCCTTTTACCTTCACCATATAACATGATCATGAGTGTGATTCTATTAGAAGCAAGCCACAAGTTCTGCCCACACTCACAAGGAAGGAATTAAATGGGACACAACGGTAGGGGGAGATGATGATAGAGGCCATCTTGGAATTTTGCCCATCACATTTTTCCTCCATCTTTCCCTAGAATAGATTCTGTTGCCTCAAATAAAAGAATTCAAGCTCAGGTCTGGGACAGGCTAACATAACCTTGTCTCCCCAGTTTCTGAGTTAAGGTGTCTTCTAAATTATTGATTCTATCACCCAGATACTAAGTCTCCCCTCTCTTAACCATCAAGATACAAAAATGTTTATTTGGAGTCCTTATTTCCTTCTCCTCTTTTCTTTTTAGATGTTCCCATTAGTTCTCAATAATGATTTGGGTCATACTCCAGATTTCCTTTCCCTCTCTCCCATTGTTTCTAACACAGTAACAATAACGACAATGACAGCACTGTGATGACAGTGTCAGGCAGTTCTGACAGAAGGGAATCATTTGCCCCCACCCCCTTTAAAGACCTCCACAATTTCACATCTGTCAGGGGCTGATGGGAAAACAAACCTAATTAAGTTTAATGTCAAGTTGTATCACCTATTTGTGAACTCTTTCTATTTCTTTGTCTCCGAATCTGTGGAACGTGATGGACAGCAGCAAACCTCTCATTAGCACACTTCCCATTGCCAGTTCAGGTACGTGAATGTTCCCTCACCAGAACTTGAGATTCCAGTCAGATTCTCAATTCCATCTGGCTAGTCATCCTCATTATTATGCAAATGTAAGCTTCACCTGAAGGCAAGAGCTTTCTTCTTAATATTTAAATTCCATCTCATTTTCACTGATCTCTAAACAACAGCCCATCTTTGAACGTTCCTTGGAGAACATTTTAGGGATGAAATGTCCCCCAAGATTGTCTGATTCCCTCTTTAAAACAGATTGGAATGACCTGGAGAGAGGTGCGTGGAAGTGGCAGGGAGGACTACTGGCCCACCTCTGCTTCCAGAAGAGAATTTTTTAGTGCTTTGGCTGAAGTCTGATACAGGGAGCCCTGCTGCTAGGGCAAGACCCTCAACAGAGAAATCAACTGGCAGAGAAAAGACAACGTCGACATGCCAGGCAAGCCTGTTTTGAAGAGGACATGGGAACCACCAAGAGGACCAACTGCCAAGGCAAACAGTCCATAGCGGACAACTAAAAGGAACTAGGTGGCTGGCAGCAAACTAGGAATCCAGGTCAGGAGGTGGGTGGGCTCAGGGACTGGGCTGGGAACTGGAGGCAGGGATACAGGTGCTGGTTTCCCCAGTCACTGCGTCTGGAGTGCAGAATGCACTGCCACACCAGGGTCCCAGTTGGCAGACTGACACGGCAATTTAGTGCCCAAGAGATGCCAGTCATGCTCTCCACCAATCATGTCCTCTTCTCCGAGAGCCTATACCATCTGCAGGTATGTCATCAACCTGGACACCTTTGATTGCAGCCATGTGGACACCCAGCCAAAACCAAACCAATCAGACTTGCCCACAGGAAAGGTGGAATTAGGGTTCAGAGTCTAGTGGGTCTCCCTTGACCTATCTCTCTCTCCCTCTTCCTTCCTCCCTCCTCTCCTGTCTCTCTTCCTCAGGGTTTGAAAAGTTTGTACAAAATCAGACCAAGAAGTCCACTTTCCGGCCTGTGCCTTTCATCCTCTAAGAAAAAAGCTGCAGTGAGAGTGTAGCAAACACAAGGAGAAAACCATGAAAGATGGAGAGGATGACTTACAATGATTGGTCCCTAACTCCCCACTTTATGACCTATTTTATATTTGGAACGCAGAGCCAGAGACCTTTATGAGGTAAGTAGGCAGCACACTCTAGAGGACAGCACGGCACTCCACATGGCTCTCCACCTTCCCCCTTTGACTTACAACCTGGCCCCAAAGGATCAAGACCCAGGCCCTCATGGAGTTTCAGCAGCTGCTTCAAAAGTCCTCAGTCATGGGGCTTCCCTGGTGGCACAGTGGTTGGGAGTCCGCCTGCCGATGCAGGGGGAGCGGGTTCGTGCCCCGGTCCAGGAGGATACCGCGTGCCGCGGAGCAGCTGGGCCTGTGAGCCATGGCCGCTGGGCCTGCGTGTCCGGAGCCTGTGCTCCTCAACGGGAGAGGCCACAGCGGTGAGAGGCCCGCGTACCGGGGGCGGGGGGGGGGGAAGTCCTCAGTCAAAATGCTAGTGGGACGCAGCCGCATAGCACAGGGAGCCGCATAGCACATAGCACAGCTCCGTGCTTTGTGCCCGCCTAGAAGGGTGGGATAAGGAGGGTGGGAGGGAGGGAGATGCAAGAGAAAGGAGATATGGGGATATATGTATATGTATAGCTGATTCACTTTGTTATACAGCAGAAACTAGCACACCATTGTAAAGCAATTATACTCCAATAAAGATGAGTCCTCCGTCACAGGTTCCTTCCCTTCGCCACCATTTTAGCTCCTGAAGACATTAGGACATTTTTTTTTAAGTGGCACAAAGATTGAAAGCTAGTTTCCTTATCGTTTTCTAATTTATCTCCAGTACAAAGGTCAGCATTTTAAACTTTTCTTCAGAAGAAAGAAGTAGTTTTCAATGCTTTGGACAATTTTGCACCTTTTTGTCAAACAAAATGATATCAAACCATCATTTTCCCCTGCCCTATCTCAAAAGGTTATGAACACAGGTAAAAGCAGGGGGAGAAGGATGAGCAATGTAAAGAGAAAGGGTAGAAGGAAGAGGAGAAACATCTTACTTACCGAGCTCACTGCGCCACTGCTTGACTAGCATTAAGGTTTTAATCCTGTCAGCAGCCCCGCAAGGTGGCCACTGCACAGCCGAGCAGGGACTGGAGAGCAAACAAGCACAACAGCCCTGGAAGCAGAGGGCCTAGATGTGAATCCCAGCTCCGCCATTTATTTAACAACCTTTTACTTCTGTTTCCTCAGCTGTAAAAGAAGGATAACAATAGGTGAGGCTTACAGGAGTTCATCTGTAATAGGGGCGGGGCAGCGTATGGACGTTAGCACGTGGGCCATGGGGGGGTGGGGGGGGCAGGCTCACAGACGTTAGCACGTGGCCAATAGCGTGCAGCTCTTAGCACGTGGTCCTTAGCGCAGGGCCAGCTGTCAGTGGGGGCGGGGCAGGGCAGCCATTACCACCTGGCGGTAGCGTGTGGCTATTAGCAGGGGGGCCGGCGCCCAAACATTAGCATGGGGCGTTAGCGCGCAGAGCGGTTAGCAGTCCCACTCAACCAAGGATCAGTCTCGTGGTGGCCCCGGTGGCAGCGGTCACCCTGGGTCGCAGTCCATGGGACCTGGCCCCCGTTTGGGCGGCCTGAGGAGCCTGAGGGCCGCTGGGTCCTGGGCGCCTGGCTCCTTCAGCAATGACGGCTGGGCGGGGTCTGGCGACCTGGATCTGACGGCGCCACCATCTGAGGTCTGCCTTTTTAGCCAGGCTGGGCACTGGCGGGAGGACACGGGCTGGGTGCTGGACCAGCGCTCCCGGGTAGGGGGACTGGCCCGCGCAGGGACCCCTCCTCTTAGCCAGGCCTGGACGTTGGAGGGCGAAAGTTGAGCCTTGAGACCTTGAACAAGTAAAATGAGGGGTAATGATGTCGCTTTACTTCCGGGATTTAAGCGTTCAGAATAGGGAATAACATTTGCTTTGATGGAGGTCTATAGGAATATGTGACCAGCTGCAAGAACAAAGGATCTGACACCAACAAGTTTGCAACAGCTAACCATGCCCCTCCCTCACCTCTCCTATAAGAGAGCTTTGCTGAAAGCCTTCGAAAATTGAGAATTCGGGCTTTTTAAGGCATGAGCCATCCGTCTCCTTGCAGAGCCCTGCAATAAACCTTTCCCTGCTCCATCTCCGACATTTCAGTATTGTTTGGGCTCATTCTGCATCGGGCACACAGACTTGTATTGGGTAACAAAGACATTCAACAATCTTTTTTTTCGGGGGGTGGGGGGTACGCGGGCCTCTCACTGCTGGGGCCCCTCCCATTGCGGAGCACAGGCTCCGGACGCGCAGGCTCAGCGGCCGTGGCTCACAGGCCCAGCCGCTCCGCGACACGTGGGATCTTCCTGGACCGGGGCACGAACCCGTGTCCCCTGCAGCGGCAGGCGGACGCTCAACCACTGCGCCACCAGGGAAGCCCATGCAACAATCTTTGAACAGTGCCTCTAGTAGAGCAGGCGCCCAATAAAACCTTGGCTATTACTACTGTGAAGAAAACCAAGGCACAGAAGAGTTCTTTGCCCAGGGTCACATGGCTAGAAAGTAATGGAGTCAGAAGTCCAGTCTATAACCATCCTGTTCCATAACTTCTGTGTAGTTGGACTCTCAGTGCTCCAATCTGTATCTTAGGAAACTGGGAGGCTGTCAAACTGGTCAAAAAGAAAAAGGGATAGAGAACTGAAGTGAATATAGCCACTTGGATTCCCACTGTAAGGTCCTCCTTTCTTTTTCTCTAGGAAGTCACCCCAACAGCAAAGAGAATGGGAAACAGAAACCCAAAGTCCACCTTCAACAAACTAAAATAGACTGTTGGAACTCTGAACTGTGCTAAAAGACAAAGGGCTATGAAATCTAGTGAAATCCAGCAGGTACAGATCTCAGGCAAACTGTCAGATCACAGTTGTCCAAGCAAGATGGTACATTCTAGGGAGAGAAACAATCTCTCATTTGGAGAAACCAGAGGGCATCAGTGAGCTGTCAGAGGAGGTTTTCTAGGATCCTATTTAGCACAAAGTGTCACAGGGGAAAGGAGCTCAATGAGGAATCACACAGACTTTGCAGGAAGCTGACTGTGACTGATGTAAATAGAAGATAGATTCTCAATCGCAAACAACCATGCATTGGTCCTTTTGTCAGGGGACAACTAAAAGCTAAAATGATTCATTCACTCCCAGGTGCATAGATAGAGAGATAGAGAAACAAACAGGAAATGAGAACACTGACCAGAAAACAATACAAAAATTGTTGACAAAGGACAGGAAAAAAAATTACTAATATCACTAAGCATTTAAAAGATTTTTTTTAAACTTAAAGTAGAAGAAAACAAAAGGCAAAATCTTCATAACTTTGGATTTGGCAAGGATTTCTTGAATATGACACCAAAAGCATAGGCAACAAAGGAAAAGTACATAAATTGGGACTATCTCAAAGTTTAAAACTTCTGTGCATCAAAGAACACAACAGTCAAAAGACAACCCATGGAATGAGAGAAAATATTTGCAAATCATACATCTGATAATGTGTTAACATCCAGAACATATAAAGAGCTTCTACAACTCAACAACAATCAAAAAAAAAAAAAAACCCAACCAAAAATTTTAAAAATGGGTAAAGGACTTGAACAGACATTTCTCCAAAGAAGATATGCAAACAGCCAATAAGCACATGAAAGATGCTCAACATCACTAGCCATAAGGGAAAAGCAACTCAAAACCACAATGAGATAGTATTTTGCACCCATTAGGATAGCTGCTATCAAAAAACAAACAGAAAATAACAAGGATTGGCAAGGATGTGGAAAAATTAGAACCCTCTGCACTGCTGATAGGACGTAAAATTGTGAAGTAGCTGTGGAAACAAGATGATGGTTCCTCAAAAAATTAAAAACAGAATTACCATATGATCCAGCAATTCCAATGCTGGGTATATACTCAAAAGAAATGAAAACAGGGTCTCAAAGAGATATTTATACACTCGTGTTCATAGCAGAATTAATCACAATAGCCAAAAGGTAGAAGCAACCCAGTGTCCACCAATGGATGATGAATGGATAAACAAAATGTGGTAGATACAATCAATAGAATATTATTCATCCTTAAAAAGGAAGGAGATGCACATATACTACAATATGGATGACCTTTGAGGACATTATGCTAAGTGAAATAAGCCCAGTCACAAAAGGACAAAATACTGTATGATTCCACTTATATGAGGTACCTAGAGTAGTCAAATTCAGAGACAGAAAAAAGAAGGGTGGTTGCCAGAGGCTGTGGGGAAGGAAGGATGGGGAGTTGTTTAAGCAAATATAGAGATTCAGTTTTGCAAGATAAGAAGAGTTCTGAAGATTGGTTGCACAATAACATGAATGTACTTAATACTACTGAACTGTGAACTTTAAAATGATTAAAATGGGAAATTTTGTGTTATATGTATTTTATCACCACTAAAAATAATAAATAGCATATACATGTTATACACAACAATAATGTAGAAATGATATTACTAACAACAATTGGGAGGAGACGGGGAAGACAAAGGTGGAAGGTGGTATAAGGATGCTGACTTTGTCATTTTTTTCTAGGCTGAAGTCAAAATATATCATTTAAATCTGATAAAGCAATGGAGTAAGATAAATATATTGAAAGGAATAAGTGTGAACCCTAGAAATTTGACCCAAAAAAAAAGAACTGACAAAGATTGGGTACAGCCAGGGAAAGATGGAGAGAGAAGAGGTAGAAGCAAAACTGACTACAGCAAAGTCAATAGAGTTTAAATGAAGAGAAGAGTGAAATTACCAATGTAAACACCAGAAGAAATTAAAACAGAGCACAAACTTTTCAAATCACCAGAAAGTACACACACATACCACCCCACCTCCACACACACAATGGAAGCTGATCATACAATGACAGATTATAAAAAGGAAAAAATAGAAGACATAACATCAAATATGATGACAGAACTAACATCCAACTCATTTGTTTTAATAATAGATGTAAAGTATGTAAACATCGAGTAAGAGACCAAATTCTTATATTGGGTCATGAAGGAAAAACCAACGATATGTATAATACAAGAGACATATCTAAGACAGCCTAACTCAGAAAGGTTGAAAATAAGAGGCTGCACAAAGGTTAGCAAAAAGCAAATGCGAATCGAAAGAAAATAGAAGCTCTGAATCTCACTCTTAGGGTTGAATTCAGGGCAAAAAGCACTGAACAGACCATAGGATAAATCATCAAAAACAAGAAAAAATATGGGACTTCCCTGGTTGTCCAGTGGTTAAGAATCAATCTTGCAATGCAAGGGATGCCTGTTCGATCCCTGGTCAGGGAACTGAGATCCCACATGCCACGGGGCAACTAAGCCCATGCACTGCAACTAGAGAGCCTGCATGCCGCAACTACAGAGCCCTCATGCTGCAACTACACAGCCCATACGTTCTGAAGCCCACATGCCACAAGTAATGAGCCCCTGCACCACAACTAGAGAGAAGCCCACGTGCTGCAACTCGGACCCGATGCAGCCAATAAATAAATATTTAAAAAAAGGAGAAATAAACAGAAGCACATTAACAGGAGACTTTAATCCACTTCTCTCAACCCATAACTTAATGTGAAAAAGAATATAAGTAAGATATGAAAAACCTAAATACACAAATTAATCACATAGGACCGACTGATACATTCTAAAAGATAAAAATACATATTTTTTCAGGGGTTTGGTTGTCTCAAACCAAAAGCTTTGAGAACAACTATCTTTGCAGACTTAGAACAGACTAAGGAGTTAGGTGTGGAAGACAGCTGGCAGCAGACATCTGAATCCCACTTCTGGGTCTCTAGGCAAAGAGCGATGGAGTTAAAGAATCACCAGCAGGGTCATGTGCCCTCCACCCTTTAGCCTGTTGCTATTCTGCTGGCAATAGTAGCCTCTCAACCCCATGGACACTACCAGTTCCCCTGTAGCCCGGGCCACTGCGTGGCACTGTCCAACTCTACTGGGTCATCACAGCCCTTCCCAGAATGGTTCATCCCGCTGCCAACCACCACACTCTAGTGCCGATGTGGATTCAGGGCAGAGCCAGATGCTAGAGGCAGGATTCTACACTCAGTTTGTTGTTTGGAGTATTTTGCGGGGAGGTGGGCAGAAAGTATGGGGGGACAGACCACAGATTTTGGATTCAGACTACAAGTGTCTGACCTATAACTCAGCCACTTATAAGCTCTGTGAGCTTGAGCAAATCATCTAACCTCTCTGGACCTCAGTTTCCTAAGTCTCCAGGCAAAGACTGATGTCATAGATGGGGGTGCTTCACAGGACTGCTGTCAGGGTTGGAGATAATGAGTATAAGGTACTAGTACATAACTGACAAGTAGCTCCTGGTCAGTAAATGGTGGCTGCTTAGTCACCGCTATTATCCTCAAAGCCTGCCCTGGGAGCTCTCTTGCTGGATAGAGGAAGTGAACCTCACTTCCTCCCAGGTCATAACGATGCCAATTGGGCATCAGAGAAAATGCAGACTAACGGAATGGCAAGTCTCCTCTGCTCCCCCATAGTTTATTTCACAGCCCAAACAAGGCACGCTATTAACACAGGCTTCATATACACACACATGCACAAACTCACCGCTCCCTGGGGTGCTTTGCTGTAGGATCACTGAGGCCTTCCTTTGCTCATTTAATGTATGTAGCCAGGGCATGTCATGGACAGTGTGGCTTCATCTTTACGGGCGGCTCTCTCTTGGGAGTGTCTCATCAATAAATCCCTCCTCCTCCATCTCTTTTGCTTTTTATCAGTCCAGCTCCACAAGGTATCATTATCTCCACGTGCCCTTGAAAATGTTTATTTCAAGATGTCTCTCTGATGGCTAGTCATGCAGCTTGGATGATGACCTTGCAAATAAAGATGAGCAGAAAATTTTACCCAGCCAACTTGAGGTTATTCAAATGCTTTCTATCTGTGAAAGCAATTATCTTTTCTGACAGTGTCTTCGTCTGTTTGCAAAGGAATACATATATAGGTGGAAATTATGTTGTATTTGGAACATGGATAATAAGAATAATTAATATTTATTGATCACTTACTATAAATGAATTGCTTTGCATAATTTATCCCAGCAACTCCTCCCAATAACCCTGTAGAGGATAGGAAATATCATCCCAGCATTTCCAGATAGGAAAACTGAGGCTCAGAAAGGATAACTAATATGCCCAGTGAATACTCAGGCAGTGAGTGGCAGAGTATGTGTCCTGTGGTCCCATGGTCTGGGTCAATTCCTCAATTCCAGGCTGTGAACACAGTGGTCATTAGTCTGAGCCTGTGTCACTACCTGCTAAACCAAGGCTTGGATGCTGTTACGTACTGCATGCATGTGTGCCCCCAAAATTCACATTGAAATCTTAATCCCCAATGGAATAGTATTAGGAGATGAGGCCTTTGGGAGGTAATTAGGCTCAGACGAAGTCACAAGAATGGAGTCCCCATGATGAGAAAGAGACTAGAGCTCCACCTCTCTTGGCCATGTGAGGACGTGGCAAGAAGGCAGCCATCTACAAGCCAGGAAGTGAGCCCTTACCAGGACCCGTCCATGCTGGCACCCTAATCTCAGGTTTCCCAGCCTCTAGAACTGTGAGAAATATATTTCTGCTGTTTAAACCACCCAGTCTACAGTATTGTGTTACAGCAGCCCGAGCTAAGATAGAACTCTACTGAAAAGTCCGCCTGAAGATTCTCAACAAGTCCAGGAACAGATTATAAACTGTGCTCCTGGTCACAGGCAAGGTTTGCGACAGGCTGTGAATAAACTCCAGAACAAGCTCCTTCTAACTTGGGAGGGTTATTCCAAAACAGAGCAAGAACAAACAAGGCGATTTCCAAGAAAAGACAATGTCATCTGCAAAATGTCAGGGGACTGGTACAAATGCCAAAGTGAATCTAAGATGAAAGTTTCCTGCTCCCAACTCCCTCTTCAGAGGCCATCTCCACCTCTCACTTGCACCTCGATAAAGTTGCATTTCACACACTGATCTTTCCAACCTCATTTCCACCATATGATCTTCTCTTTAAAAATGCTGTTAAGGGAGTCCTTTGCTAATACCCCTATTCCTACATTCAGTTTAATGCAGCTACATAAGGAAGCATAAAGCTTGATCCCACCCGTGCTCACAGCTTGGGGGAAGGCAGGCAGCCCGCTGCATGGCCATCTGCTATATCTGGTGTCTCGAATTCCAATCTGGCCGGGCAGCTGGGGCCCTGGCCCCTCCCTCTGACCCTCCGGTCCTCAGGCTGAGGGCTCTTCCTGCTCCAGCATGCTATGCTGTAGTGTCTTTTCAAAAGCCATGGTTGTAGAACACCACCGATTTTTCCCTTTTCTTCTCCCCAAGACTCTCTGGGGATTTCCTCCACTGAAGCACAGCTCTGAGGGCTTCCCTCTTCCTCCCATCTCCAAGCTACTCTCTGGATCCCACTGGCCAATCCCTGCTCATCAGACATCAGAGCCACTGATCTTCAGGGAACGGGAATAGTAGCTGATGAAGAAACACAATATCAAGACATTTCAGTGCTCACACAGAGTGGGAGGGGAGAATTTCAACAAGATCCATATGAAGGATTGCCTAGGAAAGGCCAAATCCATCCAGACTTTATTTGGGTCCTGAAGACAAGCCTATGAGGTTTCTCCTCTTGGCCTCTGCAGCAAAAGCTTTCTGTGGAACAGAGGCTGGAGGCTCCAATGTCAGAAGACCAATGTGCTTTTAATCCTACATGCCCATCATTTAGGAAGGATGTCATTACTACTTAGAGCAGAGAATTCTGAGACTTCGCAAGAGCTCATAGGCTGAGATGAGAATTAGCTCACAAGGTCAGAGATACTTCTAGAGTAAATGGGTCAAAAAGAGCTCTGCTTCCTGTCACACTAGAATCAATGTAAAGAGAAAAAAATGAGTGGGAACTAAAATGACTGGTGCTTTGTTCCTTCTTCAAATGCATTTTGCCATCTTCAAAATCTCCATCAATTTACAGACTCATGGATCCAACCCCCATTACTACAAATAAGAGAACTGATTCCCCAAGGAATCACATTACCTCCTCAGGACCATATGGGCTCAACCAATTTCTCAGGTGAGGCTGGAAGCAGGCCTCCTGTTTCCCAATCCCAAGCTCCTTCCTTTGCATCACGAGAATGCTTTCAACATATCAAACTTAGAAGGAAGTGGATCACAAACTGCAACCTGCTGAAGTAGAAATTAATCACCTGGAAAGAGGGGCTGTGCAGGGTCCCTAAGCAAAGCTTTGCCTCTCTACCCCAGGCCCATATGCCACTTCCCTTTGCCAGGGCAGCTCCTGGACTGCTGGGTGTCCTTCTGCTCAGGACATTGAGCAAACTAGGTCAAACGTGGTATTCAGCAACCTTTCATGAGCGCTGAAGGTCATCTCAATGCTCAGCATTTTTGCATCTTTTCAAATAAATAATGAAAGTGGAGACTTCTCAATATGGCATAGCTGGGCTGATTCCCTGGGAGCTGCATTCACACGGCACCACATATTGCCAGCATATGTTTCTCCTTGTAGACTGGATGCCAAATTAAGATTACATTAGGGAATAAATTTTCATAAAGAATTAAGGACATCATACAGTAACTTGTTAGAAAAATGTACTAGGGAGGAATCTGGGCAAAGGGAAGTTCTGTTTACAACAGCAACACACAAAAGGGAAGTTTAAGGAGTACGATTAAGGAGATAAGGTCTATAAAACTACTAAAGAAATCCTCAAAATGTCACCAGATGATCACCATGAAGACTGAACTATAACTTACTGATGGATATGCACATGAAATATTGCACAAATGCCAGTTCTTCCAAGGTCATTTAACATATATTTAACAGAATCCCAAGCAAAATTCTGATGCTACTTGTTGTAGGCAAATTTATGCCCCCCCCCAATATTTCTATATCCTAATCCCAGTACCTTTGAATATGTTATCTTACAGGGTAGACTTTACAAATGTGATTAAGGGTGAAGACTTTGCAATGGAGGGAAATTATCCTGGATTACCCAGAGCCCAACCTAATCGCATAGATCCTTTAAATTAGAGAATATTTTCTGGCTCTGCTCAGAATGAAAAACAGAGAGATGCAGCATTGTTGCCTTTAAGGGTAGAAGAAGGGGCCCATGAACCAAGGGCCTCTAGAAGCTAGAAAGAGCAAGAAAACAAATTCTCCCCTAGAGCCTCCAGAAAGGAATGCAGCCCTACCAACACTTTGATTTTAACCAAGCAAAACTTCTAATCTGCAGAACCATAAGGTAATCAGTCTGTGTTGTTTTAAGACATAAAGTTTGTGGCATTATTTTCTAACAGAAGCAAAAGGAAACCAATATACTAGTTTTAAACCTGACCAAATTATGAAATAGTGACGTATTATAAAATTGCCCTAAGAAGAAAAAAATAGGGACCAAATGGGGGGGGGGGATATTTTAAATATTCTCGATGTGAAAATCATTAGAGGAGACCATCCTGTTAGGTATTAAAATACATCTGGCACTATAAAAAAATGTGGAACCAAATAAATGCTTCAGAAATAGACTCTATCACATTAAACATTTTTACATTCTTGTAGGAAACATCACTAAACAATGGGGAAAAAGAGATTGGTATAAGAAATAGTTTGGGATATCTGATCAGCAAATTTAAAATAAAATTAGTTTATATCCTCAGCTTATACCATAAATCAAAATAAATTTTAGATCACTAAAAGAGTGAATATTTTTAAATCTTATATAAGATGTGGCAAAGAAAAATTAAATGTTTAAATATATACAGGAATTAAAATTTTCTAAGCTTTAACTGATGGGAAAAATTCAGATTTAACAGTATAAAATATTTATTTTGTGACTTCTAAAATAACATAATGAAAACTAAGAGTAAAATAAGGGATTAAAATTCTTTTTAAAGAAAGATAAAGGGTAAATATCTAAATTACATTAAATGCACAATTATATACAAATAAGATGCTCAATAGATGAAAGAACAAAAAATATGATCTGATCATCTATGCAGAAGGAATTGAAATTAGTAAACAAACATGCATAAATGCTCCACCTTGCTGTGATCAAAGAAAAACAAATTAAAATATTCATTAAGTACCATTTTACACCTATTATATTATCGAAAATAATGATAATACTCAAGGCTAATCAGGTTCTGATGAAGTTAGTACATTTATACACTTGTTGATTGCAATTTAAATAGATTCTGTTTGTAAAGTAATTTAACTATACATATCAAAAGCCATAAAATATTAATTTTCTTGGATCTAGTAATTCCATCAGTAAGAATTTATCCTAAGGAAAAGACCCAAAGGAGAGATAAATGTCTTTGTATGAAGATATTCATTTACAATACTAAAAAGCTAAAGACAACAGACAAGGAATAGTTAAAGTGAGCTTTTACTTGATGGAATATTGGACAGTCATTGAAATGACAACTATGAAGTCTACATAATAACATGGAAAATGTTAATACAAAGTGTTAAATTTAACGCTGAAAAATATTAGGTTGAACCATATGAAATTATTATTTTTGTAGGGAAAAAATGGTCAAATATTGAAAATTCCACATGGTTCAACCTAATAGCTCTGCCATGGATACAGGTAGATAAAAATATCTTCCTTTGAACTAGACCTATGAGGAAACACAAAGAGAAAAATGGCTGAAAGGTGGTAGTATCAAGCGTTAACTTTCCAGCCTTGTTATTTTTCATGTTCTTCTGATATTATGTGTAAAACCCATTTTAATGTTAAAACATTGAAGATACGATTGCTATACAGATAAAAATATCTCTTGAAATAAGTTAAAGAGTACAATTTTGTTACATCTTCCCATTTCAATTCTTTAATTCATCATACAAGAATCAGTGAATTAAGTGTTCAACTAGAGTAAGAACTAGTTTTGAAAAGATCTATTCAAAAATGGCAACTTGAGTAATAAGGCAACATAGCAGGGGGGTTAAGCACCAGCTTTTAGAGTCAAATCCCATTTATTATTTATAAGACATTGGAAAAATTACTTCATTTAACCTCAGTTCCCCATCTGTAAAACGGAGACACTATTGGTGCTTATGTGAGAGTTGTTGTAAAGATTGATTGAGGATGATTATCAACTGCTTATTTGAGTTTCTGGCAAATAATAAGTATTCAAAAACTATAAGAAAGTATATCATTAGTAATGAAGCCATAGAAATTTTTAGATAAATAATTAATGGAGTTAGCAATATTCACAGAAGAGTACATCTATGTACCTTAGGTTGGAAATTATTCCAACTTATACAATTTTTATCTTGTCTTTTCGAAAAACATTTTTAATCAAAGCAGACCAGCCCACACTATGGTATAGGTACAGTTATCTTCAAAATTAAAACATATGGGCTTCCCTGGTGGCGCAGTGGTTGAGAGTCCGCCTGCCGATGCAGGGGACGCGGGTTCGTGTCCCGGTCCGGGAGGATCCCACATGCTGCGGAGCGGCTGGGCCCGTGGGCCACGGCCGCTGAGCCTGCGCGTCCGGAGCCTGTGCTCCGCAACGGAAGAGGCCACAACAGCGAGGGGCCCGCGTACCGCAAAAAAAAAAAAAAAAAAAATTAAAACATGTAATAAAGACAGTGGTAAGTGCAAATGTAAATTAGAAACAAGTTTCCCTTCTCCATCTTAACCAATAAAACATGAAGACTAAGTGACCCCAGGTCACAGTTTTTAGAAGTATCTGCCATAAAATCTTTTGTGCTATTACTCATCACTTGTGGATATGCTTTCTCATTCTCTGGTACAATAAGTTGCTGAAGGCTATAATTGATTCCCTTTTCTGTCTATGCCGTGTGTGTTCCTTTTGGGGATTGCCCCTCCCTCATATGGTGCATCAACCACATGACTTCACCTCCTGCATCACAGGGGCAGTAAGAACCCAGGCTGGATAATGAAATTCCCTTTTCACAAACATCACCTGAAAAGAAAGTCTCTCTCCCTCTGAAATAGTAAGAAGGCTAAGGCTTGAGCTGGAAGGGCCATGTTGGTTGACTTTAGTGGACCATGATGCTCTGTCCAATTACCCTTTTCAAGCCAAGCCACTCATTTCCCCAACTGCCAAAGTGTTGGCTACTGATGGCTCAGAGGTGTGTCTCTCACCAGGAATCTGCCACGAAAAAACATTTCATCAAAGTTATGCTCCCTCCCGGAGAGTAGCTTATAACCAATGCCCTGCTAATAGAGAGATACAATTGCAGAGACTCTGTTTCAATGTGGAGACAACTCTGAAGGCTTCTAGAGCTTCCTGTAGGGTTAGCTGAGGCTTCAGCTGCAACCACTCCAGGGGTCAGTGTCTTCCTCTGCCCAATCATGGCTTTCTCACTTCTTCCTAGGTATAATTCCCAAGAGCTCTGCCCAGTAAATCTTTACACAGCTCTCCATTCAAGAGTCTGCTTCCTGGGAACCCAACTTAAGATAGTTGGTGCATGAATTGAGCCTGTCTCATAATGATACCAAGAAGAGACAAGAAATAGAGAAATCCAACTATGTTCTCTGGACACCTTGATCTGATCATGCTACCCTCCTTAGCACCCTCCTTGGTCTTCCAAATTCCATGAGTCAATAGATTCCATTTTTTACTTAGGCCAGCTAAAACTGGGTCTCAGTCTCTTACAGCTGAAGGAGTCCTGCCTGGTACACAAATGCTGTCTGTCTCCTGCTACTTAACACAGCCCTGTGTCCACAAGCAATGCTCAACAGTGTTTACTGAACTCAGTTGTTATATGGTTATATCTGTGTTTCATATAATGACAGCCTTACAAGATATTCTACTAAAAAAGGAGGGGAAAAGGCTGTAACACAAAATAAGATTGATGTGCTAGATATTATATGCACCTCCAGATTTAATATATATTACTAAGCATATTAAAAATTCTGAGCAGTGTTGCAGTAGATTGTTTTAATTACAAAGAAAACCTGCTTAACTTCTTTTTAGGCAGAGTTTAGTCTCCCTATATGGCCACAGAACATTGTGAGTGTAGGTGTAGCGCCCAAATAGGCTTAGTTTTTGCCTACAGTTTGGAGACCACCAAATTTCAAGCTTCTCCTTCAGTGTGTTCACCGGCCCTCTGGTGTCCTGGGAATTAGCACAGCTTGCACCGTATTTATTACCAGAGACAGCTGGAGGAACAGCAGCAACCTTCACCTTCTTCAATTGACTGTTTACTACAACTACCACGTTCAAGACACTATATTCCTTATGGTCCACAATTCATAAAGAAAGAAACTGAGAGCCTGGGAGGTTCAATAATTCTCCCTGAAATGTTTTCTTTTCAGCCTGATTCTCCTGCCCCTAGATGCCCAAATAATATTCAAAAAGCCAGTTCTTAAACTGGACTTAAAGCCCCACAGCCAAATGTCCAAATAGGACTTGGCAACATCAATTCCACCACATCTGAACCTCAAGCACAAACCTTTTTCTTTTTTTTTTTTTAATCTGATGGCCTAGAGACTCAGGATGCCTTGAGTTAAAAGACAATAGGACTTGGCAACATCAATTCCACCACATCTGAACCTCAAGCACAAACCTTTTTTTTTTTTTTTTTTTTTTTTTTAAAATCTGATGGCCTAGAGACTCAGGATGCCTTGAGTTAAAAGATAATAGGACTTGGCAACATCAATTTCACCACATCTGAACCTCAAGCACAAACCTTTTTTTTTTTTTTTTTTTTTTTAATCGGATGGCCTAGAGAATCAGGATGCCTTGAGTTAAAAGACACACTTGCTTACTGGTTGGAGGCAATAGATGAGGTATCCCAGGACTTCTTTGCATCATAAACCCAAAATGGGCCTAGAAAACCCAGCTCTATAAATGTGTTCCCTAGGAAATTACTCTGCATAATCAGAGAAGGAAAAATAGAAGCACGCAAAGATTGTAGATAAAAATGAAACAGACTCCACAATTGTGGTCTTTCTACTCCATGCCACTTCTTGATACTTTCAAATCCAGGAAAGTAATTCGTTGCAGAAGAGTTGGAGAATGCAAGGCCCAGCCAGAGCCTACAGCCCACTCCTGTACCTGTAGTTAGAGCTACTCCCTCCAGAAATGACAGTTCAGGACAAAGCACGCTGTCTGCCCAGAATCACTTTTGGACGAGTAAACCCAGTTTGAACAAACACCTGAAAGCCCAGCCATCCCCTTGCTGACTTAACAGTTGGTTTCTACTGGATGTCTTACGTGTGAGACTGTTTTGCTGGGTTAAAAGACACTAAGGCTAGAGACAGGATGAGGGAGCTGGTTGGCATAGGGCCAAGGTCAACATCAGACTCTGGGATTCTGAAGGCTTGGAGAACTGTCCATGATTTCAGCTATTCACGTCCCTCCCAGCTGCAGTGGTCCCGATAAGCAAATCACAAAACTATGATTTTGTTCCTGCTTTAGCACATCAATCAGTTTTCCTGCCCCTCCCACATCCTTTCTCAGAGACTCCACTCCAACCAACAGCTTCAGGCCAAGTGACTTTTCCCTCTAGCAACAGTGAATAGAACTGATGCAAAGCCAGCCATCCCAGTGGCTGGCCAGGAACCAATAACCTTTCTAGATAATTTGAACTGAGACACAGGGACTGCTGAAGGTCAGATGTTGGCACTGCAGCATGTGTCAAGGGCAGACTCGTAACCCAAGCTGGGTGACCCAGGACAGAGCTTCAGAGACTGCAAGCTCTGCAGAGACGAGAGAAGATGTGCAGATAAAAGGAGACAACAAAGAATGAAGCTCCAGAGAAAGAGAAAGAGAGCATGCCTGACAACTTCTAATACTGCTGGTAAAGCCCAGCTGAACTGCCTACCACTGGGTTTCATGAGATTTCCCGGGAACCTTTCCACAAACCCTGTTTACACTAATTAGCCTTAAGTGGGTGGGTTCCTGTGGCTGACAACCAATGGCCTCATCTGAGGAAAACATATCCATATTTTTTAAAATCACTGATTCAGTGTCAGCCAGGCATGACTGTGCTAAGCATTGCAGGTACCCTTCTACTGGGAATCCAAACTCAGAAATAAGTACTTATTTTAGAACAGGTGTATAAGAAGTGTTTTGGGGAACCTAAGGTGGGGGGCAAGAAAGGCTTCCCAGGAGAAGGAGGTGATGTGAGGCAGCTGAGCTAGAAGGATAGGGAAACATTTGCGGGGTGTGCAAGGTCATCCCAGGAAGAATGAAGAGCATGAACAAAAACACATTGGCGTAGGCGAGCCTGGCAACATTTGAAGACCACAGGAAGAGCATCACTGTGTCAGGAACAAAGGAATGGAGGAGAGGAAAGGAAAAGAGGAAGAGGAGACTGGACGTGTTAGCAACAGTCAGCATGAGAGGAATGCTAAGGGGTTTAGATTGGATCTTTCACCCAAATAGAAGACCACTGAAACTCTGAAAAGGAAACAATATGTGTATTAGTATTTTAGAAAGTGAAAGGGAGACAGGGGTGGAGTCAGGAACTCAAATAAGAAAACTGTAATACTTCAAACAAAAGAATCTCTTGACTAAGACAGGCAAGGTGGGGTTCAGGAGAAGGGCACACATCCAAGAGATATTAAAGAGATGGACTCTATAGGACTCTAGTGACTACACGTGGCGGGAAATGGAGAATCAAGGATGACACAGAGATTTCTAGTGGAGTGACTGGTGGACGGCCAGGCCATTCACGTAGAGGGGAGTCCAAGGTAGGAGGGGAAGGGCAAGGGTTAAGGGAGAAAGAATGAGTTCAGTTTGAGGGATGGCTTCAAGATATTCACTCATGTGAAGATGACCAACATCAGCTGTATCTATTTCATACTCAGAAAACATTTGTGGAGTGTGTATTACACATCAAACACTCTGCTAGGTCCTTAAGTAAAAACATCAGCCCTTCCTCTCATGGAGCACACGGTCAACAATGGAGGACCATTATTAATCTAATATTCACGTAAATATACAATTGCAAACTGTGCAAAGGACCCCATGAGGAACAAAGCCAGAGCTATGAAGGCATATGAATGGGAGGCCACATTTGGTAGGTTAGGGAAGCGCCTCTGTGAAGCAAACTCTGAGCTGTGTGTGCAAAGACAAGGAAGAGTTAAATAAGTGAGGAGATAGGGCAGAATTCTACGCAAAGGGGGAAAGTGTACAGACACCCTGATGTGAGAAGGAGTGGGAAGAACGAAGAGAATAGAGCAAGAGGAAGCTGCAGAGGTAGGCAAAACGTGAATAATGAGGAGATGCTCAACCTCGCTAATCATTAGAGAGATGCAAATCAAAACTGCAATGAGGTACCACCTCACACTGGTCAGAATGGCCCTCGTCAAAAAGTCTGCAAACAATAGTCCACCACTGGGACAGGGATGGGGGGAGAAGTAACCACCAAACAAACATGTGATGGGGGACATAACAAACATCCTGAATCCCCATTTCCCTTCACCGTCTGCCTGCTGTGTAACTTGGGGCAAGCCGTCTTTTTCTTACGCATTTCAGCTCCCTCGTGTGTAAAATAAGGACAGCATTTACTTTAACAACCTCATAGGGTTGTCCTAAAAGTTACATGAGTTACTGGCTATGAGAGCGTTTGAAACACTTATACATCACAATACAGGCATGAGGAATTAGTATTAATCTTGAATCACTGCTTGCTTCACGGTTCACCCCTCCGCACATAGTTCCAGGGGCTCCCAGCAAGGTAACGGATGGTGCTGTCGTCACCCAAACACTGTTGCCCTTTCCTTTTCCCGTCGTTCCAAATCTGAGTCACAGTTAAACAAATGTAATGCGTTTTGCAGGAAGAGATGGGAAGATGTGCTCCATTTGTTTTTTGGCCCAGTCCTTTAAAAGGCCCAGTCCTTTAAAAGGCCCAGTCCTGGGCCTTTTTGGCCCAGCACACTATAGAGTGAAGTTGAGAGTGTGATTTGGAAAAAAGAGAGAAAAAGGGAAACTGAAATGGATTTGGGTGTGGGGGGGGAGGGTACATCACACAAATTTTAAAGAGTTGGGAATAGATGCAGTTTCCTAAGGGCACTCAGAGTTAAGTCTCCTTGCTAAGTAGACTCCTGTGTCTGGGTTTCATGGTCCCAGATCCCAACACTAGTCTCCATTTAGTTCATGGAAATCATTTAAGTCTCCCCATTGTCCACCAACGCACCCTGTTCTGCCTCCACACCTTCTCTCCTAAGATACCTTCTGAGAACATCCTCTCCGCCCCCGCCAAGCCCAGCTAAAGCCTCTCCTTATTCAGGAAGCTGACCTCCTTTTCTAAAGTTTTCCAGAACTTGGAGTCCAAACCACAGTTTGGCACATCACTATAGGGTCTCCCTGACTCTGCCATTACTTCAAGTGCACTGGCCTTTTCTAATATCATTGACATTAAACAACTGTCACATTCTGGATGCTTGATATCCATTATCTCATTCAAGGTACATAGTCTCCCCATTTTACAAATGAGGAGATTAAGTCTAACGGAGCTGACTGTGATTTTTCACATTTTCAACAGAACAATACTTTCTGTAACTACCAGTGAGAGTGTTATTTGCATTACAGCTTTTATCAGTTTCACAGAGGGAAAATGTTTGCCCAAAGATGGCAGGTGTCTAGGCCTCCTGGGCACGACGGTAGGTAAAGTTCAGGCTGGTATTTCTCCTAACAGGCAGTGTCCATCTCTTTGTCTTCCCTGTAGTTCCCACGACGGTGTCAGTTACTGAGGAGATGTCTGGGCATCTGGGAAAGAGGATGCCGTCATAAAAAGAGATGCTGAGAGGGAGACAGGAGGACCACAAAGATCCATACCCTTTTTCAAATTTCTCTCCAGTGAAGAGTATACATCAACCACGTTCCAGCCCCTCACACCATCATCCTAAACCAGATTCTCAAATAGCTTTGGGGAAAAAATGATTTTCTTTTCCTCTTCATTATTAAACAATATTTAATTTGCTAACATTTTATTTTAATCAGAGCAGACTGTGATTTTCACAACATTTTGAACAGAACAATACTTTCTGTATCTTAGCACTTTAGCTTACCGGAGTGTTATTTGCGTTTCTGTGAACTGATGCAGATTCACCACAATTAGCCATCACCATGGTAATTTTGTGCATTTAGTTTTCTGTTTTTGTTACATATGCTCGTCAAAGAGGTTGAAGCTTTAGTGATGCAGCAAAATTCATTACCTCCCTTTGGATTTAAGTGCCTAAAATTTAAAGACATGTTTTCAAATCCTGAGGGCATTGCATTTCTAGCTTACTTCTCAGAGATAAATAAAATGTGTTCTCTAGAACCAAGTAAGCAGCTTTTAGTTGCTCTTCCTCAAGCTGGGACTGACAGATTCTCTCGCAAAAATGTCATGGCTTTCAGTGGGAACAAAGCCCCTGAGAGCTGGTAGATCCTTCAAACCCTCTACGAGGCCCTTTCCTTTTTCTTGAGTGACCTCAGATGCTACACGGCTGAACTGAACCTTGCTTTCCACATCGAGTGTGAGGATAATGTCATACAACCTCTGGAGTCTAGGCCTGAAGAGACCTGACAGTTTCCATTTTCACTCTCTTAGGACCCAGCAGCTGTGTGAAGAAATGTTGAGTGACCAACTGGAGACTGAGGCCTCACCAGATGCCAGCCATTCTAGACACCTAAGCACCAGACACATCAATGAGTCCACCTTGGACTTTCTGCCCCAACTAAAACTCCCAGTTGAATGTAGACACATGGGTGACCCCAGCCAACACCATGTAGAGCAGAAGAACCTCCCAGCAGAGCTCAGCCAACCCACAAAATCGTAATAATAAAAATTGAATGGTGGTTGCCAGGGGATGGGAAAAGGGGGAAATGGGGATTTATTGTTCAGTGCATATAAAGTTACAGTTATAAAGATGAATATGTTCCAGAGATCTGCTGGTCAACATCATGCTATAGTTAACATACTGTGCTATGGACTTAAAAATTTGTTAAGAGGGCAGATTTCATGTTAAGTGTTCTCAAAACAACAACAAAAAAGCAAAGGGGCACAAGGAAACACAAGAAAACTAACGTTTTAAATATATTTGTTACTTTGATTGTGGCAGTAATGGTATTACAGGTGTATGATATGTGCAAACCTATCAACTTGTATACTCTAAATATGTGGTTTTTTTATATCAATTATACCACAATAGAGCAGAAAGAAAGAAAGAAAGAAAGAGGGAGGGAGAGAAGGAGACAGAGAGTGAAAGAGAGAGAGAGGAAGGAAGGAAGAAAGGAAGGAAGGAAGGAAGGAAGGGAGGGAGGGAGGGAGGGAGGGAAGGAGGGAGAGAAGGAGGGAGGGAGGGAGGAAAGGAAGACCTCCATCTTCCAGGCAAGCCTCCCCAGTGCCACCTGCAACATCATTTACAGGAATACTTCAGTACCATCCAAATAAAGCAGTTCAAATTGGAGATGTCTTCTGAATGTGAAATGATCCAGCTATTTAATGCACATTGTTTTATGGTATTAATAAAATTGAGTGTTCTGGGAAGTGCCTTTTAAGTGCACCAGGTCTAAGTCCAAGATTCTAGAAAGCTTTTCATTTAAATGCAAACCCACTGGAAATGTGAGCCATGCCAGCATTAAGGAGATGTCCAGAAGAATGGGTAGGATCCAAACAGCCTAGTTCCCCTGGTCCATGCATCCCTATGGTCCATTTCATGCAGGAAAGCTAGATAACATTCAAAAGCTTAGGGAGCGAAGAGCTGGGGAGGCTGGGTGGGAAGCCAAAAAGGAAAGGGAGGTAACTACTGCTTGCCTGCAAATGAATTCATCTCAAGAAAAGCTGCAAGGTAAAAAGAGGAACTGGAATTTTTTTTTTTTTAATTAGTTTGAAACCCAGTCATCTGTGACGAGCTATGACTGTGGGCAAGTCACTCTCCTTCCGTGAAGTCACTGGAGATAACAGTACTTAGCCCACGGAGCTCCTGTGGAAAACAAGTGAGGAAAGGGGGCCGGCAGTGTTTGTGAAACATGAGATGCTGTACGTATATGAGGTATTGTTATCACCTGAGCAGCAGCTGCTGCTATAGCCTTAGTGATCAAAATAGCAGCAATAAAACAAGGTAATACTCCTTAGTGGAACACTTCGGATTTTCCCCTCAAGTAATAGATGCTCTCTGATTGAATTCCTGAGAATTCCATGTGAGCATGCGCCAAGTTCCCATCAGGAGACAGAGATCACACCCGTATTTTAACAGAGAAATTTTACTATAAAGACTTGCTATCTTGATATAAAATTGTTAAGGCAGTAACTAAGTGAGCTACCTGATTGGCCGGGGACCAGGCTGGTTGCTAGGATATGGGACCTCCAGTACTACGAGGTTCTGCTCTCTCAGCTCCTGCCCTCTGACCCAGACGAAGGTGGGACCACTTCTCTGCCCTCCCCAGCACCATGACAACGCCCAGGAACCGTCCAGGGCGCTGGCAGTGACATCTGCAGGCCTGCTACTCGGTTGTGTCTGTGGCCCTCTCCCAGGGAGCCTTGCTGCCTGTTTTGCAAACTTCTAGACAGCTGGGCTGAGTGGGGCATTAGGCAGCTTTAAAAACTGATGTGGGTGATTATTCCTTCATGAGCCACCGCAAATCCAACAGCACACGGCCAAGGGCAGACACGTGGCAGCTGCCGACTCCCTCTGCTGTTCCTTATGGATTAGAGCCCCTAAAAGAAGGCGCAAAGAAGGTCCAGCGGACAGCACACACCACTCGCCACCAAAGGAGGTGCCACCAGACCATGGCAGCAGACGCGTGCCGGGACGTGTGGCTCCAGATGGCCCGCAGCAGCCCCTCGTCCTCCCCCGACAGCAACAACCCTGTACGCACCTCCGCCTGAGGACCAGCAACAGGGACGGAGACGAAGAGCTAGTGGCTGCAGCCCCAGCCTCCATCCCTGCTGCCCTGAGAGGTGGGAAACCTCCCTCCAGGGGCTTTTATTCACTACTTTCCCAATTAGCACATTATTTGATCTTATTTTCTCCCTTCCTCCTCCTCCTCCTTCTATTCTTCTCTTTGTCTATTTCCCCTTCCCTCCATTTATGCCTGTTACTCTGTTTACCCCTTTCTAGTGGGTCCAACCCCTCTCGATCTGTCTGTTGACATTTATATTTGTCTCTGTGTGTGTGTGGATCTGTCTGTCCACATTTCTCTGCATGTGTATACATAAGTGTGTGTGTGTGTGTGTGGATACACACACATGTGCCCTTCCCTGATGCTTTCTGTCTCCTATGGCTTCTGTGCCTCTCCTTGGTCACCACTTGCAGCTCTAATCTTTCTGGGTAGAAGAGTGCCCTGGAGTAGGGGAGGACTTGGTTTTATTCCCTTGCTGCCTCCTCCAATGAAAAAAGGAAGTGGAGCAAAGATTAATTCAACTCAGGACAGAAGTATAGGGTCCCAACCATGTGCTAAACAATGAACTGCAGATGAACGGTTCAATCCAGTGCATTACTTACTAAGTGCCTACTATGCACCGGGCCACAGGCTCACTCATTACTAGAGACTCAAAGAGGAATCAGATGAGGCACATGTGCTATAGATCCCATGGTCTGGTGAGGGAGGCATATCTGAGAAAGATGCTGCAAAAAAGGAATCTAGGCTCAGAATAAAACTGCCTTCCCCCAGAAGGCTGTGAGCACTCGGACTTTGAATATTCTCCCGTACCCCATGTTTGCTGCTCTCTGCTTTGTTGCCTGGAACTTCAGCTCCACGGGTCTCCCCCTTCAGTACTTGAAAAAACAGGCACATGGAGGAGACCTTCAAGATGGCAGAGGAGTAAGATGTGGAGATCACCCTCCTCCCCACAAATATATCAAAGTTACATCTACATCTGGAACAACTCCTACAGAACACCTACTGAACACTCACAGAAGACCTCAGACTTCCCAAAAGATATTTATTTTTTTTCCTTTTTCTCTTTTTGTGAGTGTGTATGTGTATGCTTCTCTGTGTGATTTTGTCTGTATAGCTTTGCTTTTTACCATTTGTCCTTGGGTTCCATCTCTCCGTTTTTGTTTATTTGTTGGTTTGTTTTTTAACTATAGTCCTTAGCACTTGTTATCATTAGTGGATTTGTTTTTTCATTTAGTTGCTCTCTTCTTTTTTGTAATAATTTATTATTTTCATAACTTTATTTTATTTTTTTCTTCCTTTCTTTTTTTCTCCCTTTTCTTCTGAGCCATGTGGCTGACAGAGTCTTTGTGCTCCAGCTGGGTGTTAGGCCTGTGCCTCTCAGGTGGGAGAGCCGAGTTCAGGACATAGGTCCACCACAGACCTCCTGGATCCACATGATATCAAACGGTGAAAGCTCTCCCACAGATCTCCACCACAACACTAAGACCCAGCTCCACTCAACAACCAGCAAGCTCCAGTGCTGGACACCCTATGCCAAGCAACTAGCAAGACAGGAACACAACCCCACCCATTAGCAGACAGGCGGCTTAAAATCATAATAAGATCACAGACACCCCAAAACACAGCACCAGACACGGTCCTGCCCACCAGAAAGACAAGAACCAGCCTCATCCACCAGAACACAGGCACTAGTCCCCTCCACCAGGAAGCCTACGCAAACTACTGAATCAACCTTAGCCACTGGGGACAGAGATGAAAAACAACAGGAACTACGAACCTGCAGCCTGCAAAACGGAGACCCCAAATGCAGTAAGCTAAGAAAAATGAGAATACAGAGAAACACACAGCAGATGAAGGAGCAAGGTAAAAACCCACCACACCAAACAAATGAAGAGGAAGTAGGCAGGCTACCTGAAAAAGAATTCAGAATAATGATAGTTAAGACAATCCAAAATCTTGGAAATACAATGGAGAAAATACAAGACATGTTTAACAAGAATCTAGAAGAACTAAAGAGCAAACAAACAATGAAGAACACACAATAAATGAAATTAAAAATTCTCTAGAAGGAATCCATAGCAGAATAACGGAGGGAGAAGAACAGATAAGTGACCTGGAAGATAAAATAGTGGAAATAACTACCGCAGAGAACAAGAAAAAGGAATGAAAAGAATTGAGGACAGTCTCAGAGACCTCTGGGCCAACATTAAACACACCAACATTCGAATTATAGGGGTCCCAGAAGAAGAATAGAAAAAGAAACTGACTGAGAAAATATTTGAAGAGATTATACTTGAAAACTTCCCTAATATGGGAAAGGAAACAGTCAATCAAGTACAGGAAGTGCAAAGAGTCCCATACAGGATAAATCCAAAGAGAAACACGCCAAGACACATATTAATCAAACAATCAGCAATTAAACACAAAGAAAAAATATTAAAAGCAACAAGGGAAAAACAACAAATAACATACAAGGGAGCCCCAATAATGTTAACAGCTGATCTTTCATCAGAAAGTCTGCAAGCAAGAAGGGAGTGGCAGGACATATTTAAAGTGATGAAAGGGAAACACCTACAACCAGATTACTCTACCCAGCAAGTATCTCATGCAGATTCGAAAGAGAAATCAAAAGCTTTACAGACAAGCAAAACCTAAGAGAATTCAGTACCACCAAACCAGCTTTACAACAAATGCTAAAGGAACTTCTCTAGGCAGGAAACACAAGAGAAGGAAAACAACTACAATAACAAACCCAAACCAACTAAGAAAATGGTAATAGGAACATACATATCGATAACTACCTTAAATGTAAATCATTTAAAAGTTCCAACCAAAAGACACAGACTAGATGAATGGATACAAAAACAAGACCCATAAATATGCTGTCTACAAGAGACCCATCTCAGACCTAGGGACAAATAAAGACCAAAAGTGAGGGGATGGAAAAAGATACTCCATGCAAATGAAAATCAAAAGAGAGCTGGAGTAGCAATTCTCATATCAGACAAAACAGACTTTAAAATAAACACTATAACAAGAGAAAAAGGACACTATATAATGATCAAGGGATCAATCCAAGAAGAACATGTAACAATTGTAAATATTTATGCACCCAACATAGGAGCACCTCAAAACATGAGGCAAATGCTAACAGCCATAAAAGGGGAAGTCGACAGTAACACAATCATAGTAGGGGACTTTAACACCCCACTTTCACCAATGGGCGTATCACCCAAAATCAAAATAAATAAGGAAACACAAGCTTTAAATGATACATTAAACAAGATGTACTTAATTGATATTTCTAGGACATTCCATCCAAAACCAACAGAATACACATTCTTCTTAAGTGCTCATGGAACATTCTCCAGGATAGATCAAATCGTGGGTCACAAATCCAGCCTTGGTAAATTTAAGAAAATTTAAATCATACCAAGTATCTTTTCTGACCACAGTGCTATGAGACTGGATATCAATTACAGGAAAAAAATCTGTAAAAAAATATAAACACATAGAGGCTAAACAATACACTACTTAATAACCAAGAGATCACTGAAGAAATCAAAAAATACCTAGAAACAAGTGACAATGAAAACACGACGACCCCAAACCTATGGGATACAGCAAAAGCAGTTCTAAGAGGGAAGTTTACAGCAATACAATCCTACCTCAAGAAACAAGAAACATCTCAAATAAACAACTTAACCTTACACCTAAAGCAATTAGAGAAAGAAGAACAAAAATCGCCAAAGTTAGCGGAAGGAAAGAAATCATAAAGATCAGGTCAGAAATAAATGAAAAAGAAATGAAGGAAACAATAGCAAAGATCAATAAAACTAAAAGCTGGTTCTTTGAGAAGATAAACAAAACTGATAAACCATTAGCCAGACTCATCAAGAAAATAAGGGAGAAGACTCAAATCAATAGAATTAGAAATGCAAAAGAAGTAACAACTGACACTGCAGAAACACAAAGGTCCATGAGAGATTACTACAAGCAACTATATGCCAATAAAATGGACAACCTGGAAGAAATGGAGAGATTCTCAGAAAAGCACAACCTTCTGAGACTGAACTAGGAAGAAATAGAAAATATAAACAGACCAGTCACAAGCACTGAAATTGAAACTGTGATTAAAAATCTTACAACAAACAAAAGCCCAGGACCAGATGGCTTCACAGGCGAATTCTATCAAACATTTAGAGAACAGCTAACAGCTATCTTTCTCAAACTCTTCCAAAATATAGCAGAGGGAGGAACACTCCCAAACTCATTCTATGAGGCCACCATCACCCTGATACCAATACCAGACAAAGATGTCACAAAGAAAGAAAACTACAGGCCAGTATCGCTGATCAACACAGATGCAAAAATCCTCAACAAAATACTAGCAAACAGAATCCAACAGCACATTAAAAGGATCATACACCATGATCAAGTGGGGTTTATCCCAGGAAAGCAAGGATATTTCAATATATGCAAATCAATCAATGTGATAAACCATAATAACAAATTGATGGAGAAAAACCATATGATCATCTCAATCGATGCAGAAAAAGCTTTTGACAAAATTCACCACCCATTTATAATAAAAACCCTGCAGAAAGTAGGCATAGAGGAAACTTATCTAAACGTAATAAAGGCCATATATGACAAAACCTCAGGCAACATCAATCTCGATGGTGAAAAACTGAAACCATTTCCAATAAGATCAGGAACAAGAAAAGGTTGTCCAGGGCTTCCCTGGTGGTGCAGTGGTTGAGAGTCCGCCCGCCGATGCAGGGGACACGGGTACCTGCCCCGGTTCGGGAAGATCCCACGTGCCGCGGAGCGGCTGGGCCCATGATCCATGGCCACTGAGCCTGCACGTCCGGAGCCTGTGCTCCACAACGGGAGAGGCCACAACAGTGAGAGGCCTGCATACCGCAAAAAAAGAAAAAAAGAAAAGGTTGCCCACTTTCACCTGCATTATTCAACATTGCTTTGGAAGTTTTAGCCACAGCAATCAGAGAAGAAAAAGAAATAAAAGGAATCCAAATCAGAAAAGAAGAAGTAAAGCTGTCATTGTTTGCAGATGACAAGATACTATACTTAGAGAATCCTTAAGATGCTACCAGAAAACTACTAGAGCTGATCAATGAATCTGGTAAAGTAGCAGAATACAAATTTAATGCACAGAAATCTCTTGCATTCCTATACACTAATCATGAAAAATCTGAAAGTAAAATTAAGGAAACACTCCCACTTACCTTTGCAACAAAAAGAAAAAAATACCTAGGAATAAGCCTACCTAAGGGGACAAAAGACCTGTATGCAGAAAACTATAAGACACTGATGAAAGAAATTAATGATAGAAACAGATGGAGAAATATGCCATGTTCTTGGATTGGAAGAATCAACATTGTGAAAACGAATATACTATCCAAAGCAATCTACAGATTCAATGCAATCCCTATCAAGCTACCAATGGCATTTTTCACAGAACTAGAACAAAAAATTGCACAATTTGCATGGAAACACAAAAGACCCCAAATAGCCAAAGCAATCTTGAGAAAGAAAAATGGAGCTGGAGGAATCAGGCTCCCTGACTTCAGACTATACTACAAAGCTACAGTAATCAAGACAGTATGGTACTGGCACAAAAACAGAAATATAGATCAATGGAACACGACAGAAAGCCCAGAGATAAACCCATGCACATACGGTCACCTTATTTTTGATAAAGGAGGCAAGAATATACAATGGAGAGAAGACAGCCTCTTCAATAAGTGGTGCTGGGAAAACTGGACAGGTACATGTAAAAGAATGAAATCAGAACACTCCCTAACACCATAGAGAAAAATAAACTCAAAATGTTTAAAGACCTAAATGTAAGGCCAGGCACTATAAAATTCTTAGAGGAAAACATAGGTAGAACACTCTATGACCTAAATCTCAGCAAAATCCTTTTTGACCCACCTCCTAGAGAAATGGAAATGAAAAACTAAAATAAAAGTGGGACTTAATGAAACTTAAAAGCTTTTGCACAGCAAAGGAAACCGTAAACAAAATGAAAAGACAACCTTCAGAATGGGAGAAAATATTTGCAAAGGAAGCAACTGAAAAAGGATTAATCTCCAAAATTTACAAGCAGCTCATGCAGCTCAATAACAAAAAAACAAATAACCCAATCCAAAAATAGGCAGAAGACCTAAACAGACATTTCTCCAAAGAAGATATACAGATTGCCAACAAACACATGAAAGGATGCTCAACATCACTAATCATTAGAGAAATGCAAATCAAAACTACAATGAGGTATCACCTCACACCAGTCAGAATGGCCATCATCAAAAAATCTACAAACAATAAACGCTGGAGAGGGTGTGGGGAAAAGGGAACCCTGTTGCACTGTTGGTGGGAATGTAAATTAATACAGCCACTCTGGAGAACAGTATGGAGGTTCCTTAAAAAACTAAAAATAGGACTTCCCTGATGGCACAGTGGTTAAGAATATCCACCTGCCAATGCAGGGGACATGGGTTTGAGCCCTGGTCCAGGAAGATCCCACATGCTGCAGAGCACCTAAGCCCATGTGCCACAACTACTGAGCCCATGTGCCAGAACTACTGAGCCCATTCTCCACAACAAGAGAAGCCACCGCAATGAGAAGCCTGTGCACCCCAATGAAGAGTAGCCCCCTCTCGCACAACTAGAGAAAGCCCACGCAGCAATGAAGACCCAATGCAGCCAAAAATAAATAAATAAATAAATAAATTTATAAAAGCTAAACATAGAACTACCGTATGTCCCAGCAATCCCACTACTGAGCATATACCCTGAGAAAACCATAATTCAAAAAGGGTCATGTACCACAATGTTCATTGCAGCTCTACTTACAATAGCCAGGTCATGGAAGCAACCTAAGTGTCCATCGAGAGATGAATGGATAAAGAAGATGTGGCACATATATACAATGGAATATTACTCAGCCATAAAATGGAACGAAACTGGGTCATTTGTAGAGATGTGGATGGACCTAAAGTGTGTCATACAGAGTGAAGTAAGCCAGAAAGAGAAAATCAAATATTGTATATTAATGCATATACGTGGAATCTAGGAAAAAATGGTACAGATGAACATATTTGTAGGGCAGGAACAGAGACACAGATGTAGAGAATGGATATGTGGAAACGGGGGGAAAGGGAAGGGTGGGATGAATTGGGAGATTAGGTTTGACATTAATACACTACTATGTGTAAAATAGTGAGAACCTGCTACATAGCGCAGGGAGCTCAGCTCAGTGTTCTGTGATGACCTAGATGGGTGGAATGGGGGGTGGGAGGCAGTTCCAAGACGGAGGGGATATAGGTATACATATAGCTGATTCAATTCACTGTATAGCAGAACCTAACACAACATTGTAAAGCAATTTTACCCCAATAAAAAAAATATATTGATACATGCACCCCTATGTTCACTGCAGCACTATTTACAATAACCAAGACATGCAAGCAACCTAAAATTTCACTGACAGAGGAATGGATAAAAAAGATGTGGTACATATACACAATGGAATATTACTCAGCCATAAAAAAGAATGAAATAATGCCATTTGCAGCACCATGGATGGACCTAGAGATGATCACACTAAGTGAAGTAAGTCAGACAGAGAAAGACAAATATCATATGATATCACTCACATGTGGAATCTAAAATATGACATAAATTAACTTATCCACGAAACAGAAACAGACTCACAGACATAGAGAACAGACTTGTGGTTGCCAAGGGGCAGGGGGAGTAGGGGAGGGGTGAATTGCGAGTTTGGGACTAGTAGATGCAAAATAGTAAATATAGGTTGGATAAACAATAAGGTCTACTGTATAGCATAGCACAGGGAACTATATTCAATATCCTGTAATAAACCATAATGGAAAAGCATATAAAAAAAAAAAAGAAGAAGGGCTTCCTGGAAAAGGTGATGATGAATCTGGGAAAATATGTAGATGTTAACCAGATGGAAAAATGAGAGAAGGGCGTCCAAAGCAGAAGGCATATCATGATCAATAGCATGAAGGCAAAAAATAACCAGCGGGGCTCTGCAGGAACCCACAGCAGCACAGGGACTGGTGTAGGTAGAGGAGCTGGAAAGTCGGGAAATGGTCACGTCACAGAAGGCCTTAGGAGCCAGGCTGTGGGGAATCCTGTCAGCCCCTCCCACTGCCCTCAGCACCCGCTGTTCCACATATAGCTTCTCCCTGCACGTACCTGTGCTCTCTGCCCGCAGGCACCCTTGGACCAGTGGAGCCTGCTGGGTGCTGTGTGGGGCAGGCCACAGCGGCAGGTAATTACCACCCCTGGGAGTGCACTCAGCTAATGACCAATGGGATTTTGGAGAGAAAACCTGGGTTTATAACCCCTTAAGTAACAATTCTGGGGCACGTGCTACAGTCTCCCAGGCACCCTGCAGGTGATCTGCTCACAGGCACATCCTTCCCTGTCTCAAGTCCCTACCCCATCTTGTGTTCCCTTCATCCCCCAAATAAACTGCTGGTGTTTGGTTCTTTGTCTTAGGGTTTGCTCTGACGCACCCCAACAGGACTTAGGCTGATGCAGCCTCCTATGGGCAAGAGAAAACCCCCAAAAGCCTCTGACAGAAGCAACACAGTCAGACCTACATTCTAGAAGGACACTCCGGTGGCTGGTTTGGAGACTGGATAGGAGGTGACTGGAAGAGTCTGTCTAGAGATGAGGAGGATCCCAGCGGGATGACCACAGGAGGGGAGAAGAGTGAGGGTCAGGTTCAGAAACACAGAGAAGAAGGGCTCCGACTGATGAGGTGAAACCCCTTCCTTAAGGAGTCAACAGACTCCCATAATATGTGTGATGGAAACGAAGAAAAGGTGGGATTCGGCACCAAGGGGCCTCAGAGCGAGACAGCTGCCTCACCTAGGCAGGGGGCCAGGAAGGAGGTGGCCAAGGCATCCCCGAGATGGTAGCACCCAGAGAGCAGTGAAGAATGAGTCAGAGCCTAGCAAAAAAGTGGGGGGAAACGGGGGCAGGGTGAGGAGTGACTGCTCAGGAACCACCAGTAATCAAGACAGCTGGGGTGCAGAACAAATGGCGGGGAGCCCCAGGTGAGGGCAAGAGGCACACGCCACAGGACCCCCTGCTGTTCTTGCTCTGAGTCCAAGCCTGCACTGAGCTCCACCAGGCCACGGGCCCTATCCTGAGGGTCAGGTGCCAAGGATCCACAGACCAGACCCCCAGAGACGTCTGAGACTCCCCCAGCCCTGTGTGGGGACATGTGTGCACAGCTGGGGTGCTGACTTCTCGCCACAATTTTGCCAGTGGAGAGAGCTCCATCCCTCATTTTGCTGGGACAAGGATGTCAGCAGATGTCAGGGAAGTTCACACAGCTCGAGATGGAGGTGAGGAAGAAACTCCAAAAAGGCAACCCACACAGTCCCAGATGCTCAGGCAAACATGTAAAAGCCCTGCCTACCGAAACTTCCCTCTGGCTAAAATAGAGCAACTATGATTTATTGATTTTGCTCAGCATCTGTAGAGGCGGCATAATAGACTAAAAAGATGGCCAGAAGAAGGGAAAGCAAAGAGAAGGCTGGGTGTAGATGAGTCGAGTACAGAAATCACCCCTGAAGGAAGCTCTGCGAGGAGCACAGCTGGCTCACCTTCTCTCCCGACTGGTGCTCTACCAAATGGCTCTTCACTTTGACCAGCACCAGAAGACTTGCTTCTGAGAAGCAAGGAATTCTGAGGAAGGAAGGAATTAGCACCTGTTGACAGCTTTCTGCACTTAACAACTGCCAACTCTGCAAAGTGGGGGTTATGATTCCCATTTTACAGATGAAGAAACAGCATCAGAGAGGCCCAGGAACTGATCTTAGGCCATTCAACTTGTCAGCTGCAGTCAGAACTCACACTCGCAGTAATGATTCTGTATTGTTTTTTACCTAGAAGAATAGATTTGACTTGCCCTGGTTTTAGAACATTCTTAACTATCCTTCCTACCCTGTTTAAAATTGCTTGTGTAAACCAGCTCATGGTTTAGTAGATATTTACAAATTTTATAAAGTCTTTTGTTTTTAAAAATAAACTTTTAAGAAATACTTCAAGGAGTATTCTCTACTTTAAAAAGACAGAAAAGCGATATAGAAGATATATTTTGGTATATAAACATATCTCCTAATGTCCTCCAAGAGGAGAAATCCTCAAGGAATTTATTCTAAACCCCTCAATCTCCTCCCTATAGTATTTTAGGAAAAGTGGGCTTTTGGAGTCAGACTTGGTTAAGATATTGGCTCTGCCACTTCATAACTGTGTGGGACACAGGACAGTCACTTACCCACTCATGTAAATCTAGTACTTCATAGGTTTTGTTATAAGGATTGAATGTGATGACATAAGTACGATGCCTGGCACATAGATGACAATCCATTAATCCCTTCCCAGTCTCCCCGCCTTTCCCCCACACAACTTTCCCCTCCCTGGATGATGTTATCACCTCCACAAACCAGCAACCTCAAAGATGACACAGCTCTTCGTTGGCTTATCCATGAATCCCCTGTTCCACTCTGTACCTAAATGTGTCTAGAGGGGGTTCCCTTAAATTCTGTTTGAATGACCTAATCTTGGTGGTGTGGGCAGAAAAGAAGCAGATGTCAGCCTTTGCGGAGGGTAATGGATTCCCTGTTGCAGAGAATGTCGTGCATCCCTAGTGGACCACACTAAAGTACAGGGATCAGACAATAAGCAGGCTTTGGCATAAAACAGAAAATGAATCATATAATTTTGTACCACGCAGTAAAATCTAATAAAGAAAGTTTTAAGTCATTGGTCAAATCCTGCTTGATTAAGTAATGTAAATAAGCTGGGTCCAAGGAAATTAAGTTCTCCATGAAGGTGTACTGGCCTTGGGAGGACAGTGGGGATACTGGTCTTGCCTGGTGAACTGGAGGGTCAGGAACACACTGGATGAGGGCTGAGCCCCTGGCAGGGGTGGAGCTCTGCTGGGCACAGCAAACTTGCGCGAAAAAAGGCCTGGAGGCCCAGCTGAACCCAGACAACAGCCCCAAAAAGTTGGCCAAAACTTAGGAATCTAGCAGCTTACAGGTCACATTGCAAAAGGGTCACTCTGCAGCTCTCAATACTGCAAGTCAGCATCACCTGGAGACTTGTTCAAGCTCTGATGCCTCAGCCACACCCCAGGCCAATTAAGTCTGACTTCCTGGAGGTGAGACCATGCATTACGATTTTCAAACACCTCAGTGATTAAAGATGCTGGTTTCATGCAGCCAAAGCTGTGAACCACTGCCCTAGAAGCCAAAAGAATAATAAAGAAAGGGAGCAAGTAAATGTGAAGGCAACAGGGCAGTAACACTGACCATGAGCCGTCTTGCCCTTTGGCTGCCCTGGGCCCTAGGATTTTCTCTCAAGCAAATGCTTCTCCTGCTTAAGAGTCGAAGTTTAGAAACAGCTTCTGATCTAAAGGAATAAGAATATGATGCTACAACACACTACCAAGTCAAAATACATGACATTCCTAATGAGATATTTAAGCTAGGGGAAAATGGTAACCTGTTGAAAATAACACAATTCTAAATACTGTCTGTTTAAAAATTTATAATAGTTTTGTATTAAATTGCAAGGAATGGGATTCCCTGGTGGCGCAGTGGTTGAGAGTCCGCCTGCCGATGCAGGGGACACGGGTTCCTGCCCCGGTCCGGGAAGATTCCACGTGCCGCAGAGCAGCTGGGCCCGTGAGCCATGGCCGCTGAGCCTGCGCGTCTGGAGCCTGTGCTCCGCAACGGGAGAGGCCACAACAGTGAGAGGCCCGCGTACCGCAGGAAAAAAAAAAAAAATTGCAGGGAAAGCCCTTAATTCTCCTTTTTACAGAAAGAATCAAAGGAATAGTTTCTTTTTTTTTGCGGTACGCAGGCCTCTCACTGTTGTGGCCTCTCCCGTTGAGGAGCACAGGCTCCAGACGCGCAGGCTCAGCGGCCATGGCTCACGGGCCCAGCCGCTCCCCGGCACGCGGGATCCTCCCGGCCCGGGGCACGAACCCGTGTCCCCTGCATCAGCAGGCGGACTCTCAACCACTGCGCCACCAGGGAAGCCCAGGAATAGTTTCTTATATTAAGTAAAATAAAAGTTCAGTGCTTTATTTCTCAAGAAAAAAAGGGTCACTCTGCCACTTCACATGCGCTCTGGTAGGGTCGCTAGCCATCCCACTTTATCAAACCTTGGCAACACCCAAAACTAGTCAAGACTGGGAGATCATGAAGCGCAGAGGTTGGATGTACTTCCATCTCTCACTTTTCATCAGCAATACCTAAATAAACAGGCCTTTTTCTCTTCTCAGCCTAAGTCTGGGGGACCATGCCAGCAGGCTGAGAGCAGGGGACACATCTGAGGCTGTCTGCAAATGAAGCAAACTTCAAGGCTGTGCCTATCACCTCCTGCCCCAGCTAAGCTCCAGCATGCACATCCCTCAAAATATTTTCTACATCATTTCAAACCGAACCTTAGGAAAAGTCAACGTTGGAGAGGTGGGAAAACAGCACGTTGGGAACCAGAGAGACCTTAGTTCAAATCTCAGCCCTGAAACTTTCAGGCTTGTAACCTGACGTAATCATATAGCCTCCGGGTAACAAACTGTCCCTGTTTGCCCAGGACCAAAGGGGTTCCCAGGATGCAGGACTGTGAGCACTAAAACCAAAAAAGTCCTAGGAAAACCAGGATGAGCTCATCCCCCTACTTAAACTCAGAGGTCCCATCTGCCCGTCTGTAAACATGTAACGAGGTGACCTAACATGCATGGAGACATGGAGATGGTGAAGACAAGAGGACTCACTGGTGCCAGAAACATTCTAAATCCTGACTACTCCATCCTAGAGATGCTGCCTTGCTTTTTCAAAGAATCAAAAATAATGAGAGAAAGGAAAACTAAGCAGGAAAGCAACAGAGCTGGTGAAAGAAATGAGGAACAATGAGAAAAAGGGAAAAGCAGAGGCAGCAACCACAGCCAGCAGCCCATTATCGTGGGGCCCTTCTGAATCCTGCAAGAATCCCGCATGGGCATAGCGAGAGGCATGGGGCAGAGTGACAGAATAAAAACGGCTCCTTCTCGGGGCACTCAGCTCAGAAATCATCAGAAACGATGCTCAGGGCACCGTCTGCTCTGAGACCTTCTTTTCTTTCTTTCTTTTTTTTTTTTTTAACATCTTTATTGGAGTATAATTGCCTTACAATGGTGTGTTAGTTTCTACTGTATAACAAAGTGAATCAGCTATACATATACATATATCGCCACATCTCCTCCCTCTTGCATCTCCCTCTCACCCTCCCTACCCCACCGCTCTAGGTGGTCACAAAGCACCGAGCTGATCTCCTTGTGCCATGTGGCTGCTTCCCACTAGCTATCTATTTTACATTTAGTAGTGTATATATGTCCATGCCACTCTCTCACTTTGTCCCAGCTTACCCTTCCCCCTCCCCGTGTCCTCAAGTCCATTCTCTACCTCTGCGTCTTTATAAGAAAAAAGAAATGGTTATGAGGAACCTAGGGTCGGGACAGGAGACCTTCTTTTCATCTTTCTCCCTAAATACTAGCATAGCCCCCACCCCCACCAGCGTCTGCTCCTGAGCCAGCAGGAAGGGGGCTGCGTTCTGTCCCGGTTGCCAAGCCTCCTGGAGCCAGGACCACGGCACTGACAACATGTGTGTCCAGGTGTTCTTCCAGGTGACATCTACACTGCGTGTTCTCACTCTCTGCCCATGCCTGGCAGCCATAAGCTTCGGCTACAACTGCTTAGTCTCCAGGCACTGTCAAGTGGAGGTTTCAGCTGCTTCCTTTTGAAAGAGACTCAACTGTTGTCGCTACCTGAGTGTCAAGTGCATGTCGCTATGCTGAAAAGCTACTGGGGACACGGCACTTGTTCAAACAGGAAACGGGTTCCAGGTAAATGAGAGGCCTCAGCAGGGTCTCAGCAATCAGGAAGGCAGCTGTTAGCATTACTCCAAGGAGCAAAGAGGTCCCCTGCCTTGGTCCTCTCAAAGCCAAGAATTTCAGGGCACTGCTAGCAGGGATCTGGGAAACAGCACTGGACCAGCAGTCAAGAGATCCAAATTCTGGTCCTGACTCTGTCCCTACATGGTCATGTGACCTTGGGTGAGTCCCTGAAATTCCCTATGAAGGTTCCTCACCTATAAAATGAAGATAAAATAAAGATAAGGCTAACAAATTCCCATCCAGTCGACTGTGCAGGTTTCTTGTGGGGAAAGGGGTATTCAATCAGTTTATAGACACTAAGACAGTTTTGATAATATTAAGGTAGCCAAAAATTGGAAGCAATTCAATAAGAGTGGAATGCATATATAATTGTGGTACATTAATACAATGAAATACTATGCAGAAATTTTAAAATAACAAACTACTGCAGAATTTACCAACAAAATAAAGGATCAAAGAAGCCAGATATAAAAAACTACAGATTGCATGATTTCATATATATGAAGTTCAAGAACAGGAAAACTAATTTATGGGGATAGAAATCAAAATAGTGGTTACTTACAGTAGGGACAAGGATTGACTGGGAAGAAGCACAAGGGAACCTCCTGGGATGTTGGAAATGTTCCATATCTTGACCTCGGTAGTGGGTACGTGGGCATTCACATATGTAAAAATATGTACAGTTTTATACTTAATATCTGGGCACTTTGGTGTATGTCTGTAATACTTCAATTTAAAAGTCTCTTCAATAAATGGTGTTAGAAAACTGGACAGCCACATTCAAAAGAATGACACTGGACCACTATCTTACACAATAGATGAAATTAACTCAAAATGGATTAAAGACTTGAACACAGACCTGAAACCATAAAGCCTAGAAGAAAACATAAGCAATAAGCTGCTTGACATAGGTCTTGGTGGTAATTTTTTTAATCTGACACCAAAAGTAAAAGCAACAAAAACAAAAATAAACAAGTAGGACTACATCAAATTTAAAAGCTTCTGCACAGCAAAGGAAACCATCAACAAAATGAAAAGGCAACCTACTGAGAGGGAGAAAATATTTATAAATCGTATCTCTAATAAGGGGTTAATACCCAAAATACGTAAAGAACCCACACAACTCAATAGCAAAAAACGAGCAATCCAATTTTTAAATGGGCAGAAAATCTGAATAGACATTTTTCCAAAGAAGACATACAGATGGCTAAAAGGTACATGAAAACATGCTCTACATCATTAATCATCAGGGAAATGCAAGTCAAAACAATGAGATATCTCATGCCTATTAGAATGGTTATTATATAAAAAGACAAGAAATAACAAGTGTTGGCAAGGATGTGGAGAAAAGAGAACCACTGTGTACTGTTGATAGGAATGTAAACTGGTACAACCACTATGGAAAATAGTATGGAGGTTCCTCAAAAAATTAAAAATAGAACTACCATATGATCAAGCAATTCCACTTCTGGGTATTTTTCCAAAGAAAATGAAAACACTAATTCAAAAAGATATCTGCACCCCTGTGTTCACCGCAGCGCTGTTTACAATGGCCAAGATATGGAAACAATCTAAGTTTGTACCAATGGATGAATGGACAGAGAAATTGTGGCGCATATATATATATATATATATAAATAAAACGGAATATCATTCAGCCATTAAAAAAAGAATAAAATCTTGCCATTTGCCACAGCATGGATGGACCTCAATGGCATTGTGCTAAGTGAAATAAGTTAGACAAAGAAAGACAAATACCGTATGATCTCTCTTACACATAGAATCTCAAATATGAAAAAAAAAAAGTTCATAGATACAGAGAACATTGGTGGTTGCCAGAGGTGGGAAGGGGGTAAGAAATGGGTGAACTGTTTCATTTTTCTTTTAAATAAATTGAACAAAAATAAATAAATAGAAGTATAAAAGCCTAGCCAGATACCTGAATCACTATGCTGGGTAGATTCACAGTTAGGAACTTTGTTCTATGCTGATTTGTCCTTGTCTGTGACCTCAGTAAAGCTTGAAAATTAAAGTGCAAACTATACAGCATTTCAAAATGAGAGGCAGTGCCATCTACTATTTAAAAGCAAAAGGCACACGTGTATTCACACACAAATACAAAAGATGCTGCCAGCTCTTGGCTACTAATAAAGATGAAAATTTCTAAATGATCTGCTGCCAGGCTTGATCTCGCTGATTTGTTTCTGATCCAAGCGGAAGGAAAGCAGAGACTCTGCAGTAAGATGGAAAGTACAGCTCGGTTTGACAGAGGGAAATATGATTAGAATACACCCAGGTGGAAATAATGACTTGCCTCCGCCCCCAGGACCAGTCTGCCCTCCTGCCTGTACCCACAACAAGCCTTGCATTGCTAACGACAGGATGCTGGGAGGCTGGTGGCATCTCAAATCCACCCTGACTCATCATGTAATCAGGTAATACACAACCTGAAAAGCCCAGACATTTCCAGAAGGATGGCGCACACAAGCACATAGCACAAACACCTCCATGCTCCAGGAACTAAAAGAAATTCTCTCATTAGATCGGTTCCCCAGATGAGCCTGGGAGAGAGATTCGGAGTGGGGTGGTTTATTGAGAGGGTGCTCTTGAAAGTAACCCACGGGGAGTGAGGAGAGGAGAGCGTTCAGGAGAAGGGAGGAAGGGTGTCTGTGGTCTCAGCTTGACATAAGCTCCAGCTCGTGGAAAGCTCTGGAGCATGAATTACATCACAGTTGGTCAGTCATTCACTGCAAACCGTTCTCTGGTGGGGCAGGGATGGGCGGGTTCTTTTACCTCCCAGGTGAGGTGGCCACAGCAGCAGAGGGCAGCTCTCCAGAAGAGAGGGCAGCTATGGGCCATTAGCAGCCAATGTTCACAGCAACTAGGGAGTGTGGATCTCGGGATCTGGGATCCCCAGTCAAGGGGATCCGGGTGGGGCACCAACAGACCTGAAATACCACCTGCATGCTGACAACCCCAGGTTCCTATCTCTAGCCACATCTCTCCCCTGAACTCCAGACTCATAAAACCAATGGCCTGCCCAACGTCTCCAGGTCACGTCTGATTGGCCTCTGAAACTGCATTTGTCCCACACTGAACTCCTGATCATCATTTCAAAACCTCTGCATCTTCCCTTGTCCATTAATGGTTGAGGCTGCTCAACCTTGATCTCTCTTTCACTCACTCTCCAGTCCATCAGCAAATCCTTCTGGATCTACCTTCAAAACAGAAGGCAGAAATGGACTACTTCTCACTCTTCCATCACCACCATCCTGATCCAAGGCACTACTGCATCTTGCCTGGAATACTGCAGTGGCTTCCTAACGGGTCTCCTTGATTTAACCTTTGTCCCCCTAAGATCTATTCTCAACACAGTTGCCAGAGGGGTCCTGTTCAGGAAGTGGAACAGTACCACTCCTCTGCTCCAACGGCCCCCATCTCATGCAGAGGGAAACCTTAGAAACCATAAGGCCCTGAGTGATCTGGTGTCTTACCCCTCCACCTCCTCCCTTACTGCTCTCCACGTCAGCCACACCACCCTCCTTGCTGTTCTTCAAACACTCACGGGGGCCTGGTCCCCCCTCAAGGCCTTTGCACTTGCCATCTCCCCTGCCTGGAAAGCTGTTTCACCAGACAGTCTCATGGCTACTCCTTTAGTTCCTTCCCATCTCAGCTTAAAAATCACCTTCTCAGTGACAATTTCCCTCATCATCCCAAACCCTCCCACCCCCACATTTCATATCCCCCTTTCCTGATTTAACTGTTTTAAAATTTTATTTTACTGAAGTATAGTTGACTTACAATGTTGTGTTAGTTTCCGTTGTACAGCAAAGTAATGTTATACATATGTATATCATTTTTCATATTGTTTTCCATTATGGTTTATTACAGGATATTGAATATATTTCCCTGTGCTAGAGTGGGACCTTGTTGTTTATTTATTCTATGTATAATCGTTTGCATTCTGCTAATCCCAAACTCCCAGTCCATCCCTCCCCCACCCCGATTTAACTTTTTTATCCTTAGTATTTGTCACCATCTAAAATATTTTCCTTATATTCTTGCATATGATCTGTTTCTCCCAATAGAATATAGGCTCCATGAGGGAGGGGATCTCTGGGGGTCTTCCCCTCCATTACTGTAACTCTGGTGCCTAAAACAGTGCCTGGCACAGAGAAGGCATGCAGTAGATGTTGGCCAAGTGAATGCATGAATGAATATATAAATATATTTATACATACATATATAAAATATTTAGAGGAACTATACCAATAGAACTGTGAATAATTTTTTAATCTTCTTAGTTTAACTCTCTTTTAGGATTGTTCTAAATCTTCCGCATTCAACTTTATCAATACATATATAATTTTAATGTTTGTTCATAGGATTTTTAAAAATAATCCCATCTCAGAAAGACTCACATTCTATTGCTTCCACTGGCTAACCAGAAATCCTCATCCCAAGAACAGTCGCCCCTGTGACCTGCCAAATATCAGATTAGCCTGTTTTGCCCTCAGCTCTTGGGAATCCAGAGGGATCGGCATGAAGCCAATGGGTGGGAGATGGCAGAGGAGATGGCATTGGGGCAGGGGGAGTAATTCCTCTCCCAGGTGCTTGCAGGAACCCATCACATAAGACCACTGTTCTCATCATTGGCCTCACCTAAAAACATGTTAGAAAAGCAAATTCTTGGTCCCCATCCGAGACCTATGGAATCAAGCTCTGGGGAAGGACCCCAGAAGCCAGGGTTGAATAAAACCTACTGTCGATTCTGATGCAAACTCAGCACTGAGATCACCACACCTAAGCCATTCATAACGGGACTGCAGGCAGGAGCAGGGGGTGGAAAACAACGTGGGGTCAATATGGGTGGGGGAGGATGGGAGAAGAAGCAAGTGTCTTCCTTGGTTCCGTCAGGGAAAATATGGCGACTGCCAGAAATGTGATAGATTTGTCAAAAGTATGTGAAAACGCCTCAAGAATCGGTCTGAGTCTGTGTTTGCTCACACAGTGTACCCTGTGCCTGGCACAGGGCCTGGAGCCTATTAAATATTTGTGACTGAATTAAAAGTGAATGTATGAATAAATTAGCTCTATAAATTATGTAACATGACATCGTTTCGTTTGTGCTATGATGGTAAAAACTGAAAAATTTTCTTCAAAGTTGGAAATGACAACCCAGAAACCCTCTGAGCACCTTCTTGCCAAGGTGCCCAGCCCTGGGACATCAAAACCCTCGGGGCCTCCTCCATCTCTTTAATCCTGAGATGCCTAAATACTAGGTTGCCAGATAAAAAGCAGGGTACCCAGTTAAATTTGAATTTCAGATAAACAATGAATCATTTCTTAGCATAAGCAAATCTTGACTATTGCATAGGCTATACTTATTCTAAAAAAAATTGTTGTTCATCTGAAATTCAAATTTACCCAGGCATCCTGTATTTTTATTTGTTAAACCTGGCAACGCTACCATGGACTCAACTCTCTCCTTGGAGCAAGCCAAGAAAAGCTTCTCCGCACCCTATTACTTAAGGGAACGATGCAAGAGTACAGGGTCCTGTTGCTCCTTTCTTCACCCCTGGAAATGCATAGGGTATCTCCCTCCCAAGGCTCAAGGCTCTGCTCACTTGGATAACGTGCTCATGTTCTCCCAGGCCTGTGACTTTATTCTCTTTGCTTTGACTCTTTATACCATCCCTACCTCCAGCCTCCCATCATCCTTTTAACTCCCTCTTGCCCTTTGAGCCTCATTACCTCTTGGTGGAAACCTTCCCTGGAAAACACACAGACACACACAGAGAGTCTGAGCTAAACTCTGCCCTCTGTGAGTACAAGCGCCCATCCTGGCAGTTTACTGCCCCCCCCCCCGGATGGGAAGCACATGTAGATGCCCCTGTCTCCTCCTCTGGCCACCTGATCCTTGCAGCGGGACTGTGTGTGTTTACTGCTCCACTCCCCACACTCTTCCCACCACCTGGCTTTCAAAAGGTGTTTGATAAATAAGTGAATAAGTGAATGTACAGCATCCGGGAAAAAGCATCCGGGTCTTTGGAAAGCAATCAAGAACTAGTGAGGAAATGGACTTGAGGACACGGGGAGGAGGAAGGGTGAGCTGGGACGAAGTGAGAGAGTGGCATGGACATATATACACTACCAAATGTAAAATAGATAGCTAGTGGGAAGCAGCCGCATAGCACAGGGAGATCAGCTCGGTGCTTTGTGACCACCTAGAGGGGTGGAATAGGGAGGGTGGGAGGGAGACACAAGAGGGGGGGGATATGCGGACATATGTATATGTATAGCTGGTTCACTTTGTTATAAAGCAGGAACTAACACACCATTGTAAAGCAATTATACTCCAATAAATATGTTAAAAAAAGAACTAGTGGGAAGGGAGGACTCCTCACAGGTGTCTGGCCTTGGAAATCTCTCTCCCTCAGGACAGGTTAGTGGTCTCCAAGCCAGGGACACCGACTCACCAGGAGAACACACAGGCCCCTGCACGGCAGCCCAGGGTCTAGCCAAGCACTTGGCAGACAGATATGCCTGCAGCGATTCTCCCTGCCCAGTCAGACGGTGGGCCTGAGACGTGGCAACCAACCTTGGCCATACCCATTGGCCAGCAGCTTTGCCAGGGCCCTCTCAGAACTGGTCTTGAACCACCTGGGGTTTTCCCCACCATTTCGTAGGTCCTGCTCTTCACTCTACGTTTGGTCTAACTTAGTGCCCATTAAACAGGGAGTCAAATTCTGCTCTTCATTCAGCCTCCTCTGAACTCCCGACCCAGGAGAGCATCTCTTTGTTGGCTGATAACATGGGTTTCCCTCCTACTTGCTGTGTGGGTCCTGATCATCTGTGCTTTATGCCATTCCATGAAGCATTCCCAGTTAAAGCCTGGAAGAATAATTCTCCACCTGCAAATGGAGAATTATTCATTCAACAGCAGTAGCAATACTAGGTCACAGGATGGGTCATTAAATCACTGAACATGTACATCCAGTGCCAAAAAAAAAAAGACGCACGCTTCTGAAACATTTATGGCTGAGATTTAAAACTGCTGGAATTGAGACATTCAGAGGTAAATGTCCCAGGACTGCCTTCAGCCTGGCTCTGAGGCCTCAGCTCAGAAGCAGGGAAGGCAGCTTTCATCACTCTCCAGGTGATACCCAGGAAAGAAATTGGTCTCCAGAGGTGATAGAGCAATCTGTGTGGCTTCAAGATGAGGCTAGAGAATGCAGAAAAATTTTGCTTCCTCTTCTAAGCTTTGAATGTTAATTCTCATCTATAGAGAAGAAGAAGGGCCTAGTTATCAGTAAACAAAGTCGGGCTCACCCTCTTTTGTGTCTCTACCATGGTTTGGTGGTGATGGTGGTGGTGGTTTTTTTTGGCTGCGTTGGGTCTTCATTGCTGCACGCGGGCTTTCTCTAGTTGTGGCGAGCGGGGGCTACTCTCTGTTGCATGTGCACAGGCTTCTCATTGTGGTGGCTTCTCTTGTTGCAGAGTACAGGCTCTAGGCATGTGGGCTTCAGTAGTTGTGGCACATGGTCTCAGTAGTTGTGGCTCATGGGCTCTAGAGCGCAGGCTCAGTAGTTGTGGCGCATGGGCTTAGTTGCTCGGCGGCATGTGGGATCTTCCCAGGCCAGGGCTCGAACCCATGTCCCCTGCATTGGCAGGCAGATTCTTAACCACTGCGCCACCAGGGAAGCCCTCTACCAAGTTTAGAATATGGTGTCAGTGAGATGGTCTTGCTGCTGAGGGTGGCTCCCATTGGAATTGAGGAACTACTCTGCACTCTTTTTAGATAAGTTGGCTCCAAGATTAAGCAACACGACAGCCACTTCCTGGTCGCCATTTCTTTATCACTAGAACCACCTGCTGGTGGTCCACCATCTCCTTTTCCTTGGCATCATCCACCTTTATCTCTTCACTGGTTGACATATGCAAACCATGTAAGTCCAAAATTCACTTGCTCTAAGATCAAGACCAGAGAAGATGAATCCAAGCAATACCACTGATGGCAAGATGTCTAGCAAAGCCCTCCAGGGCTAGAGTTGCCAAAGACAGATGAACTCAGGTAGGGGGACCAAAGGGACCCAGACCTCTGGCTGCAAGTCCAAAGACTGTGCCTCTCACAGTCATCCTATAGATTCCCATGGTAGAACAGGACCTAAAATTAGTAGGGAACTGATGGAGGAAACATCAGAGATGGGTCCTTTTCTTTCTTCTCTGAGTCTTGTTCAGAACGTGGTGGGGGCCTCGGGGAGCAGCACATGCCCTGCTCTCTGCATGTATCAGTCACCAGGACACCCAAAAAGTTCCTGAGGATCTTTTAGTTGTACGTCCTTCCTTTTCTCTTCTCCGTACAACTTTAAGACCTTAAAACGTCACAGCTGCCAAAGACGGGTGCAGGTATCATTCATCCTAATGAGGTGGGTCTGGGGAAAGAAATCTCTCAGGCCATGTCCTGCTCCAAAGGTGGAAATCTCCTGCCACCCTAGAGTCCAAGCCAGACACAGGCCACGTGCCTTCTCACAGAAGCCTCCTCCTCCAGCGAGAGCCAGATGGAAGTTTGGAGTCACTTGCTGAGACATGAAAACCTCCACAAATGACTCAACCCCCCAAATAACAATTCAGGTAGAGGCACTTTTTTCACCCCTAATTAAGTATAAAATTGCTTCAAATCTCCATTTACTTAGGAATATGCATTCCTCCTGCTCCAGATTTTGGGGAGGGAGTGTCAGTTTTCTCACAAAACTAGGCTGTGCTTTTCGGATGTCAGAGCTTCCAGAGAAGAGAAATGCCCACTGATCCCTCATCCCCAGAAAACCCCCTGCATCCCTACTCCAACTTCCTCATGCTCAGCAGAGGACAAGACACGTGGTTTACCCTCCAGTCCACCAGGAAGATATTCTTCGGCTCCTTCAGAAGGTGGGAGAGGGACTTCCTTGGTGGTCCAGTGGTTAAGACTCCATGCTTCCAATGCAGGGGGTACAGGTTCAATCCCTGGTCAGGGAACCAGGATCCCACATGCTTCACAGCCAAAGAAAAAAAAAGGTGAGAAGGGAGGTAATATTCATGGGGCACTGGCAATATGCCAAGCACTGTGCTGGTACCATCATTCCCCTACCTCACTAAATGCCACACAACGCCAAGAAGTAGGACTTACTGTCCCATTTTACAGATGAGGAAACCGAGACAGAGAGGCCCAGCACCCCCAGCTCACAGTGGTAGAGCCAGATACTGATCTGAGGCTGGGACATGAAGAGACCCTTTCCTGGATGGCTCACAACTTGTTTTGTGATTTTCAAAACCTCACTTAAACTCCCTGTGGGAGCTATTAATATTATCAACTCTCCTAAATTGGAATAATCTTGTCTGTTCATCCTCTCCCTGTTCCCCATATCCTGGTCCTGCAGTGCTGCTGAATTAGATAACGTCTACAAAGCTCTCTGAGTTCCTTGAAGGGACGTTTCGATAAACACAAGTTATTAACCTTCAAAGCACCCAGAGTTTTGAATGAAGAAGTTATAAAAATTATGATAAAGTCCTGCTGGGGCTGGATAATGAAAGGAAGCTTTATTGAATTTTCAAACACTTCCTTTTCTGCCAGAGAGTAAAGGTGAACCCCTCCAGCTAGAATGGGCACTAATTCCAATGCTCATCCCTGGCTCCAGCTCTTCTCATTAAGGGAAGGTCAAGTGCCTCTTTCCAGAGCCTTCCACAGTGGCTACATGGCAATTCGGAGCAGCAGGTGCCTCAGGCTTCTGAACAACACAGCTCCATCATTCTCCGGCTCTGCCTCCCAAGGTGCAGCCGAAATGATGCTTCAACAAGACTTGACAGGAGAGAAGATGCCACCGCTGGTAAGTCAAGGCCCAGAAACTCAGTATTCAGAAGGTATCCACTCCTCAGCATCCCACTCTCCTCGTGCCGACACTGTGATTGTCGCGGGTCAGAAAAAGGACCTAGCGTTGTCCATCCGAGCCCCACAAGCGAGTGGGAACCAAGCTGTGCCTCTCCTCTGAGCTTGTGTTGTGAGGGAAAGAGGGAGGAGAGACGGAGGAGGGAGGACGGATGACGGAGACTCCTCTGGGGGTCCAGACGGTACGTTTGGTCCGGATCATGCAAACGCTTGCCCAGGGGCAAGAATGCAGGGGAGGGAAGGGGCGCTCAGGCTGTCATCTCACTGTCAGTGACCCCCTATGACATCCCTTACCTTAGCCTCCACCTTGGCCCTGGGTTCATGATGCAACCACGTGGAGAGTGGCTACTGGACACCTCCAAGCACAGCCCAGCACTCAGAAGGCCCTAGTTACCTCCCCTCCCTTCAAGGTCCCATCAAGCCTGCTGAGATAATCCTCCTGAGGTGAGGGTGTAAAAGAAGGCACCTAATCATCACACAAGACTTGACAGTTCTGACCCACCTGCAGGAGCTACCAAAAGCCTTATTTTCATAAAACCTATCTGCCCTCCTAGGAAGAATGGCAAAGGGCAATTCTGGGGGATCGGTGTGTGAACTCCAGGATGAAGACTCTTGAGAAAATAGAAAGAACAGAGACATCTCCTGTCTTCGGGAGAAATATAAACAGGAGAAGGGACTTGTCCAGAGGGAGGGGAGAACTGAATTAAGCGGTCTGGGCTCTCTCCTGAAACAGTGGTTTAAGTTTGGCAGAGATGACCATTTCTGAGGACAGTATTTGGACCACATTTCCTTGAGAGAGAGGAAGCTATAAGAAAGTCTAAGGGTCCAAGGCTTTCCCTTTAGAAGCCAAAACACTTAAGAGGAACAAATCCTTTGCCATAGTCCAACTAGACCTTCTACGGTCCCCACCAAATGGGAAACCCAGGCCCCTGACACAGAGATCTGCACCCACAGTAGCTATAGGAAAGCTTCCTGGTCTCCAATAAAAGTGCAGGTGCTCTAGAGACAGAAGGGACTGGGGCCTAAATCTGTCTACCTGGGAAATGATTCTACCTCAGAGTCAGAGATCATTGTTGCTAAACCTTCTGTCACGCAAACATGACTGTGCCCATGTGGCTTCTAAAGCAAATAACTTATTTTCATTACCATTATGATTATTATTCATCCTTGACCGCGCATGTTAAAACCTAAGAATTGTAACATCACACGTTTGTGGATCCGGATGTTTCTGTGCCCTTGAGCAAGGTGCTGAGCCTCAGTTCTCCTTGTGGATAAAATGGGGGTAACAATGGCACCTCCTTCAGGGTAACACTGTGAGCTTTGACTTTGTTAACTGCCTGTGAACCACCCAGCCCAGGGCCCCCAGCACAGGAAGTGCACCCAATAAAGGAGAGTCGCTCTAATTAGTGACAAAACAGCAAGCAAGACAGTACTAACAGTGTGAGAGGAATCTGGAGGAAGGAGAAGGATGGTGGCTGAAAAGGATCCCCTTTCTCAGGTGAGGGCAGCTTTTTAAGGTAAGAAGAAAAGGATGACCAAAAGCCAGAAAATAAGGTCACCTGGCTACGTGAAAGATGAGCCAGGCCAGAAAAAAAAGGATTAAGAGACCAGAGAAATGAGGCTGCCTTATAAAAAGGACCTTGAACTCAGGCAGAAGGGTTGGGCCAACTACGGTGGGCCATGCAAGGCCCCTGCTGAGGTCCAGGCTCTGGGCCACCTGTATTCACCAGTACACATCCTAGGTGGAAGGGCCCACCTCTGTGGAAGGACCCCATCCTCTGTCCTCTCTTCAGCCCTCCTGGCAGTGGGTAGTGCCCACAGCACATCGTGCTACCCAAGCTCTGACTCATCTGGGGACAGGAAGATCCCCTAGGAGGCTGTGCAGGTCCAAGGCCAGAGCTCCCAGCGGGAGTCTCAGAGATCTCAAAACCCTGCGGTCATTGCTTGACCCAACTACCTTTTCTACAGCACCAGCCCAGGGAGTGAGCCCCGGCTCTTCTCCACTAGCTATGCAGCTCACCTTGAAAGCCCACTCCTGGAGAAGGAGCCAGTTTTTCTCCACCTCCAATAAAGAAAGCCTCGGTCTATTAAGAGAAATGTCCTGCAGACCAGGGTGCTCGGGAGGGGCTGCCGTGATTAAAGCAGGGTGTTCTGTCAACACCCTGAATATGCTCTCTCGCTTTGGGGCTGTTAGTGCGGTGCAGAGGCAGCAGGCCACATGAATTGCCTTTGATCTAACTGGAAAACGCCCACCAAGTTTAGAAGTACTCATTTAGACAGGGAGATCAATAAAGGAAATGGGGAGCGGATGGCCGTGGATGTGTTTGGAAATGAGCTGGTCCTCTCCACATCTGCTTAATAAAGATTAACTCATCCTGGTTGTAGCACAAACCCGGGCTACCCTCTTGGCTCCAGACGCCAGCAAGTTCCATTTGTTTTCCACAAGCAGACACTTCTCAGGAGCAATGGGCAAGAGACCCTTTCCCTTGCCTTCTCTTTATCTGAATTCAAGAGCTCTGGTGGGAGGGAGGGCAGAGGCAGAAAGAAGGGCCTTAGGAATTGGACTAGGATTTTTCTAGCATCTTCCCAAAATGGTATTCCCTTAACCCAAACTCAAGTGGAATAAAACAAAAAAGCAGAGATCCACAGGAAAAGGATAAGAAAGGAGAGATAAGTGAGGAGAGATATCAGGCCCTCTTGCCATTTCACATCATTTTACTGTGTATAAATCCCACTGCACAATAATGAATACTTTCTGAGCTTCTGTGTTAAGAACTCCTCAGCTGAAACCCTCTTTTCCTCCTCTCTCTCTTAGTCATCATTGAGTTAGGAGTTCTAAAATGTCTTCCTTATTCCCACATTGCCACCCTTGTGACCTTTTATCCACCGTTGTCCCTGCTGTCACCACCCCCACCCCTGCCTTCCCCATCACCATGCTATACGTAGGAGGCTGAAACTGTGGAGCCCACCTCTCATTTCAAACACAAGCTTTTGTTCCAGGCCACAGCATTGAAGCTGAGTTCCTTCAAAGAGAAAAATGCTCTGTGGCTGAAGGTCCAGAAATAGAAGTGGGGTGTGTGTGTGTGTGTGTGTGTGTGTGTGTGTGTGTACATGCACACGCACTTGTACATGTGCTGGGCTGCAGGTATTTCACTTACCCTGGGGAAATTGTGAGAAAGCTGAGAACCCTGCTTTTGATTTATGTGTCCCCCCCTTTGACCCCTGTAGAAGTTCCTCCCTGGGCAAGGGCTGCGGGAGGGAACCTGCTGGCTCTCGGCTTTAATAAAGGCCTTTTATCTTGCACAGTCCTTGCACAGGCTCTCATACTTGGGCCATGGGTCGGTTGCCATGGAAATGACTGCAGAGTCACAAATAAGGCGGTATTATGTTCTCTCAGCAGGACCAGATGAGAGCTAGAAGCTAGAGAGAGAAAGAGGGAGAGGGAGACAGAGCTAGAGAGAGACAGAATAAAAATACCTCCTATCGGTAGTGAGCCAGAAGGAAAACACAAACAAAGCAACGGGGAGCTGCCTGGGAGAAAGCAGGTTTCAGACAGGGTAGGAGAAATGGCATTGTTTCCTTTGAGGGAGGGCTCTCATTTCTAGAGGGAGGGAGGAAACCCTGTTCCAAAGGCTCCCATGCACCTCCATCTCTTCTACTGGCTTCTTTCTCTCCCTCTTCACTGGGTAATGTTGCAAAACACCTAGAAAGAAAGGACTGGGGTGATACAGAATGAGGCAGGAGTTGAAAGGGGGTAGCAGGAGATGAGTCAAATCATTTCTCTTTTCCCCTCTGCTCCATGATGCAGAAAGTCCCTGCTCTGATTCTCAACAGAAAACTAAAAGCCTCTTGGTCTGTGACACTCTTAACAAGTTTCATGCCAAACGTCCACCTTCCTAAAAAGCCGTACGCCCTCCTGGATCTCAGCACCCTTACTAAGATTTTTCTCCTGAGCCGAGTGCCTCTGGAGAGAGAGTGATCACATTGTCCTCCCAAGGTCACTTGTTCATTCAAAGCTTCATTGGTTTCCTCACTGTGGACAGAAGTTTGAGAATCAAGACCTAGATTCAGACTCAACAAGCTAATAAAAAGCACCGAGCTTATTCCAGCTAAACCATGAGACTTTCTATAAGGCAAGGAACTTTCAAATTCTCCCTTTGCCACACTTGTGTTTTTAATGGATATGTAGGTATAGATTTCAATAAGCAACAATGCTTTCAACAAAACATGAAAAGTTTCCTATGATCTCTTGATCCATTATCAAAATAACCAGATTTTCAAAATTACTACAATCTTACATGCTTTCTCTGAGCCTCACTCTTTTCGTGGTGGCCACTACAGCTAGTTCTGCCTCGGTCTGGAGTCTAGATAAGCTGAGCAGCTTCCTCTGTAATATGGTTTGAGTAGCACTAAAAGTCTTGCCAACCTAAAATTTTCTCCCCTATCAACTAATATCAGTGCCTAAAACCCCACATTCATGTTACTCCTTTCTGTCTTCAAAAGATCTGTCTATTCAAAAACACAGATGTTAGGACAATCTTCCCTAACTTTTCACTGTGAATGTGTTTTCAGATTAGCTGAGGAAATGGGACATGGATGAATAAATTCTGATGCATACAAGGGGGGACAGGTAGGAGTATTTCTGTCCCCCGCTGTATGCATCCAAATTTATTCATCAGAATCCTCACATCTGTCCCCTTGATAGTCAAGGAAATGATATTATTTGTCCCTAAGGTATAAAGCTGCTCCTGGGCCTTCCCAGGACGGGACCAGGAGAAGCCTCAGTCAACATGGAAGCATCAAGAGTTTCCAAACAGCTGAAAGAGCAGGAAACTTTCTTTTCTCTCTAAAGATTCCCTGGCTTGGCACAGTGACTCCAGACTCCTCGGGATCCCTACCCCCATCTACGTATTTCCCTCCACAGTGGAGTGGGAGATGGGGTGAAAGCCTTGAGCTAACTCAAAAGGTCAACTGCAGAGTCGGGTGGGGGGGATCCCAGGCAGGGAGCCAGCAGCCAGCTTAACTAAGATCTCCCTAGGTTCCTGAGCAAAGGAAGAGTAGAGAAATTATTTTTCTGATTGGGACTGGTAATAATTTGGTCAATCAAAAACTTAGCTAAGGCAGGGAATCTTAAAAAAAAAGAAGTGATGCATAACACTCTACACAGTTTATTGTAACTTAAAATATAAGCATTCATTTTTCTGCTAACTTTTTATGCGGGGCGAAGATGTGTTCTTTGAATATTAGAACATTGATAAAAAGTTCTCCGTCATCGTTCTTCAAAAGCCACATTCACGATTCACATTTCCATCTTCTATTTTCCATTTCTTTCAAGCAAAGTAAAATTTTAAGGACAATTAGGAGGTAATCTGAGCACAAAATCCTTCCAAATTTTTCTGTATTTCTGCAGTCATTTATAGTTGTCTCACCCACACCTAATTCAATAGCAGGGGAGTTTTTAAAAATATTTATTTATTTTTATTTTGGGCTGCGTTGGGTCTCTGTTGCCGTGCACAGGCTTTCTCTAGTTGCGGTGAGTGGGGACTACTCTTCGTTGTGGTGCACGGGCTTCTCGTTGTGGTGGCTTCTCTTGTTACGAGCACGGGCTCTAGGCGCACGGGCTTCAGTAGTTGTGGTGCACGGGCTTAGTTGCTCCGTGGCATGTGAGATCTTCCCGAACCAGGGCTCGAACCCATGTTCCCTGCGTTGGCAGGCGGATTCTTAACCACTGCACCACCAGGGAAGCCCAATAGCAGTTTTTTTTAGCAACTCACATTTACTGAGTATTTTCAAAGTATGCAATTTTGTTTTCATAGAAACAGCTCTCTTTTCATACTCAATGTTCAGTGGTTTACATAATATTTAATTAAATTGTATGTTAATGTAATGAATTGGTTTAGTAGAGATTGGTTAAGAGACTGCTATTTTTTCTCTGAAAGCAAACTCTCATCCTAAGAAGTTTGCCTGGGATTGACCTTTAAGGCAAAATGCATTTTAAATATCAGAGGTCAATTATAGATTGAGAATTCTTTGTGTAACAAATAAGAAAATAGTTTCTCGGGATACAAAAATAATTGAGATAAGGTGGACATCTGGGGCGAGAGAAGGAGGTCACCAAAGCCTCTCCCTGAAAGCAACTAAAATAAAGGATATTACCAAAACAGCTATTTCAAGACCCTGGAAAGCAACCAAAAGCATACAGCAAACTGAGAAGATTTATTCATCAAAAAACACTGGAATTTCTATAAACAATAAATGCTGGAGAGGGTGTGGTGAAAAGGGACCCCTCTTGCACTGTTGGTGGGAACGTAAACTGATACAGCTACTATGGAGAACAGTATGGAGGTTCCTTAAAAAACTAAACATAGAACTACCATATGACCCAGCAATCCCACTACTGGGCATATACCTTTAGAAAACCACAATTCAAAAAGAGCCATGTACCACAGTGTTCAATGAAGCACTATTTACAATAGCCAGGACATGCAAGCAACCTAAATTTCCATCGACAGATGAATAGATAAAGAAGATGTGGCACATATATACAGTGGAATATTACTCAGCCATAGAAAGAAATGAAATTGAGCTATTTGTAATGAGGTGGATAGACCTAGAGTCTGTCATACAGAGCGAAGTAAGTCAGAAAGAGAAAGGCAGATACCGTATGCTAACATATATATGGAATCTAAAAAAAAAAGAAATGGTTCTGAAGAACCTAGGGGCAGGACAGGAATAGAGACGCAGACGTAGAGAAAGGACTTGAGGACACAGGGAGGGGCAAGGGTAAGCTGGGATGAAGTGAGAGAGTGGCATGGACTTATATACACTACCAAATGTAAAACAGAGAGCTAGTGGGAAGCAGCCACATAGCACAGAGAAATCAGCTCGGTGCTTTATGACCACCTATAGGGGTTGGGATAGGGAGGGTGGGAGGGAGATGCAAGAGGGAGGGGATATGGGGATATATGTATACGTATAGCTGATTCACTTTGTTATACAGCAGAAACTAACACACCATTGTAAAGCAATTATACTCCAATAAAGATGTTTAAAAAATCTAAATTAATACTTATCTTAAAAAGTTGTTTCAAAATAACGGCTCATATTTGAAAACAAACAAAAAACCCACTGATTTTGGAGAAGAACAGTTGGAATCTACAGCACATTTGCCCAGGGCTGATCCCATCAAGCTCCCTTACTCTGTCAGATCAGTTAACATAGTAGTTCTAACAGGTAGAACAGACTGTATGACCAACAGCTTCAGTGCCAGAAAGGGATGACTTAATTTGGAGCTGGAGGTGAAAATCTGGTTCTCAGTGAATAATTAGCAGCAATCTCAGTGATGACCAAACAAGGAAGGTCGGTCATTACAACGGTCTGAGGTGGTGGTCCTATTTGGAGCAAACATCAGCCTAGAGGACTAGTCAAGAATTTAACAGGGAAATGCAAGAAATGAGCACTCATAGAGGCACCTGATAATCTTTCCACCTATCTCTGGCAGACCTGGAGTTGGCATACACGTGCAGGGGGGACCAGAGGGAGCAAGAGGGAGCTTTATAAAGAGTAAACGCCAGGGCGACTTTAAACTGCCTGAAGTTCGGATGCATCCTCAAAACAACACACAGATCCATCAGCATTGAGTAGAAGCCTGCTGGCTAAAAGTATATAAACACAATCTCTGAAGAATCACTGGCTGGCCCCTAAGCTATGCTGACACAAGGACAAGACCTAGGAAATCAGGCTTAAAAATAATATATTAATTTATTATTATACTTACATATGTTTTTTAAGTGAGCAAAGACATAAGCAGCCACATACCACAAGGGAGATAGATTTCACAGGAAAGTTACTAAACAAACAAAAACCCTGAGGGGGAAAATTCAGAATCAAGATTTGCCACTATATAGTACCCAAAATTTCAAGGTTTCAACAAAAAATTATGAGACATAGAAAGAAATAGAAAAGTGTGACCCACATGCAGGGAAAAAGCAGACAAAGAGAAGTCATCTTTAATTTATAAATTTACATATACATATAATTAATAAATTTACAGTAATTTATTAAATCATGGATTATGGATGAGCAAGTGTCACCAAATAACAAAATATAAACTTTTACTTGAAATTTAATTTTCAGCTTCATGTGAAATAAAATGGTGTGGATTCCTATAGTCGTATATGTAACACGGAGAATACATTGAGCTAGATATTTGGAACTCTATAAACTTTGCAAGAAAATTAAAATGAAGCCAACACTTTCTTTCCTTGTGAGTTTGTTATCCTGGTTTTTTTCAAGTATTTTTATTCCTGTACTTTCAAACTCTAGACCTAGATTTTTTTTATAACCTGACTGCAAGTCAAAGATATACACATACTCCTACAATGAGCCTCCCTTGGAATATGCAAGAAGATTAAACAGCTTGTGAAATAAAAATCTCATGTGTGCCAAACATGTGGGTGTATTCACTTCTTAATTCGGCATAACCGACATGATTTTGTCTAAGGCATAATTTCAGTGTGGGGAAAATACCAATGAGAACTTCAAAGATACTCAGTAAATTCTCATCAGTTTACTAATAGTATTTCTTATGCTTTCCGTTGCCTGGAATAGGAAGACTTCAACTTTCTTTGTAGCTTGTGTTGGCAAAGAAGAGAATATATTCTAATCACATCCATCAAAAGCTTTGAGACCGAGAGTGGGCGTCCAGATAGTGCTTCCAGGTCCAGCGCAAAGCTCAAGCCCACCCACCCTGAGACTGCCCCAAGAGCCACAGTGGCTGGCCGCAGTCTCCAGTCAGCTTCTCTTTACCAACAGCCCCTGACGGTGCCCTACGGGCCTGGCCCCACCCTGTCCACTTCCACGGCATCCCTGCAGAGAACGACTCCCTACTCCTGCCAGAGACCTGCATATGCACACAGGTCCCCAGGCTGACTTCCTCACAAGCCTACCAGTTGTAGCATCCACCTACAGCTGCTGATAACTATGGTAGAGAAAAAGTTTCTCTTCTGTGATTTATGATGATTGATGAAGACTGTTCTAAAACACAAAATTGCCAGGCAAATGGTTAAGAACACATTCATCTGTAAGCAGATTAAGAACATCCATTTGAATTCAAAAAGTCAATGTACTCACATCAAATAAGTCCCATGGATTCATTAAAGGAAGCCCGGCAGCTCTCTATCAGCTATCACGAATGCCTGCAAGTTGGAAAATTCAACTTTTTTAACAGGTGTCTCGTGGTTCAGAGTGTTGACCCAGGTGGGCCCTTCCCACAGCCGTCTGAACTAGCTACTCAAGTCACTGCACAGCCCCCAAGACTGGGTGAGTCTAGGGCTAATAAATTAACTAGTCTGGTGGGTGAGAGCCTTCCTCAGTCCCCCCACACATGCGTTACCCAGTCTTATGCTTGCCAACCTCATGGACCACTTATATCCAGGAAGCTCTCAGAAGTCCCTTCAGACCTCAGGCAAGCTGCCAGCTCCCAAAAATAAAGCTTGCCTATGCAATCTAGACCCATATTTTATTTAAATCCCAGTGTTCTGCTCAGAGGCCTCCTGGTTCCCCTGGGCCCACTAGGGCATTGTTGCTCTGGGGCACTTCATCCAAGTTTCTACCTCTGTCACAGCTTCCACAAACCTTTGCGGTAAGGTGAATTTACATGGGCATTTCAAAAAGCAAAATTTTCATACTTTCCAGAGGTCTTTACAATTCTCATTTCAAATATTCTCTGAGAAGATTAATCACATTCATTTGCAGATGGAAACTGTAAAAAGCTTTAACCCTTTAAGCTTACAGGACTCCCAGGAAGGAAGAGGCGAGGCGGGCCTGGGAGACAAACCAGGCAGGGCTGTCTGCCCACCCCCGGCCTCCTCTGCTTCTGTCACAAGACCTCTGGCCTCTCCACACAGGCCCACATCTCCCACAGGCCTCTCCCCAACTTTTCTTGGAATTAAACTGGAGTTGAATAGTTTTCTGATGTATAAAAGTATGCATGGACATTGTGCAAAACTGAAGAAAGAAAAGCCATAAATATGCCTACCATTAGCAATAACCATTATTGATATTAATGTTAATAATGATTCATTTAACAAATAAAATTAATATATTTACTATTTCATTCCAAACGCATACATGCATTTTATATACTCCATTATGTAGGAAACCTACCGTATTTTACGTCCTACTTTGCTTTTCGTCAGTATTATTTTCTAAGCATTACACATCTTATCAAACATTCTTCAGAATCACAGATTTTAGTAGCCACAAAAAATCTCATCCTATGGACATACTGTAATAATTAACTATATTTAATTACACAAGCAATATATGAAGTACAGATTTAAAAAAAAAAAGAAATAAGAATCGCCCACTCTGCCAAGTTAACATATTGGTGATTGCCTCTCTAGATTTTTCTTTTTTTTTTTTTTCGCTATACGCGGGCCTCTCACTGCTGTGGCCTCTCCCGTTGCGGAGCACAGGCTCCGGACACGCGGGCTCAGCGGCCATGGTTCACGGGCCCAGCCGCTCCTCGGCATGTGGGATCTTCCCGGACCAGGGCACGAACCCGTATCCCCTGCATCGGCAGGCGGACTCTCAACCACTGCGCCACCAGGGAAGCCCCTCCTCTCTAGATTTTTTAAGAGCATATAAGTACAAATAAAGATAAATGTGGATTCTACTATATTTCTTACTTTGTCATCTGATTTTTAGTTAATAATATGTACTAAACATTTTCCATTTCTAAGTTATTTTTGTTATTATTTTAATTAATTATCATATTTCACTGCATGGATAGACCATGATTTCCTTTTTTAAATATTTAACTGACTTCAACTACTAGCCGTTATTAACAATGCTTCTTCATCTTTATACATAAGTCTTCTTTTTAATAAATTTATTTATTTGTTTTTTGGCTGCACTGGGTCTTCGTTGCTGTGCACGGGCTTTCTCCAGTTGCAGTGAGCGGAGCCTACGCTTCACCATGGTGCACGGGCTTCTCATTGCGGTGGCTTCTCTTGTGGAGCACAGGCTCTAGGCATGTGGGCTTCAGTGGCACATGGTCTCACTACTTGTGGCTTGCGGGCTCTAGAGCGCAGGTTCAGCAGTTGTGGTGCATGGGCTTAGTTGCTCCACAGCATGTGGGATCTTCCTGGACCAGGGCTCGAACCCATGCATTGGCAGGTGGATTCTTAACCAGTGCACCACCAAGGAAGCCCTATATATAGATTTTTACATGCATACCTAATTCATTTATTAATAAAAATTCCTAGAAGTAACAGTGCCAAAGAATACTTTTCATTTGTTAAGGTTTCTCGGTCATATTGCCCAATCGTCCTCCCAAAAATTGACCCTCAGATCTGCCATCAACAGTGTTTGAGTGTTCATTTTCCCACATCTTAAACAACCCTTAACATTATAATTGTTTAAAAATTTTTTTCACTCTGATAGCCAAAATAAGGTCTTTCATCATTTCAATTTGCATGTGTTTACCATAAAGATTGAGTTTTTTCAAACCTTTCTTATTATTAAAATCATCTAATTTGTGGTTAGGTTGTTTGTCATTTTCTTGTTGGATTATAGGTCTCTTTATAAATTAAAGATATTAACATTCTACCATATATATTATACTTTCTCTAATTTGTCTGCTAATTTTTTACTTTTTTTTTTTTTAGTATTTCCATAATAAAAAATAAATTTCAGGACTTGTGGGTTCTGGAAACATGGTAGACTGAGCCATTTCCCCAGCTCCATTCAATACAACCACATAGAAATTATAGATCAAAAGAAAAAAAATTAAATATACAGCTTAGGTTAAAAGCAAGGAGAAATTCCTTGGTGCCAAAAGCAAAGAAGCAGGATAAAACCATGTGCCAATGTCATGACACTCGAGAGGCATGTCAAACTGAACACAGGCCCTAAGGATCTTGTGCTTTAATAGTTCCATAGGAATAGGAGGTATGGCTTTAAATCCACAGAAAGTAGAGAGCAAAAGCAGAAATCATTCCCTAACATCAGACCATGGAAAAGCTATTATCTTCATAAAAGAAAAGACTGGCTCTTAAATCAAATGAAAACCCACTCTGTAGCAACTCTTTTCACAATCCAGCATCCGTGAAACTGCTACAGGAAGAAAGAAAGAAAATGTAAGAAAAGCTCTGCTGAAAATGAGCTTACAATCCAAAATTACAAGCCACACTCACTAGCCACTGTGACAGTGACCCAGTATACATAAAAAATGGGCACAATAGAATTTGTGATAAAGAACAATCTTAAAAGACTCTTGGATGATTATCTTTTAAATGATTAAAAAGATAAAAGAAGAAATACAATCATATGAAAGCAGAAAAATATGAAAAAATAATTGGCAAATGAACTTTCAGAAATTAAAATTTCACTGCACAAGATCAACATAAGATTAAACATGACTGAAAAGTTAATTAACTGGAGTAGACAGAGGAAGAAATTAATGAGACAAAGAGGTAGAAAATGTCAAATAGAACTTTTTAAAACGAGAGTAGAAAAGCAAAGTAATATTCTAAGAGATAATGGAAGAGACTCTTCTCAGATTAATGAAAGACATGAATCTTCAGTTAAAGTATAATGAGCTCTACAAATGATACATTTTTAAAACCCTACCCCATAGGCTCATATTGTGAAAATTGAACATCAAAGTCAAAATGCAACACCATAAAAGGGACTGGAGGAAAAAAAATGTATTACCTATAAGAACAACAATTAAACTGACAGCAGAGTTCTCACCAGTGACAACAGAAGCCAGAACACAATAGACTAAAACCTTTAAATGACTAAGGGAAAAGAAATTTCATCCCAGAATTCCATATGCAGCAAATACATGACTCAAGGAGGAGGGGGAAATAGTCACTTTCAGATAAAGGCTGAGACTTACATGTCATAACAGAAATATCTATTAAAGGAAATAATACAGGAAAAAGAAAATTGAACCCTAAGACACAAGTGAGAGGCAAGAAGCAAGGGGAAGCAAGGAAATTGGTAAATAAATAGGTAAAGTTATGCAAGCACTGAATGAAAAAATAAAATTAGTAACAACAGTAAGGACTTATTTGGAGGACTTAAAACAAGTAGAACTAAAATTCTATAAAAAAGAAACATGGGCGTGGGAAAAGGGAAGATCAGAATTAAAATGTTCTAAAGTGCTTGAATTATTCAGAATAAGGTTATTGTTGTAGTTGTTTTAATTAACTATGCACGTTAAAAATTTAAATGTAACCAATAAAAGAAAAGAAATAGAATAAATTTCAAAAACAGTTGACTCTAAAAAGGGCAATAAAGAATATTTTATTAACCTAAAAGAAAGTAGGGAAGAAAAAAAGCAGAGAAAAAGCATAGTAAATAGAAAACAGAAAATAAAATGTTAAGTATAATTTAAAATATAGTCATAATCTTATAAATTAGTTGGATTTAATGCGTTAAACAGAAATCCTCTGATTGAATATTTATAAATTTGGCCACATGTTATTTACCAAAGATTCATCTGAAACATAATGAAATATAAATGTTAGAAGTATCAATATATGTATGGGAAGAGATATCTGGGTATACTGAACTAAAGAAAAAAGAAAAAGCTGGTATTAACAGCATGAGTATCATAAAAGGAAGACTAAATAAAACAATACAGATACAGATATTTACCTATGTAGATACAGTTGTAATCATTACATAAGGATAAAAGAGGCAATTCACCAGTAAGAATAATAACTCACACTTATGGAACACTTACTATGTACCAAACACTGTTTTAAGTGCTTTTTATATGTATTAATTTATTTAATCTTCACAATGATCCTCAAGGCATAGCCCATTTTACAGATGAGAATACTGAATTACAGGAAAGGCCCAGAGCTAGTCAATGGCATAGGTATGATTCAAACCCAGCCAGTCTGGCTCCAGTGTCTAAACCCTGCACCTTTTGCTAACAGCACAGCTTCAAAATATATGAAGCACCCATTTACGGAACTGCAAAGAAAAATTAGCAAATTCACATCACAACAGAAAGTTTAATATGCATATCTCAGTATCTAATTAAGCTAATAAAAAATTAGTGAAGATACAGAACACAATTAAAATACTTGATCTAATGGCTCTATATAAAACACCATTCCCAACAATTAGAAAATACATGTCCTTTTCAAGCAGCATAAAACATTTATAAAAATAGATCGCATAAAATGTTGCAAAGCAGTTCGCTATATAAATCCCAGAGAATGAAAAGCACAGAGGCCATGATCTCTGACTACAGTGTAATTAAATTAGAAATCAATAACAAAAAGATAACCCAAATAACCCATATATTTGGAAATTCTGAAACACACTTTTAAGTATATTAATGGTCAAAGGACAAATCGTAATGTACATAATGAAATCTTTAGAAAAAATGATGCCAAAAATACTGCATATCAAAGTTACAGAAGGTAGTTAAAGTACTAAGTAAATGGTAATTTTATATTCTTAAAAGTGTATATTAGAAATGAAGGAGGATTAAAAATTAATGCGCTTCATTGTGCAACTAAAGATAGAAAAAACTCAAGAAGATATAAAGAAGGGAGAATTGATAAAGTAAGAGTAACTAATATAATACACAAAAAACCTCTTATAAGTTGTTTCTAGAAGGTTTTATAAAATTAGTCCTGAGGAAGAATAGTACAAGCCACCTCAAACAGGAAGTTGGGAGATCAGGGTCTCCCTCCATTCACCACTGTGTGACCCGTAGGTGGGTTTCTTAATCTCTCTGGGCAGCAGTTTGTACATCTATAAAATTAGGCAGTTAGATCAACTCAGAAACTTTATTCTTCCAAGACTCACAGAGACCATTTACTAAGAAGAATACATATGGAATTATAAAGCAAACGGTAGCTATAGGAGAAATGTCTTTGGTCCTGATGCAAACAACTTTACAATATAACCAGGAGGTGAGGAGACACCATCTACGGGCAGCTCCTCCCTTGGTGCCACCTGAGACTGGGCTAGGACAATGCTAGCAAATTCCCAACTGAGCAAGGAAACAACTTTATTCAAAATTCTGCTCCTGGGGAATTCATAACTACCAGCTGTAGAGGTTCTAAGATTATTGGATCCATGTGAGTCTGAAGTCCCAAATGTATGGCAAGTTCAGGACGTGCACAGTAAAGAGTAAACACTCAAAAGTATTTTTGAATAAATGAACTAAGATGAAAATGCAAGATGATGCATGAAAGGAAGTACTGATCTAGATTTTAGGACAAAGCCAGTTTAATTAATCACTCAGTTCACTTATTTTAAAAAAAAAAAGTTGGACTAAACGCCTAAGAGCCTGTCTTTAAATTAGACTAAACCGTGGCTGACAATGATGGATACATATCCTGACTAACTAGAAAAATGGACTTCAGCCTTTCTCATGTGCCTGTGGATATTAGGGCAGGAAGGGGCCACAGAAATCACAGGTGGTGTGAATGCAGCCCAAAAGTTTCTTACGACGTCTCTACCTAGAGAATGACAGATTGAATGCAGTCCACAATTTGACAAAAAGATGCTCACCATGTGGACAGGTTCCTTGATAAGTGGAAGTGTGCTCTTTTTTTTTTTCAGAGTTGCAAGGCTCTTTTTTAAATTTTATTGGAGTATAGTTGATTTACAATGTTGTGTTAGTTTCAGGTGTACAGCAAAGTGAATCAGTTATACATGTACATATATCCACTCTTTTTTTAGATTCTTTTCCCATATAGGCCATTACAGAGTATTGAGTAGAGTTCCCTGCACTATAGAGTAGGTCCTTATTATGAGTACACCATAGCATCTAATTTGATCTGCCTGTGTTAAATCAGGTTTGTGATGAGTCTTGTTTTTAAAGGGATGAGGGGGTTAAAGTGTGCTAATAGCACTGAAGGTAACCAATGCCCTGTTACACAGATTGGTGCACAGGTGTGCAAAAAGCTCCAAAAAGTCAATCTATAATCTTAAACTCATAGAGTAATAATAATAAGCATCAAAAATGTAGGAACCTATACAGATTCAAAACAGGACTTCCTGCCCTTTTCAAAAACATGAGGAAGCCCAAGTCAACCCAAAACACTTCAGCTAATGGGGCTCTTCCCCTGCACAACTTAAACATGTGTGTCCTCCCAGAGCAGACCACTCCCCAGCAGTCAATATTAACCACGGAGGGGAGAGAAGCCCAGTTCCTTGTACCCATAATGCCACTTTCCCCGTGTCAGTGCTCCCCTCAATACAGGTGAACTAACATTAGAATGGAACATTTAGGGTAGATCGAGAAGAATAAATTTGACAGTTTTCAGTTTCCTGTCTCAGACCAGAACTGGAAAGTCAGAAAACATCTCTCTGGGGAATAAGGCTGTGTAATTGTTTTGGAGATGGTGTGGCAGCCTCCCGAAGACCTAACTGTTTAAAAGATCATCTCCTATCACTTATATGTGGAATCTAAAATATGACACAAATGAACCTATCTATGAAACAGAAACAGAATCACAGACATAGAGAACAGACATGTGGTTGCCAACACAAGTTGCGGGGGGGTGGGCAGGAGGGATGGAGTGGGAGTTTGGGATTAGCAGAGGCAAACTATTGTATATAGAATGGATAAAGAACAAGGCCCTACTGTATAGCACAGGGAACTATAGTCAATATCCTGTAATAAACAATAATGAAAAAGATTGTATATACGTATAACTGAGTCACTTTGCTGTACAGCAGAAATTAATACAACATTGTAAATCAACTATACTTCAATAAAATTTTTTAAATAAATAAAAGAACATCTCTAACATGCCTTGGCTGTGCTGAGCTCTCCTGAGCACTCAGTCTACAAATGGGTCGGTTTGTTTTGAGCATCAAGCAGGGGCCAAAACCTTGGGCATGCCACCCACTGACCCTTCCAGGAGCCTGAGGACCAGCTGCTTCTTGGTGACATGGGTCTTGGCTTAGAAACGGGTCCCTCTTTTCCTTTATAAGACTGTCTCCCTCTTGCTTCCTGCCAGCTTTGTCCAGCTCCCCAAGAGGAGGGCTCCTTCTGCCCAGTGGTAAACCATCTCCTCTGAAATTCGGCCAAGCCAGCCAGAAAAAAACAAGATCCAGGATCTCCTCATTCAAGGGAGACAGAAGACAAGAACTTTCAAATTTTCTTCTTCAATAAAAGCCCATAATGGGACTTCCTTGGTGGTCCATGCTTAAGAATCTGCCTTGCAATGCAGGGGACGTGGGTTCAATCCCTGGTCAGGGAACTAAGATTCCACATGCTTTGGGGCAACTGAGCCCACGTGCCTCAACTACTGAGCCCATGCGCCTCAACTAGAGAGCCCACGAACTCTGAAGCCCACACGCCACAACTAGAGAGAAGTGTGTGCATCAAAATGAAGAGCCCGCACGCCACAACAAAAGATCCCGCGTGCAGCAACTAATACCTGACAAAGCCAAAAATAAATAAATATATATATTTTTAAGCCCATAAGTTACTATTTGTCCTCAATTCTCTACACATTCCTTCAAAATGCTGGAAACTAACGTGAATTCACCTTCACAAGGCTCGTGATCTTACGCTAAGAAAAAATTTAAATGTGAAAACACAAAAGAAGGATGCTTTTGTCTCTGTTCCCTTCCTTGAGGCTCTTATTCTGCCTTCTTCTCTCCCCGCCCCTTTGACTTCCAGATATGCATTGGGCAGTCAGCACAGCTCCAAATTCCACAGAGTCATGTATTTTTTAAATGTCGGTCTTTAAAGGGCACCACTGCCAATGGTTCAGTCGCATTGCAGGGATTTAATTACCTAAATGAAGTACACTCAAAGAAATTCATGTTGGGCTTCTTTTCTTTCCACAACTCCACTTCAATTTCTATTTTCCCCCCTCTAATTGAACTTAATTTCCCTTGCTGTTTTGTGTTACAAAACACCTGGATGGGGTTATTATTCTGGAAAGGTAATTACAAAATCAGAAGGCTAACCACGATGCGGATTTCCTAAATCGCAGGTGGCAATGGTAGCAAGTGCCGACGAAAGGGAAAACATTCACAAATGCAGGCTAAATTCTCTTGCAAAGAAACCCCCACAGGCCTAGCAATGCCCCAAATCAGGTGATGCCTGAAGGCTTCCATTGTGACACACTGTCCAGATCCCCCTGTAGGACTAATGAACCTGCACCTGCACCTGCATTGAGAGCTCCCGGCAGACCACCTCATCTCTCAGCGCCCCCTGTGGTGACTGACTAGTCCAAGGTCACATATACTTCTGCGAGCAACTGGCTCCATTGACTGATCCTCCCGGACCTTCTCATCCCAACTTGGGACAACTCTGAAGGGCCATCCCAGCTTCAGAGCTCCCTGAGGATTTCATTGACACTGACACTTCACTGAAGCTGGACATCACAGCCCAGCTTCGCCCTCTGCCCTGTCCTGCTCCCGCCCTTCCAAGGTGTAGATCCCAAGAGCACTTCCTAGAAAGCCCCCTGCACACTCAGTCAGCATCAGGGCAGGCTTCCTGGGGAACCCAACCTGCAAAGAGGGGAGACAGAGTTGGAAAAAAAAAAAAAACTGACCTGACATTCACTGTATCTTCCAATCAAGTTAATCAACACTAATCCATTTATTTCATGGCTAAGAGTGTTTTAAGACTCATTAGTACCAGCCCACTAATGGCTGCTCACATTAGTCCCAGCCTAAAGTCCAAGAAAAACCAGATGACAGCCCTGAGAAGTCATCAGGAAAAGGAAAGCTAATTGGCAGCATATACGAACAGCCTCAAAAACATTCACATGCTTTGACCCAATAAATGACATTTCTATGGGATATGCTTGTATCCCATCTGGTTCCCAAAATTACTGGAGGTGGCTTACAAAAGTGCTTATTATTCAGCAAACCAAACTAAATCAACAATGTGAGGCAAAATAAAGACAACATAAAGGCAGGGGTGAGGTGAGTTTGCAAGAGTGGCTATAAGAACAGGCCAGGTAAAGGCCTTTGGAGGCCCCCATCCCCATACAGGCAACTCAAAGGCAATACCAGACCAAACACAAAACATACATCTTACATCGAAATGAAAATAGCTCTTTTTCTAGACGTCCTGCTATTAAGTTCTCCATGGGTATACGGAAAATGAAAAAGTATAGCAATAAGTGTTTGAGGCACCTCATCGTGTGTTTGAACCACCTGGTGGCAACCCAGCCTGCTGAGGTTTTATACCATTGCTGAGGATGATTTGGCTTTCGGAAGAACTCTGGCTGGTTAAGCAATACCATGTTGTATATAATCAATGAAAACAAGACAGTGGTTGAGGAGCGGTGAAGGTGCTGCTGGGACTGTGGCCTGAGGAGGCGGAGGAGACTCGGTCCCGCCATTTAGTTCCTAGAGCATCTCTCCCCCAAGGGGGCTGAGAGCAACACTCCAAACACAACTCAGAAATAGTCATTTTAAAGAGAGCAGAACATAAACCACAAGGTCCTACTGTATAGCACAGGGAACTGTATTCAATGTCCTGTGATAAACCATAATGGAAAAAATATTAGATAAAGAATGTCTACATGTGTGTGAGTCACTTTGCTGTACAGCAGAGATTGGCACCACATTGTAAATCAACTATACTTCAATAAAATTTTTTTGAAAAAAATAAAGAGGGGGCTTCCCTGGTGGCGCAGTGGTTGAGAGTCCACCTGCAGATGCAGGGGACACGGGTTCTTGCCCCGGTCTGGGAAGATCCCATATGCCGCAGAGCGGCTGGGCCCGTGAGCCATGGCCTCTGAGCCTGCGCGTCTGGAGCCTGTGCTCCACAACGGGAGAGGCCACAACAGTGAGAGGCCCGCTTACCGCAAAAAAAAATAAAAATAAAAAATAAAAAATAAAATAAAGAGGCCAGAACATGTTGTTCTACGTTGTGGTGGTCCCGCTCGATCCAAGGATAAAATGGAGAAGGTCTAACGGAGTGGAAGGCCTGAATCCTTGTCTTAGCCAGCTCAGGCTGCTCTGAAAAAATACCATAGACCAGGTGCTTAAACAACAAACATTTATTTCTCACAGTTCTGGAGGCTGGAAAGTCTGAGATTTTGTTCTTGGTGAGGGTCCGTTTCCTGGCTTGTACTGTATCCTCACATGGAAGATTAACAGTGGGCTCTAGTCTCACTTCCTCTTCTCATATGGGCACCAAACCCATCATGGGGGCTCCACTCCCATGACCTCATGTATACATAACCACCTCCCAAAGGTCTCACCTGCAAACACCATCACATTGGGAGCTAGAGCTTCAACACATGAATTTTGGAGGGACACAGACATTGAGTCCACGATAATATCCTTTGAACAGTCCTCTAAAGGTTATTTTCCACACCAGATCTTTGACAAAATTTGGGCAGCCGAGTTTTTAGTTACATTCTCTGCCAAATAGCTGGAGAGCAGATGCCTTCTGTCTGGGCAGAGCCCTGGGCACTGACATCAGTTGACACACAGGAGGGCTTGGAGATTCCAAGCAGAAGAGCACCTGGCCAAGAAAGGGTTCTCCCTTTTTCCAATTTTCCCAATAGAAGAATGAACGGGCGATCAAGGTCTTGACATACTCGGTCATGGAGTTGTATGTTACAGTGATTCTTAGTCTAAAAAAAATCTTTTTAAGCAGGGATTACAAATTGTTAAACATAGACTTTAATGTTATTTATTAATGTTATTGATGTATCCTCTAAGAAACCCTCCTAATGCTATTTAATGTTATTAAGAACTTTAACGTTACTGATGTTAAACACCAGTAAAGCACCTATAACTCATAGAATATTGAATTTTTAGCTCTAGGAATATATCCTTTAAAAATCATCCTAAATGTCATAAAATAGTGTACACAAAGACATTCATTACAGGTTATAATAATGATAACCTGGAAACAACTTGAATAACCTTCGGTAGAGGAACACTTAAGTAAGTAAAGTAGTAGGAATCAAGCACAGTCAATAACAAATATTAATTACTAATTATGTTACACTGTTTAGTAAAAAGCTTACAATGAAAATTGCATTTGCTGTGGAGATATAACTCTTTTAAAAGCTAACAAAACCCATGCACATAAAAATGACTAGAAGGATATATATAAAAATGATGATAATGTTTGGTAACAATAACTGTATAATTGTATTTCTTTATTTTTTTAATTTTACACTATCTTTCTTAAACTTTTATTGCAATTAATATTTATATAATAAATTTGCGAGAGACTTCCGGGAAGATGGCGGAAGAGTAAGACGCGGAGATCACCTTCCTCTCCACAGATACACCAGAAATACATCTACGCGTGGAACAACTCCTACGGAGCACCTACTGAACGCTGGCAGAAGACCTCAGACCTCCCAAAAGGCAAGGAACCCCCCACGTACCTGGTTAGGGCAAAAGAAAAAACTAAACAGAGACAAAAGGATAGGGACGGGTCCTGCACCAGCGGGAGAGAGCTGTGAAGGAGGAAAACTGTCCACACACTAGCAAGCCCCTTCGCGGGTGGAGACTTCGGGAGGCGGAGTGGGGGAGCTTGGGAGCCGCGGAGAAGAGCACAGCAACAGGGGTGCGGAGGGCAAAGCGGACAGATTCCAGCGCAGAGGATCGGGCCGACCGGCACTCACCAGCCGAGAGGCTTGTCTGCTCGCCCGCCAGGGCGGGCGGGACTGGGAGCTGAGGCTCCGGCTTTTGTCGGAGCGCCGGGAGAGGACTGAGGTTGGCGGCGTAAACACAGCCTGTGGGGCGTTGGTGCGCCGCGGCTGGCCGGGAGAGAGTCCGGGGAGGGGTCTGGACCTGCCGAAGAGGCAAAAGACTTTTACGTCCCTCTTTGTTTCCTGGTGCACGAGGAGAGGGGATTAAGAACGCTGCTTGAGAGAGCTCCAGCTCCAGGGACGGGCGCAAGCCGCGGCTAAGAGTGCGGAGCCCAGAGATGGACATGGGACGCTAGGGCCGCTGCTGCCGCCGCCAGGAGGCCTGTGTGCGAACGCAGGTCACTAGCCACACGCCCTTCCGGGGAGCCTGTGCAGCCCGCCACTGCCAGGGTCCCGGGATCCAGGGACGGCTCCCCCGGGAGAACGCACGGCACGCCTCAGGCTGCAACGTCACGCCGGCCTCTGCCGCTGCAGGCCCGCCCCGCACTCCGTGACCCTCCCTACCCCCCGGCCTGGGTGAGCCAGAGCCTCCGAATCAGCGGCTCCTTTAACCCCGTCCTGTCTGAGCAAAGAACAGACGCCCTCCGGCGACCTACACGCACAGGCGGGGCCAAATCCAAAGCTGAGCCCCTGGGAACTGTGAGAACAAAGAAGAGAAAGGGAAATCTCTCCCAGCAGCCTCAGAAGCAGCGGATTAAAGCTCCACAAACAACTTGATATACCCTGCATCTGTGGAATACCTGAATAGACAACGAATCATCCCAAATTAAGGAGCCCTGTGGATGAAAGGCTCTTGGTGCTGCAGCCAGGAGTCAGTGCTGTGCCTCTGAGGTGGGAGAGCCAACTTCAGGACACTGGTCCACAAGAGGCCTCCCAGCTGCACATAATATCAAACAGCAAAAATCTCCGAGAGATCTCCATCTCAAGGCCAGCACCCAGCTTCACTCAACGACCAGCAAGCTACAGTGCTGGACATCCTATGCCAAACAACTAGCAGGACAGGAACACAACCCCACCCATTAGCAGAGAGGCTGCCCAAAATCATAATAAGTCTACAGACACCCCAAAACACACCACCAGACGTGGACCTCCCCACCAGAAAGACAAGATCCAGCCTCATCCACCAGAACACAGGCACTAGTACCCTCCACCAGGAAGCCTACACAACCCACTGAACCAACCTTAGCCACTGGGGACAGACACAAAAAACAACAGGAACTACGAACCTTCAGCCTGCAAAAAAGGAGACCCCAAACACAGTAAGATAAGCAAAATGAAAAGACAGAAAAACACACAGCAGATGAAGGAGCAAGATAAAAACCCACCAGACCTAACAAATGAAGAGGAAATAGGCAGTCTACCTGAAAAAGAATTCAGAATAATGATAGTAAGGTTGATCCAAAATCTTGGAGATAGAATGGACAATAGAATGGACAAATTGCAAGAATCAGTTAACAAGGACCTAGAAGAACTAAAGATGAAACAAGCAACGATGAACAACACAATAAATGAAATTAAAAGTACTCTAGATGGGATCAATAGCAGAATAACTGAGGCAGAAGAACGGATAAGTGACCTGGAAGATAAAATAGTGGAAATAACTACTGCAGAGCAGAATAAAGAAAAAAGAATGAAAAGAACTGAGGACAGTCTCAGAGACCTCTGGGACAACATTAAACGCACCAACATTCGAATTATAGGGGTTCCAGAAGAAGAAGAGAAAAAGAAAGGGACTGAGAAAATATTTGAAGAGATTATAGTTGAAAACTTCCCTAATATGGGAAAGGAAATAGTTAATCAAGTCCAGGAAGCACAGAGAGTCCCATACAGGATAAATCCAAGGAGAAATACGCCAAGACACATATTAATCAAACTGTCAAAAATTAAATACAAAGAAAACATATTAAAAGCAGCAAGGGAAAAACAACAAATAACACACAAGGGAATCCCCATAAGGTTAACAGCTGATCTTTCAGCAGAAACTCTGCAAGCCAGAAGGGAGTGGCAGGACATATTGAAAGTGTTGAAGGAGAAAAACCTGCAACCAAGATTACTCTACCCAGCAAGGATCTCATTCAGATTTGATGGAGAAATTAAAACCTTTACAGACAAGCAAAAGCTGAGAGACTTCAGCACCACCAAACCAGCTCTACAACAACTGCTAAAGGAACTTCTCTAGGCAAGAAACACAAAAGAAGGAAAGGACCTACAATAACGAACCCAAAACAATTAAGAAAATGGGAATAGGAACACACATATCGATAATTACCTTAAATGTAAATGGACTAAATGCTCCAAGCAAAAGACACAGACGTGCTGAATGGATACAAAAACAAGACCCATATATTTGCTGTCTACAAGAGACCCACTTCAGACCTAGAGACACATACAGACTGAAAGTAAGGGGATGGAAAAAGGTATTTCATGCAAATGGAAACCAAAAGAAAGCTGGAGTAGCAATTCTCATATCAGACAAAATAGACTTTAAAACAAAGACTATTAGAAGAGACAAAGAAGGACACTACATAATGATCAAGGGATCTATCCAAGAGGAAGATATAACAATTGTAAATATTTATGCACCCAACATAGGTGCACCTCAATACATAAGGCAAATACTGACAACCATAAAAGGGGAAATCGACAGTAACACATTCATAGTAGGGGACTTTAACACCCCACTTTCACCAATGGACAGATCATCCAAAATGAAAATAAATAGGGAAACACAAGCTTTAAATGATACATTAAATGAGATGGAGTTAATTGATATTTATAGGACACTCCATCCAAAAACAACAGAATACACATTTTTCTCAAGTGCTCATGGAACATTCTCCAGGATAGATCATATCTTGGGTCACAAATCAAGCCTTGGTAAATTTAAGAAAATTGAAATTGTATCAAGTATCTTTTCTGACCACAACGCCATGAGACTAGATATCAATTACAGGAAAAGATCTGTAAAAAATACAAACACATGGAGGCTAAACAATACACTACTTAATAATGAAGTGATCACTGAAGAAATCAAAGAGGAAATCAAAAAATACCTAGAAACAAATGACAATGGAGACACAACGACCCAAAACCTGTGGGATGCAGCAAAAGCAGTTCTAAGGGGAAAGTTTATAGCAATACAAGCCCACCTTAAGAAGCAGGAAACATCTCGAATAAACAACCTAACCTTGCACCTCAAGCAATTAGAGAAAGAAGAACAAAAAAACCCCAAAGCTAGCAGAAGGAAAGAAATCATAAAAATCAGATCAGAAATAAATGAAAAAGAAATGAAGGAAACAATAGCAAAGATCAATAAAACTAAAAGCTGGTTCTTTGAGAAGATAAACAAAATAGATAAACCACTAGCCAGACTGATCAAGAAAAAAAGGGAGAAGACTCAAATCAATAGAATTAGAAATGAAAAAGGAGAGGTAACAACTGACACTGCAGAAATAAAAGAGATCATGAGAGATTACTACAAGCAACTCTATGCCAATAAAATGGACAATCTGGAAGAAATGGACAAATTCTTAGAAATGCACAACCTGCCAAGACTGAATCAGGAAGAAATAGAAAATATGAACAGACCAATCACAAGCACTGAAATTGAAACTGTGATTAAAAATCTTCCAACAAAGAAAAGCCCAGGACCAGATGGCTTCACAGGCGAATTCTATCAAACATTTAGAGAAGAGCTAACACCTATCCTTCTCAAACTCTTCCAAAATATAGCAGAGGGAGGAACACTCCCAAATTCCTTCTACGAGGCCACCATCACCTTGATACCAAAACCAGACAAGGATGTCACAAAGAAAGAAAACTACAGGCCAATATCACTGATGAACATAGATGCAAAAATCCTCAACAAAATACTAGCAAACAGAATCCAACAGCACATTGAAAGGATCATACACCATGATCAAGTGGGGTTTATTCCAGGAATGCAAGGATTCTTCAATATACGCAAATCTATCAATGTGATAAACCATATTAACAAACTGAAGGAGAAAAACCATATGATCATCTCAATAGATGCAGAGAAAGCTTTTGACAAAATTCAACACCCATTTATGATAAAAACCCTGCAGAAAGTAGGCATAGAGGGAACTTTCCTCAACATAATAAAGGCCATATATGACAAGCCCACAGCAAACATCATCCTCAATGGTGAAAAACTGAAAGAATTTCCACTAAGATCAGGAACAAGACAAGGTTGCCCACTCTCACCACTCTTATTCAACATAGTTTTGGAAGTTTTAGCCACAGCAATCAGAGAAGAAAAGGAAATAAAAGGAATCCAAATCAGAAAAGAAGAAGTAAAGCTGTCACTGTTTGCAGATGACATGATCGTATACATAGAGAACCCTAAAGATGCTACCAGAAAACTACTAGAGCTAATCAATGAATTTGGTAAAGTGGCAGGATACAAAATTAATGCACAGAAATCTCTGGCATTCCTATATACTAATGATGAAAAATCTGAAAGTGAAATCAAGAAAACACTCCCATTTACCATTGCAACAAAAAGAATAAAATATCTAGGAATAAACCTACCTAAGGAGACAAAAGATCTGTATGCAGAAAATTATAAGACACTGATGAAAGAAATTAAAGATGATACAAACAGATGGAGAGATATACCATGTTCTTGGATTGGAAGAATCAACATTGTGAAAATGACTATACTACCCAAAGCAATCTATAGATTCAATGCAATCCCTATCAAACTACCACTGGCATTTTTCACAGAACTAGAACAAAAAATTTTGCAATTTGTATGGAAACACAAAAGACCCCGAATAGCCAAAGCAATCTTGAGAACGAAAGAAGGAACTGGAGGAATCAGGCTCCCTGACTTCAGACTATACTACAAAGCTACAGTCATCAAGACGGTATGGTACTGGCACAAAAACAGAAAGATAGATCAATGGAACAGGATAGAAAGCCCAGAGATAAACCCACGCACATATGGTCACCTTATCTTTGACAAAGGAGGCAGAAATGTACAGTGGAGAAAGGACAGCCTATTCAATAAGTGGTGCTGGGAAAACTGGACAGCTACATGTAAAAGTATGAGATTAGATCACTCCCTAACACCATACACAAAAATAAGCTCAAAATGGATTAAAGACCTAAATGTAAGGCCAGAAACTATCAAACTCTTAGAGGAAAACATAGGCAGAACACTCTAGGACATAAATCACAGCAAGGTCCTTTTTGACCCACCTCCTAGAGAAATGGAAATAAAAACAAAAGTAAACAAATGGGACCTAATGAAACTTAAAAGCTTTTGCGCAGCAAAGGAAACCATAAAGAAGACCAAAAGACAACCCTCAGAATGGGAGAAAATATTTGCAAATGAAGCAACTGACAAAGGATTAATCTCCAAAATTTATAAGCAGCTCATGCAGCTTAATAACAGAAAAACAAACAACCCAATCCAAAAATGGGCAGAAGACCTAAATAGACATTTCTCCAAAGAAGATATACAGAGTGCCAACAAACACATGAAAGAATGCTCAACATCACTAATCATTAGAGAAATGCAAATCAAAACTACAATGAGATATCATCTCACACCAGTCAGAATGGCCATCATCAAAAAATCTAGAAACAATAAATGCTGGAGAGGGTGTGGAGAAAAGGGAACCCTCTTACACTGTTGGTGGGAATGTAAATTGATACAGCCACTGTGGAGAACAGTATGGAGGTTCCTTAAAAAGCTACAAATAGAACTACCATACGACCCAGCAATCCCACTACTGGGCATATACCCTGAGAAAACCATAATTCAAAAAGAGTCATGTACCAAAATGTTCATTGCAGCTCTATTTACAATAGCCCAGAGATGGAAACAACCTAATTGTCCATCATCGGATGAATGGATAAAGAAGATGTGGCACATATATACAATGGAATATTACTCAGCCATAAAAAGAAACGAAATTGAGCTATTTGTAATGAGGTGGATAGACCTAGAGTCTGTCATACAGAGTGAAGTAAGTCAGAAAGAGAGAGACAAATACCGTATGCTAACACATATATATGGAATTTAAAAAAAAAAAAAAAGTCATGAAAAACCTAGGGGTGAAACAGGAATAAAGACACAGACTTACTAGAGAATGGACTTGAGACTATGTGGAGGGGGATGGGTAAACGGTGACAAAGCGATAAAGAGGCATGGACATATATACACTACCAAACATAAGGTAGATAGCTAGTGGGAAGCAGCCGCATAGCACAGGGAGATCAGCTCGGTGCTTTGTGACTGCCTGGAGGGGTGGGATAGGGAGGGTGGGAGGGAGGGAGACGCAAGCGGGAAGAGATATGGGAATATATGTATATATATAACTGATTCATTTTGTTGTGAAGCTGAAACTAACATACCATTGTAAAGCAATTATACTCCAATAAAGATGTTAAAAAAATAAATAAATAAATAAATAAATTTGCAAGAAAAAATAAAGATGTGGAGAATATTCAAAGACCTGACAGATTCATAGAATTTCCAAAATGGCATCCAGAATGGAGCACAAGGTAGAGTTCCGGAAGATGCACTGATTGATTAGGGCCAGCCCCCGTGCCTCCACAGGACCCCACCACAGTGAAAGAACCCACACTCAAGTGAGAGCTGACATCCTGACCAAGTGAGGGACCTTCCTTCCCAAAGAAACAACCCCAGGATTTGATTCAAACTCAGCTGTTTCCTGAGTCTCCATTTATTTCCTAAGCCAATGTTTGAACTGAACCATGCTGCATTTCAGTCTCACCAAAGCCTCTGTCTTCAGCAAAAAAAAAAAAAAAAAAAAAATGCAGTCACTATAGAAGAAAAAATAATAAATGAAAAGGGCAAGTCTCACTTTCCCTGCGTGAAATCTCACAGCTATTTCTGGAATGGAAGTGGTACTGCCTCTAATTTCCCCTGGGGAGCCTGAAACAGGGACGAAGTCCTTGTCCCTACAAAACACTAACTGCCTCCCAGCTATGGAGATATATTTTCAAAACTAAACTTCAGAACCTATGCTTTTGACCGTCGGGACGGAATATTTGAAGTTGGAGCTGTTCTGAACAACCAGGACTTCCTGGTTCACAGTAAATGGCCCTTCCTCAGCTGGTGACCCAGGCGCTGCCCCCATGGTACTACCTATAAGAAATCCAGTAGCTGTATTTTTCAAAACCCTTTACAACATAAATGGACAAAATCATTTTTAAATTACTTCTAGGTATGAGACAATGAACAGTAGGATTTAGATGCCAAAATGGTAGAGTTTCTAAAATATTTTAATCGTTTGCGTGGATGAGGCAGCAGGATGTTTGAAAGGAGAGCTGTTTAAGGAAATCCTAGCTGAGGAGCTGTGTTGGTCACGGCTATCACTGTGGTACCATGTTTGTGAAGGGAGCAGGGAACTCAGGAGATACTTGAAATGCCTCCTTAGGGCTGAATTTCTGAGGCAATAAGTACATTGTGAACAACATTTATCCCACAGGCCTCCACATTTTACATCCAGGGTTCTCCTCCAAACAAGCTATTCCCTCCAAAATCCTCTCTTAACCACTGAGAAGCCAGTCTTGGTGACTGGATCTTTCTTGTGATGTAAATCCCATGGATAGGGTACTAGCTTAAGCTGTCACTAGCCCCTTCTGCATAAGTTCCAGAAGTTTCCTGATTCAAGTTTTGTGAGACGAAAAGAGGAGGTACAATGAGGACACTGATTGCCTGAGAGGCTTGTGGACAGAGAATCACTGAGGAGACACAAAGGGCCCCACGGTGGGCAGGCCCAGGGCACTAGGCTGAGCCTCACCCATCCTGCTGCTGGGATCCAGCTTCCCTACCGCCCTCATCACCAGCAGGGAAAGGACCACTGGGCCTGCATTCATCACCCATCTCCACCAAGACTCCGTGCGGCTGCCCTGAAACCCAGAAACATCTGAGGCAAAGTATATAAAGGACAACTAAGGGACTTCCCAGACAGTCCAGTGGTTAAGACTCCATGCTTCCACTGCGGGGGTCCCAGGTTCAATCCCTGGTCGGGCAACTAAGCTCCCACAAGCCGCACAGCGCGGCCAGGGCAACTAAGAACAACTCCAAGGATTCCGGAGCGGGTCAGGGAAGGAGATGAGGACCACCTCCCCAAAAGATGGAGCTGGGGAGGACTAGATGGTGGGACCACAGCCTTTCCTGGAGTCCTATGGTCACAGGCCCACCTTCTCTCAGTCACATATGAGGACACAGTGGACATAAACTCAGTGGACATAAACTAAACCGTAATATCCGTGAGAGCAGGCATCACGCCTATTCACTCACCACTGTACCCGCAGCTCAGGGTCCGCTACGGAGCAGAGTCTCTAATGAGTTGCTGCATGAAAGGATAAGCCCTCTTGGCCTTCAGGGTCAATTACGGCTTCCCTGTCATCCCTGTGGTCTCTGCACACCCTCCAGAAGCTGCTGGTGTTGCAGAAAATAGATGATCTTTACAGAACACCAGTCTGCTTTGTTTCCCCCCAAGGAGAGACAGAGTCTTCTTTGGGGGATCACAGAAACTCAAGAGCCATGATGTGGAGTTACAGGGACAGGCAGATGGTCCAGACCCTGCCCAAGCCTAACACAGGACCTGCAGCCTTCAGAAGATAGAGGTGGTCCCGCCACAGCTCACATTTAGGTTGCCCTAAAAATGTCCCCTAGGCGCTGATCTCCCGTTGTCTCAAGGGTTGTCCCTGCAGCCATCATCCGGCACCCTACCTATGCTCTACAAAGTTCACTTAGCAAGACTTTGCCTCTTCTGTGTTCTCCCGATTTTTTATAATAGGCCTGCACTGATTTTATAATGGGAAAACCCACTCTATTTTAAATTGTTTAAAATAAATTCAAGTTTTCTAAGGTGAAAGAGAAATTTTGCTCCAGTTACTGCTCATGGCTGTGAATCCAGGGAGTTTATTTTGGTACCATCAACACCCACTCCAAAGTCCCATATGGCCTGTGCATAAGTAAATACATTCTACTTTTTTAAAGGGCTGTACACAGTTTCACTCTGCATTTCAAATAGAAATATAAACTTCTCAGTTGTTATGAGAAAAAAAAAACCTACCCAGGATCCGTGGAACTAACCCTTCCTTTCTTCCATGTTTCATCCCAAAGACATGGAGATCATTTTTCAAGGATTTAGCCATCGATTTATCTGAGCTACTTCCCTCTGCCCCTTACAGAGCCATTCACAAATTTGTGAAATACCCAAGATTTGCTCTCAGTGCTCCCCTTCCACACCTGTCCCCCGTATGATGCCCCTTCATTCTTACATTCATGAAACAAATGATCCAGTGCCAGCTATTTGCCAGCCTCTGGGCTAGGCTCTGGGGATACAGCAAAGAACAAACAAATCAAAATACTCCCCGCCCTGAAGAAGCCTGTGTCAAAAACAAAGGGAACTTCCCAGGGATAAATCCTCAGGGATATTCAAACAGGACAGCAGGCAGCTGAGCAAGAGACCCAGGTCTGTCCAAGGGGGTTGGGGTGTTGGAAGGAACCCTTACCCAAAAAGCTGAGTCTGCAAGGGAGGAATTCCAGGGCCAGCATCTCCCACCAGGGCCAGCACTGAGGACAGAGGGCCTTGCCCACAGCACCAGACTGCCCTCCAGGCCAGCCAAGCCCAGACCTAAGGCTCCCACAAAGCAGGGGCACCAAAACTTCATTTTTGAAAACATTCACAGTTTCTATTTTAAAAGAAGCATCAAAGCGTCATGGGAAAAATCAGAACTTTGCTTGACTTCTTAACACTAATTTTTTTTCTTTTTATTCAACTACATAGGGGTAGAGGAAGAACCATAAACATTTTAGTTCTTAGGGCCTCCAAAATTACTCCTGATGTGGCCTTGGCTTCATATTACCCTGGCTGTGTGTCACCCTCCACTCTTAAGTGTAAAATCAATGTCCCCAACCACTGACCCCAAAAACAACACTCCTCGGTCTGCCCGACCAGACCCCCTCCCAGCTGAAGCTTTGCCCTTAGCCTGGCCTGGGCAGCTGCCTGTCTACCAGCCTGAAATGAGGACTGTAAACTCTTCTCCCTCTCAAAGTCCCTCCTCTAAGGAGCTTACATCCTGGCTGTTTTCATTTGCATGCAAATCTTAAATAAACAGCTTTCGTAGAATAAACTTGGCGTTTAAAACACAGATACTCATACTTTTTCTCAGTCTCTCTGCCTCACCCCTCTTCCTCTTCCAAATACCTCTGTCTCCTTCTTGTCCTCCCCACACGCATGCCTCCCTGCCCCTGAGCCACTTCCCTGGGAGAACCATCCCCCTGAGGGCCTTGCCGCCCTGCCCCTGCTCAGGCACAGTGACTCGCCAGTTTCTCTCTGTCCTTCTGCAGTTGAACTTCTCCAGCCCATGCGCTGCCTTTCTGGAGTTGCCACCAACTCACCCCTTACCTCCTGCACACTGGCCGCCCCACCTCGACCACAGCCATGAAAGCAAGGCCACCGCTGTCTCTCTAAAATCACCAATGGCCTCTTCGTCATTGAATCCAGCACCTTTACTCAATCCCGAATCTCTCTCTGATAATTCTGACACTACCTCTAATCATGACAATAACTACTGTTTACTGACCTCTTAAGATGTCTAGATGGCATGCTAAGCCTTTCGTGTTCATTATATTATTTCATCTTCACCAGTTAAAGAGGACCACAGAAGAGGGACACTCCACTGAGAGTGGGGGGGTCTGTCTCCTTGCCCTGACTCTAGACCTACTTTGGCCAATAAAACACAATGGAAGCCCAGCTGTGCCAGCTGCCAGGCCTTGACCTTAACAGGCCAGCAGCCTCTGCTTTCTGTCTCCTAGAACACTCACTCTTGGACCTCCGAGCTGCCATGATGGAGAGAGTACACAGAGCAGACCTCATGCAGAGGGATGCCCTGCCAGCCCCAGCCCCTCGAGCCATCCCAACACAGGTCCCAGACCTTCTGGAACAGAGACATGTTGTCCCCACCTGGCCCTGCCCAAAATGCAGATTCACAAATACAACAAGTTGTAAGACATTAAGTTGTGAGTAGTATATGCTGTAATAGATACAGAACATAGAAATTACTATCACTTTTATTTTTTATTATTGTACTATTTTTTATCGCTACTATTACTAATTTTAGGCTGAGGAAATGGAGCCTCAGAGATGTTCAGTTCGCTGCCCAAGGTCCCACAGCTAGTCCTCTCAACACCTCAACCCTGTCTCGGCACAAGGATGCTGCACTTTGAAGCTTTCCCTCCCTTCAGTCTTCTTTCTTTGCTGGTGTGCTGCCCTGTAGGATGAGGATAAAGCTAGATAGTTCATGCAAAGTGTTCAGCACCGGGTACCACATAATAGGCAATGAACAAAAGGTCTGCTAATAAACGCTGTCTTTACCCCCTGGACATTTGATTCTAGGGAGAGACGATCTAGATGCCAGTCTGCCTGACCCTGCTGACCAGTCAGGGAGCTCCATCCAGTCCCACTCTCAGCTCCATCCCTACCCTCTACTGCCAACTGCCCACTGAACAGATCCCCTGAGGGTGGTCAGGTCTCAGTGCACAGACAAGAAACTCCAAATTGAAGGCATCAGCCCCCATCCTACTCAGACTGGAGCCCGCCTCTCTGGCCCGTTTCTCTCAATGGCAATGCCGATCTTCCCATTTCCATGTATAAAAAGGAGGCAAGTTGATCCTTATTAGTTATCTATTTTATAAGGACCTACTGTATAGCACAGGGAACTCTACTCAGTACTCTGTAATGACCTATATGGGAAAAGAATCTTAAAAAAAGTGAGTATATGTATATGTGTAACTGATTCACTTTGCTGTACAGCAGAAACTAATGCAACATTGTAAATCAGCTATACCAGCCGTCCCCAACCTTTTTGGCACCAGGGACTGTTTTTGTGGAAGAAATTTTTCCACAGGCGGGAGTGTGGGGGATGGTTCAGGCAGTAATGTGAGCAATAGGGAGCGATGGGGAGCGGCAGATGAAGCTTTGCTTGCTCGCCCACCACTCATCTCCTGCTATGCGGCCTGGTTCCTAACAGGCTGCAGACTGCTAGCAGTCCGCAGCCTGGGGGTTCAGGACCCCTGAGCTATGCTCCAATAAAAAGTTAAAAAAAAAAAAAGGAAGAAGAAGAAGGAAAGTTCAGCTCTTGTATCTTATTCAGCCCTGACATCCAGCCACCAGGTTCCTTTTGTAGCTTCCTTTGCAAAGTCCATCCTTCCCCATCTCTCCATTTCATAGATACCATGCTGCTCAGGCCATCTTCACCCCACCTGCAGAACCAAAGTCTCCATCCCCCTCTCTCTGCCCCGCCTGAATCTAGTCCCTTCACACTGTCACACAACTAGTCTCACTAAAATATTGGGTTGTCCAGAAAGTTCATTTGGGTTTTTCAAAACATCTTACGGAAAAACCCGAATGAACTTTTTAGCCAACCCAATATAAGACTCTTAGCTTGCAGCTGTCCTCTAAAATCCCTAAGGCCATGCCCACAGGTTCAAGTACAAAGTCCTCAGCTTGGTGCTGAAGTGACTCCACTATGTGCGCCCACCTTACCTCCCCTGCCCACCTTGGCCATCACTACAGCTCAGCAGGCACCCTCTGCCCCTCTGGAAGTCCCTCATTTTTTGTCATGATGCCCTCTCCCACCAAGACAAGGTTATGGTGGAGAGAAGGTAAGAATGGGGTGGAGCCCAACATCCAAGAGGCCTGTCTACCTCATTCATGAGGCCTGCCACCCCTCCACAGCTCCCTGATCAACCTGCCCTTGAACCTAGGGAATGTGGAGTGCCTAAGAGAACTTGTTTTGCCATTTGGTTTTCACCTTCTTGCATTGTTAATTAGCTGGGCCACAGTATCTTGGACAACAGAACTAGGTAGACAGCAGGTTGTCAATATCAAATGAAATGAGAATTGAAATAGTCCATCCTAGTCTTGCCCTCACCTCTATTCTTTCTCATTTGGGAATGTGAAATAAGCAAATGGATGCATATGCACCCAGTTGAGACATAGATAACTGAGTAAGAATGAAGGATTCTCGAGGAGGACCTTCAAGATGGCAGAGGAGTAAGACGTGGAGATCACCTTCCTCCCCATAAATACAACAAAAATACATCTACATAGGGAACAACTCCTACAGAACACCTACTGAACACTGGCAGAAGACCCCAGACTTCGCAAAAGGTAAGAAACTCCCCACGTACCTGGCCGTGTGGTTGACAGGGTCTTGGTACTCCGGCTGGGTGTCAGGCCTGAGCCTCTGAGGTGGGAGAGCCAAGTTTAGGACATTGGACAACCAGAGACCTCCAGGCCCCATGTAATATCAATCACCGAGAGCTCTCCCAGAGATCTCCGTCTCAACGCTAAGACCAAGCTCCACTCACTGACCAGCAAGCTCCAGTCTTGGACACCCCATGCCAAACAACTAGCAAGACAGGAACACAACTGCACCCATTAGCAGAGAGGCTGCATAAAATCATAGTAAGTTCACAGACACCCCAAAACACACCACCGGAAGCAGTCCTGCCCACCAGAAAGACAAGATTCAGCTACCAGAACACAGGCACCAGCCTCCTCCACCAGGAAGCCTATACAACCCACTGAACCAACGTTATGCACAGGGGGCAGACACCAAAAACAACGGGAAATACGAACCTGCAGCCTGCAAAAGGGAGACCCCAAACAGAGTAAGTTAAGCAAACTGAGAAGAAAGAGAAATATGCAGCAGATGAAGGAGCAAAGTAAAACCCCACCAGACCAAACAAGTGAAGAGGAAATAGGCTGTCTACCTGAAAAAGAATTCAGAGTAATGATAGTAAAGACGATACAAAATCTTGGAAATAGAATGGAGAAAATACAAGAAATATTTAACAAGGACCTAGAAGAACTAAAGAGCAAACAAACAATGATGAACAGCACAATAAATGAAATGAAAAATTCTCTAGGAGGAATCAATAGCAGAATAAATGAGGCAGAAGAACGGATAAATGACCTGGAAGATAAAATACTGGAAATAATTACTGCGGAGCAGAATAAAGAAAAAAGAATGAAAAGAATTGAGGACCATCTCAGAAACATCTGGGACAACATTAAATTAAACAGAATTCGAATTATAGGGGTCAGAGAAGAAGAAGAGAAAAAGAAAGGGACTGAGAAAATATTTGGAGAGATTACAGTTGAAAAATTCCCTAATATGGGAAAGGAAATAATCAATCAAGTCCAGGAAGTGCAGAAAGTCCCAGACAGGATAAAACCAAGGAGAAACACGCCAAGACACATAGTATTCAAACTATCAAAAAATAAATACAAAGAAAAAATATTAAAAGCAGCAAGGGAAAAGCAACAAATAACATACAAGGTAATCCCCATAAGGTTAACAGCTGATCTTTCAGCAGAAACTCTGCAAACCAGAAGGGAATGGCAGGGCATATTTAAAGTGATGAAAGGGGAAAACTTACAACCAATATTACTCTAACCAGCAAGGATATCATTCAGATTCGACAGAGAAACTAAACTCTTTACAGACAAGCAAAAGCTAACAGAATTCAGCACCACCAAACCAGCTTTACAACAGATGCTAAATTCTCTAGGCAGGAAACACAAGAGAAGGAAAAGACCTGCAATAACAAACCCAAAACAATTAAGAAAATGGTAATAGAAATATACATATCGATAATTACCTTAAATGTAAAAGGATAAAATGCTCCAACCAAAAGACAGAGACTGGCTGAATGGATGCGTAAAAAAACAAGACCCGTATATATGCTGTCTAGAAGTGACCCACTTCAGACCTAGGGACACATATAGACTGAAAGTGAGGGGATGGAAAAAGATATTCCATGCATTTGGAAATCAAAAGAAAGCTGGAGTAGCAATTCTCATATCAGACAAAATAGACTTTCAAATAAAGACTATTGCAAGAGACAAAGAAGGACACTACATAATGATCAAGGGATCAATCCAAGAAGAACATGTAACAATTGTAAATATTTATGCACCCAACATCAGAGCACCTAAATACATAAGGCAAATGCTAACAGCCATAAAAGGGGAAATCGACAGTAACACAATCGAAGTAGGCGACTGTTAACACCCCACTTTCACCAATGGACAGATCATCCAAAATGAAAATAAATAAGGAAATACAAGCTTTAAATGACACATTAAACAAGATGGACTTAACTGATATTTACAAGACATTCCATCCAAAACAACAGAATACACTTTCTTCTCAAGTGCTCATGGAATATTCTCCAGTATAGATCATACCTTGGGTCACAAAACAAGCCTTTGCAAATTTAAGAAAATTGAAATCATATCAGTATCTTTTCCAACCACAGTGCTATGAGACTGGATATCAATTACAGGAAAAAACTAAAAAACACAACCACATGGAGGCTAAACAATACGTTAACTAAATAACCAAAAGATCACTGAAAAAATTAAAGAGGAGATCAAAAAATACCTAGGGGGCTTCCCTGGTGGCACAGTGGTTAAGAATCCGCTTGCTAATGCAGGGGACATGGGTTCGAGCCCTGGTCCGGGAGGACCCCACATGCTATGGAGCAACTAAGCCCGTGCACCACAACTACTGAGGCTGCGCTCCAGAGCCTGCGAGCCACAACTCCTGAAGCCTGGGCGAAAAGAGCCTATGCTCTGCAACAGGAGATGCCACTGAAATGAGAAGCCCAAACACCGCAACAAGAGTAGCCCCCACTCACCGCAATTAGAGAAAGCCGGCGCACAGCAACAAAGGCCCAACACAGTCAAAAATAAATAAATTTTTTTAAAAATACCTAGAAATAAATGACAATGAAAACGTGACGACCGAAAACCTACAGGATGCAGCAAAAGCAGTTTTAAGAGGGAAGTTTATACCAATACAGTCCTACCTCAAAAAACAAGAGGGGCTTCCCTGGTGGTGCAGTGGTTGAGAGGCCACCAGCCGATGCAGGGGACGCGGGTTCGTGCCCCAGTCCGGGAAGATCCCACATGCCGCGGAGCGGCTAGGCCCGTGAGCCATGGCCACTAAGCCTGCGCGTCCGGAGCCTGTGCTCCACAACGGGAGAGGCCACACAGTGAGAGGCCCGCATACCGCCAAAAAAAAAACAACAACAAGAAAAATCTCAAATAAACAACCTAACTTTACACCTAAAGCAATTAGAGAAAGAAGAACAAAAAACCCCAAAGTTAGCAGAAGGAAAGGAATCATAAAGATCAGATCAGAAATAAATGAAAAAGAAATGAAGGAAACAATAGCAAAGATCAATAAAACTAAAAGCTGGTTCTTTGAGAAGATAAACAAAATTAATAAACCATTAGCGAGACTCATCAAGAAAAAAAGGGAGAAGACTCAAATGAACAGAATTAGAAATGAAAAAGAAGAAGTAACAATTGATATTGCAGAAATACAAAGGATCAAGAGAGATTAGTACAAGCAACTCTATGCCAATAAAATGGACAACCTGGAAGAAAGGGACAAATTCTTAGAAAAGCACAAACTTCTGAGACTGAACAAGGAAGAAAAAGAAAATATAAACAGACCAATCACAAGCACTGAAATTGAAACTATGATTAAGAATTTTCCAACAAACAAAGCCCAGGACCAAATGGCTTCACGGACGAATTCTATCAAACATTTAGAGAACAGCTAATGCCTATCCTCAAATTCTTCCAAAATATGGCAGAGGGAGGAACCCTCCCAAACTCATTCTACGAGGCCACCATCACCCTGATACCAAAACCAGACAAAGATGTAACAAAAAAAAGAAAACTACAGACCAATATCACCAATGAATATAGATGCAAAAATCCTCAACAAAATATTAGCAAACAGAATCCAACAGCACATTAAAATGATCATACACCATGATCAAGAGGGGTTTATCCTAGGAATGCAAGGATTCTTCAATATATGCAAATCAATCACTGTGATACACCATATTAATAGGTCGAAGGTTAAAAACAATATGATCATCTCAGTAGATACAGAAGAAGCTACTGACATAATTCAACACCCATTTATGATAAAAATCCTCCAGAAAATAGGCATAGAGGGAACTTACCTCAACATATTAAAGGCCATATATGACAAACTCACAGCCAACATCATTCTCAATGGTGAAAAACTGAAACCATTTCCACTAAGATCAGGAAAAAGACAAGGTTGCCCACTCTCGTTGCTATTATTCAACACAGAACATAGATTTGGAAGTTTTAGCCTCAGCAATCAGAGAAGAAAAAGAAATAAAAGGAATCCTAATTGCAAAGAAGAAGTAGAACTATCACTGCTTGCAGATGATATGATACTATACTTAGAGAATCCTAAAGATGCTACCAGAAAACTAATCAATGCTACCAGAAGCTAATCAATGAATTTGGTAAAGTAGCAGGATACAAAATTAATGCACAGAAATCTCTTATATTCCTATACACTAATGATGAAAAATCTGAAAGAGAAATTAAGGAAACACTCCCATTTACCACTGCAACAAAAAGAATAAAATACCTAGGCATAAACTGATGTAAGGAGACAAAAGACCTGTATGCAGAAAACTATAAGACACTGATGAAAGAAACTAAAGATTATACAAACAGATGGAGAGATATACCATGTTCTTTGATTGGAAGAATCAACACTGAAAATGACTATACTACCCAAAGCAATCTACAGATTCAATGCAATCCCTATCAAACTACCAATGGCATTTTTCACAGAACTAGAACAAAAAATTTCACAATTTGCATGGAAACACAAACGACCCAAAATAACCAAAGCAATCTTGAGAAAGAAAAACAGAGCTGGAGGAATCAGGCTCCCTGACTTCAGACTACACTACAAAGCTACAGTAATCAAGACAGTATTGTACTGGCACAAAAACAGAAAGACAGATCAATGGAACGGGATAGAAAGCCCAGAGGTAAACCCACACACATATGGTCACCTTATCTTTGATAAAGGAGGCAGGAATGTACAGTGGAGAAAGGACAGCCTCTTCAATAAGTGGTGCTGGGAAAACTGGACAGGTACATGTAAAAGTATGAGATTAGATCACTCCCTAACACCATACACAAAAATAAGCTCAAAATGGATTAAAGACCTAAATGTAAGGCCAGAAACTATCAAACTCTTAGAGGAAAACATAGGTAGAACACTCTATGACATAAATCACAGCTAGATCCTTTTTGACCCACCTCCTAGAGAAATGGAAATAAAAACAAATATAAACAAGTGAGACCTAATGAAACTTAAAAGCTTTTGTACAGCAAAGGAAACCATAAACAAGAAGAAAAGACAACCCTCAGGATGGGAGAAAATATTTGCAAATGAAGAAACTGACAAAGGATTAATCTGCAAAATATACAAGCAGCTTATACAGCTCAATAACAAAAAAAAAAAAAACTCAATCCAAAAATGGGCAGAAGACCTAAATAGACATTTCTCCAAAGAAGATATACAGATTGCCAACAAACACCTGAAAGGATGCTCAACATCACTAATCATTAGAGAAATGCAAATCAAAACTACAATGAAGTATCACCTCACACTGGTCAGAATGGTCATCATCAAAAAATCTAGAAACAATAAATGCTGGAGAGTGGAGAAAAGGGAACCTGTTGCACTGTTCATGGGAAAGTAAATTGATACAGCCTCAATGGAGAACAGTACGGAGGCTCCTTAAAAAACTAAAAATAGAACTACCATGCGACCCAGCAATCCCACTACTGGGTATATACCCTGAGAAAACCATAATTCAAAAAGAATCATGTACCAAAATGTTCATTACAGCTCTATTTACAATAGCCCAGAGATGGAAGCAACCTAAGTGTCCATCATCAGATGAATGGATAAAGAAGATGTGGCACATATATACAATGGACTATTACTCAGCCATAAAAAGAAATGAAATTGAGCTATTTGTAATGAGGTAGTAGACCTAGAGTCTGTCATACAGAGTGAAGTAAGTCAGAAAGAGAAAGACAAATACCGTATGCTAACACATATATATGGAATTTAAGGGAAAAAAATGTCATGAAGAACCTAGGGGTAAGACAGGAATAAAGACACAGACCTACTAGAGAATGGACTTGAAAATACTGGGAGGGGGATGGGTAAGCTTTGACAAAGCGAGAGAGAGGCATGGACATATATACACTACCAAACGTAAGGTAGATAGCTAGTAGGAAGCAGCCGCATAGCATAGGGAGATCAGCTCGCTGCTTTGTGACCGCCTGGAGGGGTGGGATAGGGAGGGTGGGAGGGAGGGAGACACAAGAGGGAAGAGATATGGGAACATGTGTATATGTATAACTGATTCACTTTGTTATAAAGCAGAAACTAACACACATAACACACATAAAAAGAAACAAAATTGAGTTATTTGTAGTGAGGTAGATGGATCTAGAGTCTGTCATACAGAGTGAAGTAAGTCAGAAAGAAAAACAAATATCATTTGTTAACAGATATATATGGATCTAAAAAAAAAAAGGTTCTGAAGAACCTAGTGGCAGGACAGGAATAAAGATGCAGTCATAGAGAATGGACTTGAGGACACACAGAGGGGGAAGGGTAAGCTGGGACAAAGTGAGAGAGTGGCACTGACATACATACACTACCAAATATAAAATAGATAGCTAGTGGAAAGCAGCCACATAGCATAGAGAGGTCAGCTCGGTGCTTTGTGACCGCCTATAGGGGTGGGATAGGGAGGGTAGGAGGGAGACGCAAGAGGGAGGGGATATGGGGATATATGTATACATATAGCTGATTCACTTTGTTATACAGCAGAAACTAACACACCATTGTAAAGCAATTATACTCCAATAAAGATGTTAAAAAAATAATAAAATGAATGAAGGATTCTCTCTCTTACAGGGAAGAGGGAGTGAATAATTAAGAACACTGATCACAGACCCAATATCCTTAAATTTGCTGTGTTGTACTCTGAGCATATGATTTCTACCCCATTTTCCAATATAGCTGCACTATATCCAGCCAGCACATCTGCATCCCAACCAGCAAAAATGAGGTAAGGAAAAAAAGAGCCTGCCCCTTCCCTTTCACTTACATCTCATTGTCCAGAACTCAGTCATATACATATATGTGATAGGGGCCAGAAAATGTATTCTTTATTGCAGCAATCCATATGTCAAAATAAAAACTAAGGGTTTTAGAACTAAGAAAGAAGTTGAGAGCAGATATTGTGGAAAAACTAGCACCTCTGCTACAGAATCCATTCCTCTCCTACAGAAATCACATGGTTTGTGAGGGAAATGACCATCCTTCTAGCTGTGGCACTAGAAAGACCTCCAATGCTGGAAACCAAATTAATCACACTGTACTCACAAATTTAATAAACATTTAATAATAGACACCTATTATGTTTAAGAAGCTCATAATAACTAGAGAATCAGACATGAATCTTTCACTCAAGAAGCTCACTTTCTTGTGATTCTATCTGTATCAGCTAGCTATCACTGCATAACAAACCATCCCAAACTTAGTCATTTAAAACAGTGAGTATTTACTATTGCTCATGAATCTGTAAGTTAGATGGGTGGTTGTGCAGATCTGAGCCAGGCTTATCTGACCTCAGCTACACTCACTCATATATCTGTAGTCAGCTGTCGAGGAAAGCTTAGCTGATCTTTGGTGGCCTTGTCTGAGATGTTCAGACTGACTTGGTTCTGGTCCACATTCTCTTTCAGCCTCCAGCAAGGCAGCCTGGGCTTGATCACATGGGTGGAAGACGGAATCCCAAGAGAGGTAGCGGAGAGCACAAGAACTCTCAAGGCCTACATTCAAAACTGGCAACCGTCATCTCTAGCAAATCATACAGGCAAAGCAAGTCACAAGGCCAGCCCAGATTCAGAGACAGGGAAATGGACTTCATCTCTTGACGAGAGGAGTTGCAAAGTCACTTTACAAAGGACATAGACACAGAGAGGTGGGTAATAGAGAGCATTTTTGCAATCTACTCCAGGACTGTATTTCTTCATTGTAAAGGCCCTCCATAATAATGGAATAGAATCAAATAGCTTGTCTCTCCCTCTAGGAACCAACCCAAGAGCTGTTTTTGTTTTTGTTTTAATCTGTTCTGTCCTGTACATAAGAGTTCCTAGAATTCTCAGGGACCTGTAAAACAACAACAATAAAAAATTAAGCATCATTGTTGTATCGAGTGTGAACTCCTATACAGGAACAAAGTACACTGGAGTGGAACTAACAATTTCTTCTGGAAGTCACTTAGATATTTCAACCAAGACACTAATGTTCCACCAGGGAACAGTTTTTAAGTTCATATATTTTATGCATACTTATTAAACATATTTTGTTCATGTACATATATATATATAAGTAACCATATTCAGTACAACAATACAAATATACAATCAATATAAAGGCCAAAGGAATAAACAGAAAATCATGGGCTTCCCTGGTGGCGCAGTTGTTAAGAATCTGCCTGCCGATGCAAGGGACACAGGTTCGAGCCCTGGCAGGGGAAGATCCCACATGCCACAGAGCAACTAAGCCCGTGTGCCACAACTACTGAGCCTGAGCTCCAGAGCCCGCAAGCCACAACTACTGAAGCCCAGGCACCTAGAGCCCATGTTCCGCAACAAGAGAAGCCACGACAGTGAGAAGCCCACGCACCGCAATGAAGAATAGCCCCCGCTCACCGCAACTAGAGAAAGCCCGCACACAACAAAGACCCAACACATCTAAAAATAAATAAATAAATTTATTTTTAAAAAAAAACAGAAAATCAATCTTTTGTGTGAAATCTTGGTCCAAATAAGTATTGATAAGATTCTGGAATAAAGAGGAATGAATGCCTGGCTTCAAGATCTGCTTTGTTGCTGTACAAATACCACTGAAGCTGGCATCCATAATAAAACATTTATTCCAGTTTCAAGGCTGTTTCAAGTTTCCCCATTATCCATTCCAGTTTTCAAGGGATAATCACTTTTCCAAAGAAACGATGCCTAAACACTAAGATTAGCAGGCCCAGCACAACGCCCATATAAGCATTCCAGAGAAAATTCTTTACCCTGCTTCATCCTGGGTCACACTGTCCTCATTTTTGATACTCTATTAACTGTAAAAGAAAAAGATAATATATAAATTTTAAACCTGGAAAGGATGAAGTCTGCTTAGAGAAGCGAGTGGCTTCTGAACACAAGAAGTATTTGGAGAATGAATTCTAGGGGGAAGAACTCAGCCCAGAGGAAATAGAAGGGACAGTAGTATTTGCAGGCTGACTTCCAAAACGAGGCCCAACACGCCCCAAATCAAGAGTCCACTAAACCACAGAGGAGTGGAAGTTTGGGGAAAGACTCTGAAGTCACCTATGTTAACCAGAACTAGGCACTTGCTTGGATCCTTTCTTGCCCCCTTCCTGATGAGAGTGGAGTAGTCCAGCCATTAAAAAGAATCAAATAATGCCATTGGCAGCAACGTGGATGGACCCAGATATGATCATACTAAGCAACGTAAGTCAGACAGAGAAAGACAAATACCATATGATATCACTTATATGTGGAATCTAAACTATGACACAAATGAACTTATCTACAAAACAGAAACAGACTCACAGACATAGAGGACAGACTTGTGGTTGCCAAGGGGAGAGGGGCGTGGGGAAGGGATGGATTGGGAGTTTGGGATTAGCAGCTGCAAACTATTATATAGAGAACAGATAAACAAGAAGGTCCTAGGGAGTTCCCTGGTGGTCTAGCGGTTAGGATTCGGCGCCTTCACTGCTGAGGCCTGGGTTCGATCCCTGGCTGGGCAATGGAGTAAGATCTTCAAGCCACATAGCGCACCAAAAAAAAAAACAAGGTCCTACTGTATAGTACAGGGAACTATATTCAATATCTGGTGATAAACCATAATGGAAAAGAATATATATATGTATAACTGAATCATCTTGCTATATAGCAGAAATCAACACAACATTGTAAATCAACCATATTTCAATAAATTTTTTTTAATTACAAAAAATTAAATTATCTTACTTATTTGTTTCCATACTTAGGGTCTGTCTCTCCCCACTAGAATGCAAGTTCTGTGAAGGCAGAGATCTTCGTGCCTTTCTCATAGCTATTTCCCAGCACCTAGAATACAGTGGGCTCATAGTAGGCACTCAATGTGTAAATGCTGAATGAATGACTATTGATTAATATAAACACGGATCCAGTAAGAGCTCTGGAAATTTACAGTCTGCGGGCAGCTTTGTGTGTGTTATCTCAAAAGAATTTAATATGATCCCGTTTTACTTAATGAATGTGTATTGCATGAATGAATGAACGACTGAATGAATTTGCACGTCCACACCTAAAGGGAAACTGTCAAAGACTGTAAATGCCAAAGTCCAAATGGCTTTTGGTGCCACATGCTCAGTTTCATCCTCATGGTAATAAAGGACCAAAGAATTTCTAACCAGGAAACCAACCCAGTGGTGGTCCAATCAGTGGCCTTGGCAAAGAGTACTAGTGAGAACCAGAGAGCTTGGCCACCAGCTGCTTTGAAACCTCAGGCAAGTTGCATCTCTCTGTGAGTCCCGTTCCTCTCCCCAAAACTAGCGCATTTGAACTCGATTATTTCTGAAATTCTTTCCACCACTAGAAGGAAATTTTGTGATTTCAACCACTCACAAAATCCCACTCTTTGGAAGCTGCTCACTGTTCCTGAAGGACCCCCACCCTCAGCCACCTGCTCCTCCCACAGTTGGAGCCTTGGAGTCCCAGCCTCCCTGCCTGCCATTGCAGCAGGGGTGCCCCAGATGTGCAGAGCCCTCCTGACTCAAGCACAGCTCCGGCTACCTGAGCCCCATCACCTCCAAGTTAATTCACGTGTTTGTTTGGCTTTGTATCTCCTTTGTGTGACTCTAAAGAGCACTTAAAAGGAAAGAGTCAAACTCATGTCAAAGTTTTCTTGCTCTCCAGTGCAGGAAGGCTGGCTCCTTGTTTTTCAGCTGACCCAGAACTGCTAATCTTGCTGATTTCCTACTGTAACTGCTTCCTCACTTACCACACAGTGGAGATCTGATTCCTTCCTACTGAGACAAGTAGTTGTGGCTGCTCCTTTGGGTTTTTAGTATTCTTCCAAATTATTCTGATTGATATAGACCTCTATCCATGCTAATTATGCACAGCTTCTCTTATAAAGTGTGGTTTCCATGGCAACAGCAAAGGGAGAACAGGTGTGCGGAAAGCTGTGATGTATTAAATGACAGTTACCCTCTGCCTCTCCAAGGCAGATTGCTTTTCTCTACATTTATATATAGCAGACAGTAATTAATCTGTGTGCATCTCATTGCTGGGGGGTGGGGGTGGGCAAAGGAATACAGAACGATTAACGAGAGTCCTAATTATCCTCATACCTTTGAATCTGAGAATTTTGTCACCATCGGATAATTCCAAAGTAGAACTGTTGAACTCCCACTCGCACAGAGATGCTGTTGCCTAAACTCGAGGTGATCATTTGGAAAAGGAAGCATTCTTCCAGCTGCCATAGTTCTGAGGTAGGCACCTGTATCATGGCATTTTGCAGAGGGCTCCAAAAGTGGACCCCTGGGCTCTCTCAAATGACCTGTCAAGGTAGAAAATTAGAGCAGCTCAGCGACCCATACTCCAGGGACAGCCTGGCCTCACACATTCTGCAGCAGAAATACTACCACAAAACAGAGAGGAAAAGCAGGGCAGCATCATGCAAGGCTGACGGCATGCAGGACCCAGGGTGCTGCTGGGGAAAGTGTCCAAGGAGTCAGCGAACCTGGGCTCCAGTCATGTGCCAAGACTGACTCTGTATGACTTAGGCCATTTCCCTTGTCTGAGTCTCAGTTTCTCTATCTGTAAAACGATGGTGTTAAATCAGAGAATCTCCCAGAAATAGAAATCTACATCTCCAATTGAGCTAAGGTTTGCTGCAGTAACAGACCCAAAATGTTAAGGGCTGAAAATAAAGCTTTTTTTCTCACTCCCACTTCATGGCCATCATGGGTCACTTGGGGGCTTCTCTGTGTTGTGATCTCACTCAAGGACCAAAGTTGATGGAAGAGCCATGGAGAGAATGCTGTGAGGGGTCAGCAATGAATTGATCATCGGCCAGTTCTGGTCATACGTCCTCACTTAACTGCAGGGAGCTGGGAAGTACAACCCCACTGGGAAGGCAGAGAGCCGGAAAAATTTGGTGAGCAACATTAATTGCTAGGATGCAGCCCTTGCTAAGAAACTCTGTGCTCTGGGTGGACCACTGGGATAACAATAACAACTTTGTAAACCTCACCTAAAAATAGGAACAGGGAAACTCATGAGAGACTACGCCAAAGGGACTGGAACAGTGTGCTGGGGTGGTAGATTTGTGAGTTTTTTTTCCTTTCTTCTATTTTTCAAAACTTACAACAATGCAGTCTGACTGTACCTGTGATTTAAAAGATTAATTTCTCTGAACTCAACATATATGTATCGAAGACCTATTTAACCTGAGCACAGTGCTAGTTGCTGTAGGAAATGCAAATGTGATTAAGTCAACCTCACCAAGGACTATTTTCAACATGTGAGTGGGTGGAACTGGCAGACAGGTGGAAAAAAGTTAGGATGCTGGAAGAAACAGTCCAGGGTGAGGGCTTAGACAGTGGGACAAGAACGGTAGAAATGCTAGAGGTGGACCCAGAGGCAAAAACATTAAAAAGGACCATTGAAGGGGGAAATAACAGGAAGAGAAAGCAATTTGGGGAGAAAGATGACAATCCTGGTTTGAGTCCTATTGATACACCAAAGCCAGAGCGAAATTCGGCCTGGAGTACACATTACAGCTGGACGTGCAGATGTTCACAAATGGTAGATGCATGAGGCTCCCAAAGGGAGGAGGAGGGTGGAGGATGCCCATGGGCAGGACTCAGGCAGGGATGGGAAGAGGAGTCAATTACGTGGCCAGGAGAGGTGGAGCCAGGAGTGTTCCCCACCACTGAAGAGGGTAGATGGTACAAGTGCCATGGCATGGTTTTATTTGCTTAGTCTTGATTCTATAAAACCCTCTATTTCTATGGCTTCTTTAATTTGGCTCCAGAAATGTAAGTAAAGTTTACATATACCCTCTCTGAGATTATAAAGATTCTTGCCTTTGAATTCTCCAAATCTTTTGGGGCTCATTTCTAAATGCTCTCCATATATTCTCTCTCGTTTTAAAATAATACACATGTAGTTATCAATTAATTATATAGAATTGATTGACTGCATTTACTTTTCCAGGGCTGCCTAAAAACAACTGAAGCAGCTTCAGGAGAGTAGAGAGAGGGGGGATCAGATGGCAAAAGACTGAAGCACGAGTGGGTGCTGCGGACGTGGAAACACTGAATATAGCCAACTCCTTCCAGAAGTTCAGGACTCAAGGGAAGGCAGTGTCAGAAAAAGGAAAAGATGTATTTAGGATATGCAGGGGAAACCCTTGGTTTGTAAAAGCAGAAAGGAAGGAACCCAGGAGAGGAACAGATTGAAAATGCTCACGGGAATAGAAAAATATACATTTGAAATGCTGGTATTCAAGCAATTTTAACTTATGAAAACAGCAATTTCATATGATTCAATCTAATAAAAAAGCAATGAAAGCTAACTATTCACTTGGAAAAGAGCACATTATCCAGGTTTGTCTGGCACTGGCAATGTGCCAAACATGTATCAGAGATCTTCCAGCCAGACTCAGGAGATGCTAGGTTTACAGTATCCAGTCCAAGTCCTAGAGAAGTTTAGGAACCAGACATGAGACGAATCATTTGGATTTGCCATGGTAAACGCCCCGTGGGTGTCACTTTCGACAGAGAATAAGGACTTCTGGGGAACCAGGAAAAACCTAGAAGAATGTCGAGAGAATGCTCAGGCAGGGCATCTGGTCAGTCTGGAGGGACAGAGAACATCGCCAGGTGAAGGATGGGGAAGGAGGCCAGCATCCCAGGCAGCAGGAGAGCATGGAGAACTCAGGAAATACACGCTTTTTGATATTGCTGAAGTTAAAAGTCTAAGGGGAGAGTGTTAAGAAATTAACATGGAGATCAGACAGGAGCAGACTCGAGGTCCCGCTGAGTAACAGGAAGAAACTGCTACAGTATACTTGCTCCAATAGCATATTCTCAGGGACCCTCCGAAGATTCTGCTCTCAAAGCTTCTGCAGCATTCGTGACCCACCACGTCTACAGCTCTGACTCAAGCCACTGAAAGGGGCTTAGACTAGTGGCAGAAATATGAGCCCGTGGGCAGTGTTTTAATCCCTGTGATCCTAGTGGTCAGACACAGATGGCCATATGTGTTTGTGGACACAGCACAACACGATATTTAAGAGGAAGACTCTCGAGGCTAGCTGATTCACTTCAAATCACATCTCTACTACTGACCAGCTAGGTAAAGAAGACAAAAGAAGCCCAGTGCCTCAATTTCCACATTAGCCAAATGAGGACAATAATGTTACCTACAGTAAAGGGATGTTTTCAGTATTAAGTGAGATGATAAATGTAGATGTACCTTGCCTGCCCCCTAGCAAGTACTTAACAAATGGTGGTTAACGGTAATAGGCACGGTTAGAGTTGTATCAGCAGAAAGGGCAAGAGCGTGGGACGTTATGTCTCCTGGACTTTGGGGCACAAGTTCTACTCTCCATCCAGGATAGTAACCCATGGACAGGCCAAGACATCCCAACAGGGTAAGGAGGGTGTGAGGTCCAATCACAAACAGCATTCCTGCCCACAAACATCTTTTGGAATTCGCCCAGAAAGTGTGCTAATGGTGTTCCTCCCTCTCTAGACAAATAAAAGACACTATAATTAATTGCCTGATTCCCCTGTTCCATACCTCATAGATGCCACTTGTCACTCATGTTTTGGGCTGGGGCCCAAAAAAAGTAGACTGAGTAGTGGAAATGAGTTGTCTCACCCCAAAACTCCCAGGGAGCATCCCTAAATGACAGGTGATGCTACTTGTGCCATCAATATGCACGTCAGAGAATTTGGACCCAAAGAAAAATGAATCTGGGCTTCCCTGGTGGCGCAGTGGTTCAGAGTCCGCCTGCCAATGCAGGGGACACGGGTTCGAACCCTGGCCCGGGAAGATCGCACATGCCACAGAGCAACTAAGCCCGTGCACCACAACTACTGAGCCTGTGCTCTAGAGCCCGCGAGCCACAATTACTGAGCCCACGTGCCACAACTACTGAAGCCCGTGCGCCTAGAGCCCGTGCTCTGCACCAAGAGAAGCCACCACAACGAGAAGCCCGTGCACCGCAACGGAGAGTAGCCCCTGCTCGCCACAACTAGAGAAAGCCCGCGCACAGCAACGAAGACCCAACACAGCCAAAAATAAAATAAATAAATTTATTTTAAAAAGAAAAGAAAAATGAATCTACTACTATAGCCAACAAACACATTCAGACCCACATAGAGCTTTGACTTTTGTTCTCTCCCCCTCCCCCAACCCCTGCACCCTGGATCTCCTGCTTGTTCTGTAAGACCCATCAGACTCATCCTTTGTTAGATAACTGAGGATCTGGCAAGACCTCAACAGTTCCCAATCCAGGATCTCAGTACCTAGAGTTCATCCAAGGAGGAGGTGGGCTTCATGGAGTGGAGAAGACATGTATGACTTTCAACATTATCAAAATCTCTATATCAATGGTATTTATTTATGGTAATACCCCACAGAACCCTTAATAATTCTTAACCTAAGATCCATGAAGTGAGAGATTCTTTTTAGGTCTGAAATGGAAACATTTTACAGGTAACTTCAGGAAGCAGCTTCCTCTTTAAGGTAAAGGGAGCAAGAGAGGTGAAGCAGGTTTTCCAAGGTCACCCAGCACCTTAGTTGTAGAACTGGGCCTTGCGTCCAAATGCTTTCATGCTCCTTCCAAAAATGTTCCACTCCTTTGCATTGTTTCCTTTGACGGTGAAGTTGGAGGTCCTGTGATATGATACGAGCACTATTTGCAATTCCTCTGTTACTCTCAAGCTTTTGGGAGTCAATGCAATAGGGCTGATAAAGTTTTGATGAACCAGTAATCAAATAACATCAAGTAAAAAAAACACACTAGCATCCTGTTCCAGCCACAGGAGTAATTCTCATGGGGAGACAACGTTCAGATTGTCTGAATGTCTGACTCCGGTGGTTTTATTCCCACACCTTTTTTATTTCTAAAGTGACTTGGGAAAAAGTAATAAAGAACACTATAGCAATAAAAACAAAAGGAAAAAATAAGGACCTGATACAGACACCTGACTAAAAAGGAAACTTGACTTTAAAGTTAGCCTGCTTTGTGCTTTTAAAAAAAAAAGAAAGAAAGAAAGAAAAAGAGAGAATAAAATTTATGTATAGTTTCAGCACAGAGTTTTAGCACAGAATGGGGTAACTGAAAATACATAGATCATTCTCAGAGGATTTCCCAAGCACCACAAGAAACATCAAAAAATTATTAAATTCCCAATTACTGCCATCCATATAGATGTTTTTCACAGCTGGAAAACAAAGTTGAAAATCAACCAGGACAAGTGAGCAGAATATATATGCGCTTGCAGTCTTTACCAACCCATGGCCCCCAAAGGGGTCAAGAAATTCAAAAGCTGAGTTAAAGGGAGATTTCCCACAGGGAAGTGGCTGCCTGCCTTGGTGCAGGGAACATTGTTTGCCTGCCGGTCCTCAGCTCCTTCAGGGAAACAAGGGTCCAGGCTCAAAGCTGCCCTGGACAGCATGCGAGCAAACCAGACAACGCTTAACTGATGGAAGTGGCTGGTACTAGGGTCCCTCCCTCGCCAATCACTGATACACGCAACTGCAGAAACTCACAAGGGTCACCTCGTTTTTTTCATCTGTGACTCTAGCGCCCAGAATAGAACAGACATAATAAAGTTTCTGGGGAACCTTGGGATAAAAAACTGAAGTTCTGACAAGGTAAGTATTTCGTCCAAGGTCATACAGCGAGCAAGTTGTGATTCCTTGTGCAGTGTTCTCTCTGCTGTTTGCACCTGTCTCTCCTCTTGGCTAAAGTCATAACACAGGCAGATCACACACCCAAATGACCACGTTATTAATCACTTATCTTCCTTAAAGATCCCAGAATGAAAACTAACCCAGTGTAGACTGCTTGTGATAGTTCTCCTCTCTCTTTTCTTATGTCTTCACAATGTTATTTCACAGCTCCTGGCATTGGGCCGGCCTTGTAATTTGCTTTCACCAATAGAAAGTGACAGAAGAGTAATTAAGACCTGGCTGCTTCTACTCACTGTCATGGAACCCTATGCCTGCCATGTGAACAAGCCCAGTTTAGCCTGAATGCCTACCACTTCCACCAAACTCAGATTTGGTGACTCAATTTCCAGAATCAGAGAGGTTAAGTGACTTGCCCAAAGGCACACAGCTTTAAATAAAAGCAGCACTCAGTATAGGAAGCTTTTCTTGACTCCCTTCTAGTGCTTCTTCCACTGCGACCTATAAAACATGCCAGTTAATGAGGTTAAACGAAGAACACTGGATTTAAAAAATGAAGCTGCAAACAGGAGACTCTCACAATTAAATCTCTACTCTGCACTTGTCATGCAAGTTCCAGGTCTACACTTCCAGTTCAGTAGAATATCACTACTCAAATTACCCTACATTCCTCAAATCCAAGTCAAATCAATATATCCAAAAATCAAGCACCTTTGTTTGTATTTTGTTATTGTTGTTGTTGTGTTGTTGTTTTTCATTTTCCTTTTATTTCCCGGAATGTATGCTGCCAGGAAGACATGGGTTCAAATCCCAGCTCAGTCACTTAAGGGGCTGTTGTAACATTCCTAAGCCAAGGGCAGAATTTTCTGCCAAGAAATACAAATCTCTGTGACCTTAACTTCCCTACCATTAATTTACTGCCTAAAAATAGTTTCCTCTAAGAAATAAAAAAAAAAAAAAAAAGAAGAGGGTGTTAGCCTAACCTACATCTCTGGAGAAACAGCCGGTGCAACTTCATGGATTCAGTTCCTAAAAATGTATCTGCAAGTTACAGGATGTGGCTTTTTCAGATGTGACATGACATAGGAAAAGCACCGAGAGCTGTTGTGTTTCTGCAACTTATAATACTGTTTAATTAGAATTTGTCTGTCAAAGAAGCAGCTTAAGCAGCAGTTATTAAAAGGGCGTAAATATCTCAGTATCAACCCTTCTGCCCCAGAATTGAAATAGAGCTAAAAAAAAGGCAAGGAAAATGCCAGGGTGCGGTGGTTACCTTATCATATGAGCTGGTGGGGTAGGGTCAGCAGCTGGGCTCAAGGACCAACCCAGGATACAGGCATGTTGACAGATGTCTGTCTGAGGAGATTCACCCCCCTACCACTGGGGCAATTATTTTAATGTTTTACTCTATTGGCCCCTACTTTTCCTTAAAATTCATTATCTGATATATTCAAATTTACCATAATTCCTCTGGCCAAGAAAATCCACAGGTGACAATAACAGATGATCTTTTGCCTACAGTGACAACTTTTTTTTTTTTGCGGTACGCGGGCCTCTCACTGTTGTGGCCTCTCCCGTTGCGGAGCACAGGCTCCGGACACGCAGGCTCAGCGGCCATGGCTCACGGGCCCAGCTGCTCTGCGGCATGTGGGATCTTCCCAGACCAGGGCATGAACCCGTGTCCCCTGCATCAGCAGGTGGACTCTCAACCACTGCGCCACCAGGGAAGCCCCAGTGACAACTTTTTACATTTAGTAGCTATAGCAACAATAAAACAACAGAGCCACGTATGTTGTACTGTCATGGCTGCTCCTTCAACAGGAAAGTGGATCTTCTTTGCTCCACAGTGCATCACTGAAAGGGCTGTCTAACAACATTCTGTGGGGGGTTTTGTCTTTTTTTAATATTTTAATTTTATTGGAGTATAGCTGATATACAATGTTGTGTTAGTTTTAGATGTACAGCAACATGATTCAGTTATATATGTACATATACTCATTCTTTTTTATATTCTTTTCTTATATAGTTTATCACAGAATACTGAGTAGAGTTCCCTGTGCTATACAGTAGGTCCTTGTTGGTTATCTATTTTATATATAGTAGTGTGTATATGTTCATCCCAAGCCCCTGATTTATCCCTTCCCACCACATTTCCCCCTTGGCAACCATAAATTTGTTTTTGATATCTGTAAGTAAATCTGTTTCTGTTTTGTAAATAAGTTCATTTGTATCTTTAGAGTCTACATGTGAGTGATATCACATGATACTTGTCTTAATCTGTCTTACTTCACTTAGTATGATCATCTCTAGGTCCATCCATGTTGCTGCAAATGGCATTATTTCATTCTTTTTTATGGCTGAGTAATATTCCATTGTACATATGTACCACATCTTCTTTATCCATTCATCTGTTGATGACATTTAGGTTGCTTCCATGTCCTTGCTGTTGTAAATAGTGCTGCAATGAACACTGGGGTGCATGTATCCTTTAACATTGTGGTTTTCTCCAGATATATGCCCAGGAATGGGATTGCAAGATCATATGGTAGTTCTATTTTAAGTTTTTTAAGGAACCTCCATAGTGTCTATAACAATTTACATTCCCACCAACAGTGTAGGAAGGTTCCCTTTTCTCCCCATCCTCTCCAGCATTTATTGTTTGTAGATTAACAACATCTTATTTTTTGAGTAACTTAGCAAAAGCTGCCACCTTACTGGGTTTGCAGAGCTGGATCCTAAAGACCAAGTTTAAATAAGCCTGGGGCATTCTAGGTAGGAAGCAATCAAGACCCCAACCCCTGATGCTCCAGATTCAAAGACAGGACAATTCATTAGGATATCTTCAGGGGCTCCAACCAAAACCCACAGCAGGGTAAGTCAATAGACCTGAGAGAAAATTTTGTCTGGGAAGGGAGAGGTCAGTGTAACACAAGAGCCAGAGCGTGACTGGAGACACACTGGTCCCAGCACAGTTAGATCCAATCCTGGACATCCCTCCCAACAAAGAGCCATGCCCATTCATGTGCTTGTTGTCTGTGGATGCTTTTGCTCTGCAAAGACCAAACTGGATAGTTGCAACAGAGACATCATGACCTGCAAAGCCTAAAATATTTACTACCTGACCATTCCAGGAAAAATGTGTTGACCTCTTCTTTAGGAGATGGTGGCTGAGCCTCTGATATGATGGGAAAGCTGTAACTCTGGGGTACCATTAGGCACACACTGGTATCTGAACTACCAAGGACATCACTGCAAAGTGTCCAAATCATACAGCTGGTGAGTGGTAGAGCTGGGGCTCAAGCCCATGTCCTCGTGATTCCAAGTCTGTAAACCAAATGGATATAAACTCCCTTTCAGCAGAGAAGGACAAGGGAGTCATTCTCTCTAAAGGATTTGCTTTGAAGGAACCCTTTGTTAAACTTTCCATCTTTGCAGCCCATGAAGCCTCTTTGGGGATGGTTGTGAAAGTCAAATATTTTCAATGATTTTACAAGATAAACCAGAACCCGGATGGTGGGCCAGTTATTGATTTACTGCTTCTCAGCTCCAAATTTACCCTTCAATACCTGCCCTGTGATAACAAGCATTTCTCCTTCACGGTGAGCACAATATTAGGTTTGTCAGTAGAGGGCGCTGGCGGGACATCGCAGGAGGCGGAGACTTCTCTTCCGGATTCATCTTGCTCTGTTTTGCTTTTCCTAGCTCCACCTGCACGTTCTGTCAGCCGTGCAAGTGAGTGGGCCAACCAAAGGCACTCTGCCCCGGATGCACGCCCAAAGTAAACCGTCCCCCAGCGACCTCGCATTCCCCACCAAGGCCCAGAGACCACCTTGCTGTAGCCCTCTGGGTGCAGACACTGAAAGCTCCCAGCTGCCACCCCACAGCGACACCTCCCCAACTCCCTCTGCAGCCCTGGTGGGCTCAGCTCACCCACACCCCATAGGGTTGTTGCCATTTGCCCAGTTACTATGAACTAGGTCTCCTATAACCCAGCAAACTCTCCCATCATCCCGGGTGCTGCAACCAGACTTCCTCCAGTGAGGACTGGACACCCCCTTCCACATCTGTCATTCCATGGGTACTTTTAGAGTTCTTTTCCCACCTTTACACATACTATCTTATCATAGCTTTAAAATTCTTTACACTAAATTTTCCCAGTGTTAAAATCACTGAATACAGTGATTGAATGTAGACTAATTCAGAGAGGAAAGTCAGCCAGTAACAAGGATGTGCCCCTGCTCTCATGAAATCACCCTGAGAGACCACATGTTTTACTGCTTTGAATATCCCTCAGAATGTGGACACATATGCTACCAAAAGCTACTTACTGATGAATGGATGAATGAATGAATGAATGACAAAACTATCTCAACTATGACTGAGAAATAAAATACAATGGGGATTAAATGGGTAACCTAGCAAACAGAGGCCAGTCTGACACAGAAACTCAGGAAATTTTATTGATACCATAAAACACCCTCCACAACATGTCGAGCCTGTTTCTAAAACACAGTATTTTTTTTCTAAGTGTGTATAAGCTATGCCTGTCCATATTAGAATATCCACTTCAGTCCTCTTCTAATTCAGCACCCTCATGTCTCCATAGCAACCCACAGCCCAGATAATAAACAATCTGCTTTTATTAAGAGAATTATAAAAAGGAAGCTTTTGATGTTTTTCTCTAATACTCTTATTTTTCCATTACGAAAATCTGGTATTTTATAAGGTACACCGCCACGAATGAGGCTATATGAGCTCTACATGTAGCCAGTATTTTGGTGCTGGAATATACAACTTCAATTCAATTTCACCCTCTGCCAACATCCGGCAACTACACATCAAAAGTGTCGATCACATGAACACTACACAGCAAATAAGGGCAAGTGAGGAATGCATCTTGCCCTCACCACACACTAATTACAATCCCCAGAGGCCGTCATCGTAAGAACCTTCTTCCTGGTTTTAGATAAGGAAGCGTAATGGCCAGGGAGAGTAAATGCCTCTGCCAGGCGCAGAGCTGTCACCAGTGACACAGCCACGTTGCCCACATGCACCCATATCCACATTGGTAACAAGTATTTTATTTTCTTCCCTTGAGATGAAGAAAACTGCTATTTGTTGGGGTCTTACTAGATCATAGGCACAGCACTTGGTATTTTACATGAGTACTTCTCATCTGCCCAATCATTCTTCAGAATAGGTACTGTTATTTCCATCTTACAGATGGGAAAACAGAGATTCAGAGAGATTCAAGGACTCTCCCGATGAGAGACATGTGAACAGCCCTGAGGCTCATTTTCCCCCCCATTCCTGGTGACTTAGAAATAACAGGTCAACAGGACCGAGTTATTTCAACGGAAGAACAGGTCACTACCGGCCCAATTCCTGAGCTCCCCAGCCTCCCCCTTCCTGGAAACACCAAGGAGCTTATTGCCATAGAGATGCCTTTGAACTCCTGGGCAGTTTCTGATAAAACTGAAATGCCTACCCTATGACACCACAATCCCATTTCTAAGTACTGACTCAAGAGAAATGAAAACTTAAATCTACAAAACGATGTGTACCAGAATAGATAATAGCCACTATTTACACTTGCCAAGACACGGAAACAACCTAAATGTCCATAAACAGATGATTGGTTTAAGAAGACATGGTACATATACACAATGGAATATTACTCGGCCATAAAAAAAAATGAAATATTGCCATTTGCAGCAACATGGATGGACCTAGAGATTCTCATACTAAGCAAAGCAAGTCAGACAGAGAAAGATAAATATTACTTGATCTTACTTATATATGGAATCTAAAAAATAATACAAACGAATCTATGTGCAAAACAGAAACAGACTGAGAGACACAGAAAACAAACTATGGCTACCAAAGGGAAGAGGGAGGGAGGGAGGGAGGGACAAACTAGGAGTATGGGATTAACAAATACAACTTACTATACATAAAATAGATAAGCACCAAGGTTTACTGTATAACACAGGGAAAAATATTCAACATCTTGTGATAACCTATAATGGAAAAGAATCTGAAAAAATATATATATATACATATAAAACTGAATCACTTTGCTGTATACCTGAAACTAATACAATATTATAAATCAACTTAATTTAAAAATAATTAAATTTTTCAATTATAAATTTAAATTTTAAAAAAGAGAGTAGCTATAGCAACTGTACTCATAATAGCCAAAGTTTGGAAACAGCCCAGATGTCCGTGAACAGGAGAATGGATAAACAAATTGTGGCATATCCATACAATGGAACACTACTCAGTAATGAAAAAGAAAAAATTACTGATAACATGACACCATGGATAAACCTCACAGGCATTTTGCTGAGCAAAAGAGCCAGACACTAAAGTGTACATGTCATTTGATTCCTTTTATGTGAAATTCTAGAACAGACACAACTAATTCATGGGGTCAGAAGTCAGCATAGGGGTCACTGATTGGGAAGGGGCACAAGGGGGCCTTCTGAGGTGGGGAAAACGTTCCATGTCTTGATCTGACTGATGCTCACTTGGAGGATATATCTGTAAAATTTCATCAAGCTGGACACTCAAGATAATCCATTTTACTGCATAAATAAATGTGTCAGCACCATTTACAGGAAGGGCTCTGACGAACAGGTGAAAAGACAGAGCCCACAGCCAGGGCTAGAGACAAGATAGGAGCCCAGGTCTCCTGGACCACGTTCATTCTCTCCACACCAACAGAAAGCAGGGCTTTCTCATCACACAGAACAAGGCAACAGCAGAGCAAGCTTGTTTCCCTACTGTTGTCCACAGTAGGGACAACAGCAGCGGACTGTTGTCCGCTCAGCAGGCCGTGTGGAATTTGGGGTGTTCGTTTGGAGAGTGAATCAGAGCTCGGGGGCTGAGAGTCCTCCTGCAGCTCCAGATTTAAATAACGATGTGTCAACATCTGCCTCCAATGACTCATTTAATCTTAACAGTGACCTTGTAAGCTTGTAGGATCATTAGAGCCAGCAGACACAAAAAAATATTAAAGTTGTTTGTCAAAAACCTCTCTGCTTCTGTCAAGAAAAACTTCCAGAACAGAAGAACACACATGCTCAAAACAGAAGGAAAACAGGAGGAATAAGATGCTATTTAAGCCTATTTTTGCCAAGAACCATCAACTGGAAGGAGTAAACTTCTGGTGTTTGCAGCTTTAAAAGAATTCAATATTTTTCATGTTGTTCAAAGTCACTGCATTGCAGTGCTTTAAGATTAAAATGATATGCCTCTTGAATACTCTTGTTATCTTCCCCAACTTGTGCTGAGGTCAAAAATTCTAAGTGATTGCCTCAAATCACATTGGACTTGGTGTCCAGGAACCTGATTTCTTACTCTAGCTCCATCACTGCTAGCATAGGTCCTTAGGTAAGCCACACCAGTTCTCTGAGCCTCAGTTTCCCCATCTGTAAAATGGAGATAAGGATTAAGGGAATAACACAGAGGTTACAGAGAGGTTTGGCACACGTAGTAGGTACTAAGGAGCCACGAGCTGCATTTGAAGCCTCCATACTACGCCATCTTTCCCCTCCCCATCCTGAAAGCCAGCCCCAGAATACATCAACCTCCAGTACTCCTGGGAGCTAACCCCACCAGGGCTGCAGGATTGACCAGCAGGTGTCCCACAGAGCCTCAGAAGGTTCCTTGATTCCCAACTAATGCCTGGCAGACAATAAGGGCCAGACACACTGCAAGCCACTTGCAACTGAATGGGATCATTGCAGTCTCACCAAAACTCTGGGAGGCCCTGTATTAGGTCAAAAAGCTGAAGTTCAAAGCGTTACATGAACACACAGCTAATAGGCGGCTGAGTCAAGATTCACACAGCAGACCACCTTGGCTGGAAAAGCCTCTGCTTTTCTCAGTTCAACACAATTAGCAAGGCTTTGGAGAAAAGACACACAAACCTGGAAGAGGAACAAAGGACTGTTTCATTTTCTACTGCTGGGTCACCAACTACCCCCAACACTGCATATCTTAACACAACTACTATTTTTTTCACAATTCAGTGGATTGGGAATTCAGGAATTGAGTTGGGAATTGAGGAGACTGGGCTGGAAAAATCCATCTCCAAGCTGGCTTCTTCACAGGATGACTAGTATACCCTTCTGCTCTTGGCCTTTCTTTCTCTCCAGGGGGAACATCGCCTGGCAGTCTCAGGACAGTCACACCTTTTACCTGGCAGCTGGCTCCAAGGGGCAAGGGCAGACTTCGCAGGCTGGCTACACCCAGCACTGACACAGTGTCACTCTGCCATATTCCATTGGCCAAAGCAGCCAATGGGGTCAACCCAGATCAAGGGGATAGAGAAATAGGCCACACTTCTTGAGAGGGGAGTAGTAAGGCCACATGTGAGGTGGGAGGGGTATTGTGCCTTCTTTGGAGGACATAATCTGCTATAACCCTCCTAAGCGCCCTATACATGCAGAATGTGAGAATCAAGGACATCATTACAACAACAACCAACAGCAGCCATCATTCCGGTGGCCTAATGATTATAAAATACTTTTTAGGAGGCATGTATCATTAAATGCTCATAAAACCCTGTGAGATCAGCACTGTTTACAGAGGAACAGAGGAGAAGAGGCTTGTCTAAAGAGCTCACAGCCAGAAGGGCCTTTGGGGCTCCCAGTGGCTCTGTCTGCTGCGCTGGGGCAGTGGCATGGGGTCCTAGAGGCCTTTCCTTTGTTACTACAGGACATTGGGAAGAGCTGCACGTATCACCTCCTGCATGTACAGGTTCAATCACTATAACAAAGACACGGAAGAATAAGTGATGTCTGTGGCTCTTCCTACCTTATTTCAGACATAAAACGTCAGAACCTCATCCTAGCAGGAGTAGGTCTCAGGTTTCAAGGCACGGACTTGGGAATATGACAAGACCACTGAAAGCAATGAGAGCAGGAGTCCCAACTGTGGCTACAATTCGCTGTCCCCAGCTGGCCTTTGGTTTTCCAACAACACAACTCTGAAGAGCCCCTCTTACAGGGCACGTTAAATCTGCCCCCACCCTCCACCACTGACCCCTTGGGTCTCCTTGGTGACAAGAAAAAGCAGCCAACAAGGGTGCAAGACCTTAACTTGAGATCTGTGTTGCCCAAGGAAGCCGCCCCCTCTTGTGAATGAATGAAGAAGCAAACATACACAATTGTTACACACACAATTATTCTATCACATAAATGTACATTTCCACAGTTCAAGGTGGAACATATCCATGAAACTTGAACCAATGAGGAAAGATACCTGTGTTCACTGGACCACTAAGCATCCTCCAAACTAGGTCACTATATTTTTATTTTATGAACTTCGTTGTTTGACATCTCTCCCCACCCAGATTATAAACTGCACAGAGGCATGGGCCATATCTCTCTTTTTCAACCCTGTAGGCCCAATGCCTAGCACAGAGACTATCAAATATCAGGCACTGCAGGAATGTTTATTGAACATATAAATGAATGAGGAACTTCTCAGCTCCCACCATATCGACCCTGGGCAGATACGGACCATATCTGTCCTGTTTACCTGTGTATCCCAGCTGCTGCATAGTAGATGCTCAATAAATGTTTGAGGAATAAATGAGGAAGGGTGGGGAGGGAGAAACCAAGGACCTTGGAATAAGAAGAAAGAATTGCACTCACACGTGCAGCAATAATGTTTTGCTGAAGTTCACACTCTTAAATTTCCTCAGTTTTGAGAAGCCCAACAGTCACCAGCACTCTGAGCGAGCTGCCTATTTGATACCTTTAGGGTCAAGATGATCGCAGCAACTGAGAAACAGCATTACTGGAGAATTCAGTCTCTTCTGCAAAATTTCTCAGCAAGGACAAATATAACCAAGGAAACAATCAGTTTCAAATAAAATATGGTTTTAAGAAAAAGCCACAAAGCTATTTGCATGTTATTTCTACTTTAATAACTGCATCTCTGCCTCTGGGCTCCTCCCAGGGCCTCATCTTGCTCCCCCCTCTCCTCTGCCCCCCTCCACCCCACCCCAACAAGTCACGTGAAATCTGGATTTTCTTCTCTTCTGATTTATCTTGGAGCTGCCTCTCCTCACCATTTCTGTAGCATCACTGCTGCCCATACGTGTCACTCACCTCCCACCTTTGCTAACTGCCTCCTGGGCAAAGATGGAATGATGCAGCTAAAGCTTCCTCCAACACTGAGCCTAGAAGGAGCTTCAAGATGGTGAAGGAGTAAGACGCGGAGATCACCTTCCTTCCCACAAATACATCAGAAATGCATCTACACGTGGAACAACTCCTACAGAACACCTACTGAATGCTAGCAGAAGACCTCAGACCTCCCAAAAGGCAAGAAACTCCCCATGTACCTAAGTAGGGCAAAAAAAAAAAACAGGAATAAACAAGAGAAAAAAGAATAGGGACGGGACGTGCACCAGTGGGAAGAAGCTGTGAAGGAGGAACGGTTTCCACACACTAGAAGCCCCTTCGCGGGCGGACACTGCGGGTGGCGGGGGGGAAGCTTCAAAGACACAGAGGAGAGCGCAGCCACAGGGGCGCGGAGGGCAAAGCGGAGAGATTCCCGCACAGAGGATTGGTGCCGACCAGCACTCGCCAGCCTGAGAGGCTTGTCTGCTCACCGGCCAGGGCGGTCAGGGGCTGAGAGCTGAGGCTTGCGCTTCAGAGGTCGGATCCCAGGGAGAGGACGGGGGTTGGCAGCGTGAATACAGCCTGAAGGAGACTAGTGCGCCACAGCTAGCCGGGAGGGACTCCGGAAAAGACTGGAACTGCCGAAGAGACAAGAGACTTTTTCTTACCTCTTTGTTTCCTGGTGCGCAAGGAGAGGGGATTAAGAGCACCGCTTAAAGGGCCTCCAGAGATGGCCGCGAGCGGCTATCAGCGCAGACCCCAGAGACAGGCATGAGACGCTAAGGCCGCTGCTGCCGCCACCAAGAAGCCTGTGGGCGAGCACAGGTCACTCTCCACACCGCCCCTCCTGGGAGGCTGTGCGGCCCGCCATGCCAGAGTCCCAGGATCCAGGGACGACTTCCCCGGGAGAATGCACGGTGCGCCTCAGGCTGGTGCAACGTCATGCCGGCCTCTGCCGCCGCAGGCTCGCCCCGCATTTCACACCCCTCCCTGCCCCCGGCCTGAGTGAGCCAGAGCGCCCGAATCAGCTGCTTCCTTAACCCCGTCCTCTCTGAGCGATGAACAGACGCCCTCACGCGACCTACACGTAGAGGCGGGGCCAAATCCAAAGCTGAACCCCGGAAGCTGTGCGAACAAAGAAGAGAAAGGGAAATCTCTCCCAGCAGCCTCAGATGCAGCGGATTAAATCTCCACAATCACCCTGATGTACCCTGCATCTCTGGAATACCTGAATAGACAATGAATCATCCCAAATTGAGGAGGTAGACTTTGGGAGCAACGATAGATATATTTTTTTCCCTTTTTCTCTTTCTGTGAGTATGTATGTGTATGCTTCTGTGTGTGATTTTGTCTGTATAGCTTCGTTTTACCATTTTTCCTAGGATTCTGTCCGTTGGTGTTTTTTTTTACTTTAAAATTTTTTTCTTAATAATTATTTTTTATTTTATTTTATTTTATTTTATTTTATTTATTTTATTTTTTTTTTTGCGGTATGCAGGTCTCTCACTGTTGTGGCCTCTCCCATTGTGGAGCACAGGCTCCGGACGTGCAGGCTCAGCAGCCATGGCTCACGGGCCTAGCCGCTCCGTGGCATGTGGGATCTTCCCAGACCAGGGCACAAACTCATGTCCCCTGCAACGGTAGGTGGACTCTCAACCACTGTGCCACCAGGGAAGCCCATATATTTTATTTTTTATTTTGATAACTTTATTTTATTTTATTTTACTTTATTTTATTTTATTTTAACTTCTTCTTTTCTTTTTTTTCTCCCTTTTATTCTGAGCCGTATGGAAAACAGGCTGTTGGTGCTCCAGCCAGGCATCAGGGCTGTGCCACTGAGGTGGGAGAGCCAAGTTCAGTACACTGGTGCACAAGACACCTCCCAGCTCCACATAATATCAAATGGCGAAAACCTCCCAGAGATCTCCATTTCAATGCCAAGACCCAGCTCCACTCAAAACCAGCAAGCTACAGTGCAGGACACCCTATGCCAAACAACTAGCAAGACAGGAACACAACCCCATCCATTAGCACAGAGGCTGCTTAAAATCATAATAAGGTCACAGACACCCCAAAACACACCACCAGACGTGGACCTGCCCCCCAGAAAGACAAGATCCAGCCTCATCCACTAGAACACAGGCACTCGTCCCATACACCAGGAAGCCTACACAACCCACTGAACCAACCTTAGCCACAGGGGACAAACACCAAAAACAATGGGAACTACGAACCTGCAGCCTGCGAAAAGGAGACCCCAAACACAGTAAGTTAAGCAAAATGAGAAGACAGAAAAACACACAGCAGTTGAAGGAGCAAGGCAAAACCCACCAGACCTAATAAATGAAGAGGAAATAGGCAGTCTACCTGAAAAAGAATTCAGAATAATGATAGTAAAGATGATCCAAAATCTTGGAAACAGAATGGACAAAATACAAGAAATGTTCAACAAGGACCTAGAAGAACTAAAGAGCAAACAAACAGTGATGAACAACACAATAAATGAAATTAAAAATACTCTAGAAGGGATCAATAGCAGAATAAGTGAGGCAGAAAAACGGATAAGTGACCTGGAAGATAAAACAATGGAAATAAATACTGCACAGCAGAATAAAGAAAAAAAATGAAAAGAATTAAGGACACTCTCAGAGACCTCTGGGACATTAAACTCACCAACATTCGAATTATAAGGGTTCCAGAAGAAGAAGAGAAAAAGAAAGGGACTGAGAAAATATTTGAACAGATTATACTTGAAAACTTCCCTAATATGGTAAAGGAAATAGTCAGTCAAGTCCAGGAAGTGCAGAGTCCCACACAGGATAAATCCAAGGAGAAACACACCAAAACACATATTAATCAAACTGTCAAAAATTAAACACAAAGAACAAATATTAAAAGCACCAAGGGAAAAATAACACATAAGGGAATCCCCATAAGGTTAACAGCTGATCTTTCAGCAGAAACACTGCAATCCAGAAGGGAGTGGCAGGACATATTTAAAGTGATGAAGGAGAAAAATCTACAACCAAGATTACTCTACCCAGCAAGGATCTCATTCAGATTTGATGGAGAAATTAAAACCTTTACAGACAAGCAAAAGCTGAGAGACTTCAGCACCACCAAACCAGCTTAACAACAAATGCTAAAGGAATTTCTCTAGGCAGGAAACACAAGAGAAGGAAAACACCTACAACAATAAACCCAAAACAATTAAGAAAACAGTAATAGGAATATACATATCAATAATTACCTTAAATGTAAATGGATTACATGCAACAACCAAAAGACACAGACTGGCTGAATGGATACAAAAACAAGACCCATATATATGCTGTCTACAAGAAACCCACTACAGACCTAGGGACACATATAGACTGAAAGTGAGGGAATGGAAATAGATATTCCATGCATTTGGAAATCAAAAGAAAGCTGGAGTAGCAATTCTCATATCAGACAAAATAGACTTTAAAACAAAGACTATTACAAGAGACAAAGAAGAACACTACATAATGATCAAGGGATCTTTCCAAGAAGAAGATATAATAATTGTAAATATTTATGCACCCAACATAGAAGCACCTCAATACAATACAGAAGGCAAATACAGCCATAAAAGGGGAAATCGACAGTAACACAATCATAGTAGGGGACTTTAACACCCCACTTTCACCAATGGACAGATCATCCAAAATGAAAATAAATAAGGAAACACAAGCTTTAAATGATACATTAAACAAGATGGACTTAATTGATATTTATAGGACATTCCATCCAAAAACAACAGAATACACATTCTTCTCAAGGGCTCATGGAACATTCTCCAGGATAGATGATATCTTGGTTCACAAATCAAGCCTTGGTAAATTTCCGAAAATTGAAATTGTATCAAGTATCTTTTCCGACCACAATGCTATGAGACTAGATATCAATTACAGGAAAAAAATCCATAAGAAATACAAACATGTGGAGGCTAAACAACACACTATTTAATAACCAAGAGATCACTGAAGAAATAAAAGAGGAAATCAAAATATACCTAGAAACAAATGACAGTGAAAACAGGACAACCCAAAATCTATGGGATGCAGCAAAAGCAGTTCTAAGAGGGAAGTTTTTAGCAATACAACCCTACCTTGAGAAACAAGAAACATCTCAAATAAAAAACCTAACCTTATACCTAAAGCAATTAGAGAAAAAAGAACAAAACCCCCAAAGATAGCAGAAGGAAAGAAATCATAAACATCAGATCAGAAATAAATGAAAAAGAAATGAAGGAAATGATAGCAAAGATAAATAAAACTAAAAGCTGGTTCTTTGAGAAAATAAACAAAATTGATAAACGATTAGCCAGAGTTAACAAGAAAAAAAGGGAGAAGACTCAAATCAATAGAATTAGAAATGAAAAGGGAGAAGTAACAACAGACACTGCAGAAATACAAAGGATCATGAGACATTACTACAAACAACTATATACCAATAAAATGGACAACCTGGCAGAAATGGACAAGTTCTTAGAAATGCACAACCTTCCAAGACTGAACCAGGAAGAAATAGAAAATATGAACAGACCAATCACAAGCACTGAAATTGAAACTGTGATTAAAAATCTTCCAACAAACAAAAGCCCAGGACCAAATGGCTTCACAGGCGAATTCTATGAAACATTTAGAGAAGAGCTAACACCTATCCTTCTCAAACTCTTCCAAACTATAGCAGAGGGAGGAACACTCCCAAAGTCATTCTACGAGGCCACCATCACCCTGATACCAAAACCAGACAAGGATGTCACAAAGAAATAAAACTACAGGCCAATATCACTGATGAACATAGATGCAAAAATCCTCAACATAATGCCAGGAAACAGAATCCAACAGCACATTAAAAGGATCATACACCACGAGCAAGTGGGGTTTATCCCAAGAATGCAAGGATTCTTCAAAATATGCAAATCAATAAACGTGATACAGCATATTAACAAACTGAAGGAGAACAACCATATGATCATCTCAACAGATGCAGAAAAAGCTACTGACAAAATTCAACACTCATTTATGATAAAAACCCTCTAGAAAGTAGGCATAGAGGGAAATTTCCTCAACATAATAAAGGCCATATATGACAAACCCACAGCCAACATCATCCTCATGGTGAAAAACTGGAAGTATTTCCACTAAGATCAGGAACAAGACAAGGTTGCTCGCTCTCACCACTCTTATTCAACCTAGTTTTGGAAGTTTTAGCCACAGCAATCAGAAAAGAAAAAGAAATAAAAGGAATCCAAATCAGAAAAGAAGAAGTAAAGCTGTCACTGTTTGCAGGTGACATGATACTATACATAGAGAATCCTAAAGATGCTACCAGAAAACTACTAGAGCTAATCAATTAATTTGGTGAGGTAGCAGGATATAAAATTAATGCACAGAGATCTCCTGCATTCCTATACACTAATGATGAAAAATATGAAAGTGAACTTAAGGAAACACTCCCATTTACCACTGCAACAAAAAGAATAAAATATCTAGCAATAAACCTACCTAAGGAGACAAAAGACCTGTATGCAGAAAATTATAAGACACTGATGAAAGAAATTAAAGATGATACAAATAGATGGAGAGATATACCATGTTCTTGGGTTGGAAGAATCAACATTGTGAAAATAGCTCTACTACCCAAAGCAATCTACAGATTCAATGAAATCCCTATCAAACTACCAATGGCATTCTTCACAGAACTAGAACAAAAAATTTCACAATTTGTATGGAAACACAAAAGACCCCAAATAGACAAAGCAATCTTGAGAAAGAAAACCGGAACTGGACGAATCAGGCTCCCTGACTTCAGACTATACTACAAAGCTACAGTAATCAAGACAGTATGGTATTGGCACAAAAACAGAAATATAGGTCAATGGAACAGGATAGAAAACCCAGAGATAAACCCATGCACATATGGTCACCTTATCTTTGATAAAGGAGGCAGGAATGTACAGTGGAGAAAGGACAGCCTCTTCAATAAGTGGTGCTGGGAAAACTGGACAGGTACATGTAAAAGTATGAGATTAGAACACTCCCTAACACCATACACAAAAATAAGCTCAAAATGGATTAAAGATCTAAATGTAAAGTCAGAAACTATCAAACTCTTAGAGGAAAACATAGGCAGAGCACTCTATGACATAAATCACAGCGAGATCCTTTTTGACCCACCTCCTAGAGAAATGGAAATAAAAACACAAATAAACAAATGGGACCTAATGAAACTTCAAAGCTTTTGCACAGCAAAGGAAACCATAAACAAGATGAAAAGACAACCCCCAGAATGGGAGAAAATATTTGCAAATGAAGCAACTGACAAAGGATTAATCTCCAAAATTTACAAGCAGCTCATGCAGCTCAATATCAAAAAAACAAACAACCCAATCCAAAAATGGACAGAAGACCTAACTAGACATTTCTCCGAAGAAGATATACAGATTGCCAATGAACACATGAAAGAATGTTCAACATCACTAATCATTAGAGAAATGCAAGTCAAAACTACAATGAGATATCACCTCACACCGGTCAGAATGGCCATCATCAAAAAAATCTACAAACAAGAAATGCTGGAGAGGTTGTGGAGAAAAGGGAACCTTCTTGCACTGTTGGTGGGAATGTAAATTGATACAGCCACTATGGAGAACAGTATGGAGGTTCCTTAAAAAACTCAAAGTAGAACTACCATACGACCCAGGAATCCCACTACTGGGCATATACCCTGAGAAAACCATAATTCCAAAAGAGTCGTGATTCATTTCGTTATAAAGCAGAAACTAACACACCATTGTAAAGCAATTACATTCCAATAAAGAAGTGAACAGAAAAGAAAAAAAAAAGAGTCATGTACCAGAATGTTCATTGCAGCTCTATTTACAATAGCCAGGACATGGAAGCAACCTAAGTGTCCATCAACAGATGAATGGATAAAGAAGATGTAGCACATATATACAATGGAATATTATTCAGCCATAAAAAAGAACGAAACTGGGTTATTTGTAGTGAGGTGGATGGACCTAGAGACTGTCATACAGAGTGAAGTAAGTCAGAAAGAGAAAAATAAATACCGTATTCTAACACATACATATGGAATCAAAAAAAAAAAAGTCATGAAGAACCTAGGGGCAAGACGGGAATAAAGATGTAGACCTACTACAGAATGGACTTGAGGATACGGGGAGGGGCAAGGGTAAGCTGTGACAAAGTGAGTGAGTGGCATGGACACATATACACTACCAAACGTAAAACAGATTGCTAGTGGGAAGCAGCCGCATAGCACAGGGAGATCAGCTCGGTGCTTTGTGACCACCTACAGGGGTGGGATAGGGAGGGTGGGAGGGCGGGAGACGCAAGAGGGAAGAGATATGGGGACATATGTATATGTATAACTGATTCAATTTGTTATAAAGTAGAAACTAACACACCATTGTAAAGCAATTATAGTCCAATGAAGACGTTAACAAAAGTAATAATAAAATAAAATAAAATAAAAATACTCTGTAATGGCCTATATGGGAAAAGAATCTAAAAAAACAAAAAGAGTGGATATTCGTATACGTATAACTGATTCACTTTGCTGTACACCTGAAACTAACACAACATTGAAAATCAACTATACTCCAATAAGAATGTAAAAAAAAAATACTGAGCCTGGCCAAGATGCAATGATCCAGCTAAAGCTTCCTGCGATGCTAAGCATGGGGAAAGGACATCCAGCGCAATGAAGCCTGTTCTCAGTGAGTCACCGCTCCTCCGAGACCCTCGCCCATACCCAAGGCAGCTGACCAGTTCTGAGCAGCGAGTCCATCTACCTCCCTGCACAGAGCTCCAGCCATGGGCCGGCACACAGTGGGTGTCCACTGCCTGGGTGCTGAGTGGAGATCAGGGTGGAGAAGCCCCATGTGAAGCCGCCCAGTCGGCGATGCTACTCAAAACCTGGGGGTATTCAGTAGGCTCGTAATTCTAGATACTAAACTCTGTGTCCTGGTGAGTACCATTCACATCGACTCAGATCATTCCCCAGGCTTCAGGGAGAAAAGGGAGCCAGATAGAGAACCTATGCAGCTCCACTAACTTAGGCCAGAAGCCATTAGAGCTCCTATTCCTAGTGCCAGGCTGGGGTCTCCCCGAGAGGCTGGGAAATCTCCCCTGGGTGAGGGGGGTGCCCCGTGTAATCACGCTCAGGGTCCCTTGGACAATAGATGGTGTACCTGTCAAAGCCCGGCAAGCCCACCTCCACCCCACTCTGGTGTCTTGCTCTCCTCCCTCTGTGATCCTCAGCTTGGATGAGCCCCGCTGGGGGTGCAGGTTGTGCTGATGGACCCTCCCATTTCCTTTCTGATGACACACACAGACATCATAAATCCACCAGAAACGAGAGATACAGACACATCTCTGGGTCTCCTCTGTGACTGCTCGGTAAGGACACTGGAACTTTCTTCTTTTAATATCTTGACCTCAAAGAACAAAAACTCATACTCATTTCAGAAGACCCAACTCCTTTCGTTCATTCATTCAGAAGATGTTTGCAGGGTGCCTCTTCTGGATTCCTGCTTTGCACTCCTGAGTGGCCCCTTATGATCAACGTACACAATTCTCTATGGGTTTTCACCTGAAGTCACACCTTTCCTTGGCTCCCTCGCCCCTCCCCATCCCACTCCCCCTCACTGCCGTGCACCCAACTTAAGACAGAGCGTCCCTGAAGAGCCCCAAGAGAAAGAGTCAGAAAGAACGCCAGCCAGTACACACCTGAACCAGCTGTCAACTGAAATAAAAATGCACAACGCAAGAGCTGTGAGTTTCAGTTTCATCTGGGGACTTACTGAGGACTGTAGCCTGGGAGACAGCCTCTCAGCTGCTCTGAGGACCTGCTCCCAAGGGGTGGGCAGGCAGGCCAGTATATATGTGATTTTGGCAAAGGGATACGTGCACTCAAGCACACATCTGGGTAGAAGTTGCTGCTAGTCACAAGGAACAGATGCCTCAGTTAATGATTTTAGTGGTTTTCTAAGTATAGAAAGATGAATCCAGGTTCATATAAAATTTCTCCTTAAATATTTCTAACTCTCTAAAGGGCCTGTTTTGCCTGTTTTTCCAGAGTACAGATTGCCTCAATTTGACCTTCGCCTTGAATTCCTCTCAGGGTGTGTTGTAGGTCAGTAACTGCAGTGTCCTAATCACTTGATTCTTATAGAACTGGATAGTGGGCAACATTCTTTATTTTTTCACAGCCACGTAAGATGCTCCTGTACCCCTTACCTCTTCTACCTCCTCTACACCCCAGACCTGTAGGAACTGTGATTAATGAGTTGGGGTAGGGAAAGTAGTTGCTGAAGCCACGGGAATCAAGAATTGCAAAGCCACAGCTGACTTCCAGCTTTCTTGTTTTCAGCAGAATGGAAAATGCAAAGCGGAAAAGACATCGCATTAAACCAAGTTCAAAGTTTTGACTCCTACATAGGAAATAGACATTGAATTGCTAAACAAAGGACCTTGTGCTACCCAAGAATGACCAGAGGAGTCAGGAAGCTTACCATGGAAGCCCTATTTTAGTTCATGGCACTTTCCTTTCCACCCTCAACACCAATCCTATTAACACACTTCCCCAGAAGAGGACTCCACGTTATCTAACCCCCAGCTTCCCCACCTCCCAGCTGCTGGAGGCACACCACAGTCTGGGTTTCATTCACTTTTCCAGACGTCTCTCCTATAGCCCCTCCTCCAGCCACACCCCACTGCACTCCAACATCCCTTTAGCTCCTATGCTTTGTGCTTTTTGTTCTTGCCATTCCCCACCTCCTTCTCCCATCCCAGTCACATGGATCCCTTCCCCCCAGGAGTCACAGAACACGCAGCTTCATTGACAGCTGAAGAGCCTCGACTCAGTCCCTCTGGACATGAAAAAATGGACAGCAGGCAAGGTGAGGAGCATGTGGGGCAAGGCCAGCCCAGGGAGCGGGTAACTTCATGTCTTCTCCAAGCTCCCACTATTCTGCTGCTCTTTGCTTATGTGTCCAGTTGTTTTCAAACTTCACTGAGCATCAGAACATCCTGGGAACTGCTTAAAAAGGCAGATGTCCTGACCCCCAGAGATTTATAAAGTCTAGGGCTGAGGCACTCTGTGCCAGATGGATGGCATTGGCAGCCCCAATTCTTTACCCCTTCTGGTATCCTGCCCTTTGCTGTGTGACTCTGCAGTGCCCCCACCAAAGAAGAAAAGTCTGTATCCTGCCAGCCCCTCTAAATCTGGGCTCAGCCATGTGACTTTCTTTGGTCAATAGAATAGACAGAAGTGAGCATAAGCCACTTCTGCACCCAGGCCCCAGGATGCCGTGAAGATTTCTCTCTCATTCTTGCATCTCTGCAGTGTCCTAATGACACCACCAGGCAAGCCACCTGGAGGACGAGAGACAGCCGGCTGAGCTAAGTCCCTCCAGCCTGTCCCTTCCAAGGACAGCCTACGTTGTTTAGGAGCAGCTCACCCCAGACGTGAGGACACACCCAGCCGGGGCCGAGGAACTACCCAGCCGAGCCAGGTCTGGATCACCAACCTGCAGCCTCTTCAAATAAATGCCATTATTTTAAGCCACCAAGTTTTGGCTTGGTTTGTTACATGGCATTATCATGGCAGTAAATAACTGATACACAGAGGAACCTGCATTTGGATCCCCGTTTATCATATGGCTCATCAAGAACCCCACAGCCTTGCGCTCGCCAAGCCTGTCACACTCTGCCTTGAACAGTGGTTGCTTGTGGCGGGCAAGGGGCTGGTCTCTACTCTTCCTGCACAGATAGGAGCCCCTGGAGGGTGGAGACCCACCTGGGGTGTTTCCTTGTGTATCCTCCAGAGCTTTGTCAGGTAAACCCAGAGACACTGTTTGCCAACTTACGGAGACTAGAATGAGTAGAGAGAAAACAGAAGGTGCTAACTTGTAGTGACCCCTAAGCAGTGAGCAACTCTGAACAATAAACGCACTAGAGAAAGAGGAGGAGGGGGGTCACAGAGAGAAATTAAAATGGAATTTTTTAAGGGAATTTTCCCCCTTTATTGGCAGCACGGTTAGCCAGAAGAGCCCCAACTGATGCTGTTATGACTTCTCTGATAGGAAACTGAAATCGATTGGAGGAGACTCAGATGGAAAACAATAACACTTGGCATTTATATGACGTTTTACAGGCAGCACCTTTTGTTCCTTTTGTTCCTCAGAAACATGAACGGATTAATTGCCATAGCACCCCAGAGTAGATGGTAGGATTTCCTGCCTGTATCTTACAAGGAATAAAAACCAGCACTTCCTAAGCAAGGCAGAAGCCAGGGCCAGCACCAGGTACCCATTTTGTGTCTTTGCATCTTGCGACAACCCTCAGGGCTCACACTTTTTTATGTCTTTCGATCCAGAGTTCTGGAGATTCCTATTTATAGACTTAAAATATTAGTATATTTGAACTAGAAGGGACATTAAGGAAGCGCTGATCCAAATCTCTTATCTTATACATGCTGAAAAGAGGCTTATTTCACCCAAGGACTGTCTGAGGTCACAAAACAATTCAGGGAAGAAGCAAGATCAGATCTATTTTTCTCACCCTAGGTCAACCCTCCACATCCTCCAAATTCCAGAAGATACAGTTATTAATGTCAGACCCACAAATGACTTTCACCCAACCTGTGTTCACAAATTATTTGATGTGTACAAGTCATTCAGTCATCAAACCTTTATGGAGCATGTGCCCTGGGATTCCTGGAGCACGAGGGATTCAGGAATGAATTCAGCTTGTGTGGAGCTGGGTGTGGTGGGCAGTTAGTCCTGGCAATGAACAGAGCTCAGAGAAGCTCTGACCCAGTGGAGCCACAGAAGTCCACGAGCTAGGGCACCATGGTATTTCTCAGCCATACATATTGTTCTGAGCATATAGTAGTTGCTCAGTAAATATACAGTGACTAGTCAAAGTGGGTATATTCCAGAGCCAGCTCAGAAGAGCCGAAAGCAGGAGCTGGGGAAACTTCCCTGCCCAAGAGAAAACTCACCAGCCGGTGCTTTGACTCCTGCAATCCCATCACTGGGTGTTTTAATTCATTGGTCATTCCTACTCCCAGAAATCACAATTACGATTACGATTGAGAAACATCACACTTGCGTCTCATTGTGCCTTCACCCTTCATATGGCTGATCTTCTTAAGGCCTTTATGGCAGGGTCTCCTCAGCCACATCCCTGACCACAAGCCAAGTCCCTACACCCTGACTTCACTCTCTAGCATATCAAAATGCTCAGACAGCCCTGAACCTGATGTTGTTTAGACCTCCCAGCCTTTGTACAGATCGTTCCCTCTGCTAGAAAGCCTTTGCCCGACCTGTTTGCCTGTCAAACTCACCAGACTCTCCTGACTAACCCTGGAGAGCACGTTCCTCCTTTATATCTGGTGTCACATGCCCACATCTGCTCTTAAGGGGTCTGTCTCCTTTATAAAACTGTGATCCCTGAGTCTCCAGCAATCAGCCAGGGACCTTGCACATACAGGTGCTTCACACATCTGAACTTCATTTTTTTTTTTTTTTTTTCGGTAGGCGGGCCTCTCACTGCTCTGGCCTCTCCATTGTGGAGCACAGGCTCCGGACGCGCAGGCTCAGCGGCCATGGCTCACAGGCCCAGCTGCTCCACGGCATGTGGGATCTTCCCAGACTGGGGCATGAACCCGTGTCCCCTGCATCGGCAGGCAGACTCTCAACCACTGCGCCACCAGGGAAGCCCCTGAACTTCATTTTAAAACTGAATCCTACTGTAGGAACAATCTTTAAGATGGAGGGATTGAAGCACAGGGCACTATATTCAGTAGCTTGTAATAACCTATAATGGAAAAGAATCTGAATAAGAATATATATATATATATGTATGTATGTGTGTGTGTATATATCTATATATATGTATGTATGTGTGTGTGTGTGTGTATATATATATATATCTGAATCACTTTGCTATACACCTGAAACATTATAAATCGACTCTACTTCAAAAAAAAAAAAAAATGAAGGGATTGAGTGTAGACAGAAGACCCCTACGGGCATTGACAAAGAAGGAAGAACACAGGGGAGTCCAGAAGCCCCTGCAGGACTCATTTTAGCTCCTCCCTACTTACTCTGAGTGTCCCTTATATAAGATGAATGACACGTGGTCCCTCAGATTCCCCAGACCCTCGTTTGGCTGTTTACTGGGCGTACTCATTCATTTACCACCTTGCAGCTGCAGAGCCCTAAGAGGCAGCCAGGAGAAGTTTATGCAGGTCCCCAAGTTGCTTGTCTTAGAGACAAGAGGGGATGTTCACCTGGGGAGGCTGTGACTCAACCATCACTCACCACAGGAAGTGATCACAGCATGTCCCCAAAAGGCCGATGCATCCTGGGTCTTGCCGGCTTCTCCATGGCTCAGAGCCTCGTGGGGAGGGGGAGCAGTTGCCAATAAACACTGAAACCTCTCAAGTATCACCCATTCCCCAGCCTTCCGAGACACTGCCGCTTCTCTCCTTTTTCTCCACTGACCTCTCTTTCAGTCCCTAACTCCCAAAGTCATCCTCCCAACATCGAACGCATGCAAATGGCATTTCAAGGAAATTAAACAGTCAGGCTCTCCCAGTACCTGCTCAGTTCACACAAAGAGTACTGATTTCCTGCTGATGGAAATACTCAGCCTTAAGATCTCGTTTCTCTCTCTCTCCAAGAGGGGCAGAGCAAAACTGTCTTGCACTGAGCCATTTGGGAGGTAGGCAATAAACAAATTATTGCCATATAATTTGTTTTAAATAATTTTTTAAAGGCATATAACACCAAAAAAAGGTTGGGGAGGGCGGTGCTGAAGTCTCTCCCTTCTGCTGATGATTGCCTGATTTTCACATGGGGCTCATCGAAGTCTCCTAAGGTCATTCTTTAGTCAAGGATCTTGACTTGAGTCCATGGAGTGAGCACAGACAAGGAGAGTCACTGAGGCAGGGGACCCAGGACACCGGGGAATGTTGCACTTATCTCCTCCGCGCCAAGGACGGTGCCAGCCTCTGGGGCTGAGACGGACAATAGGTGGGCAAGGCCAGTTTCCTGCCTCAAGGAGCAGGTGGGGGAGACAGGCAAGTAAAGAGTCAATGACAATGGTATACATAGAGAAAAGACTCGTGGTTGCCAAGGGGGGCGGGGAGGGAGAGGGATGGACTGGGAGTTTGGGGTTGGTAGATGCAAACTATTACATTTATTGATAGAATGGATAAACAACAAGGTCCTACTGTATAGCACAGAGAACTATATTCAATATCCTGGGATAAACCATAATGGAGAAGAATATTAAAAAGAACGTATATATGTGTATAACTAAGTCACTGTGCTGTACAGCAGAAATAAGCACAACATTGTAAATCAACTATACTTCAATTTTTTTTAAATGCGTATAAAAAAAAGTCAATGACAATGGGATGGCAGTGAGACGGCCAAAGGACTAAAGGGAGGGAGTGGCCAACTCAGGCTGGATGGCCCAGAAAGCCTTCACACAAGAAGGAAAGGTGGGGTTGGCCTGAGGGACATCCCCTCCAGGGACAGGAGCCCTCATGGATATGCTGGTGCTTCACCCAGATCCTTTTCTGGATGCACCCATGCCCCTGCTGCTGTGAATACTGGCTGCTAACTGCTCACAGCCACCCCTCCTCCAGAGACTTGCTCAGGGTGAAAGGATCTGCCCTGTCTGGGGGTTTACAGCCTTAGCTCCCCACAGAGACAACCTACAGCCAATGGCTGACTGACCGAGGGGTACAAAATGCTGCCTCAAGAACCGTTCAGAACACAATGACACATTCCTTCCCATCACCTCCTCCTGGCTTGGCACCTCCAAGGACGTTTTCCTCTGCCTGCCTATGAAGATTATTGATATTTGGTTCAGAGAGGAAGGAGGAGAAGAGAATGTAGGAGTCCTCTGTCTGCTTGCTTCTGGTGCTGGTTCCGTGACATCCCGACACAAAGACGACCCTAGAGCTACATCCTTCAAAATCCCGTCAGGGACAAAGCATGCACACTTTCTGCTGAGGCGCCAGTAGAGGAGGTGGATGCCTGGGTCCAGATACACTCTGCGTCTGTCATCATGTGACTGTCAAGAGATCAACTCAGCTTCCTTGCAACCGCTGACCTCACCGGTTTCCAGCAAAAGCTGCAGCTTGAGCCAGAAATGCCAGGACTGGGTCCCTGTTTGTTTCCCCACCCTATGGGGGCCCTTTCAGATACACTTTATCTGTAGACTTCAAAGGATGGGAACAAGGCTGTCAACTCACTGTTATTAAAAATCAGAATGTGGAGTCACAAGACATTTGGTTCAGTAACATGCCCAGTAAATCTGAGACAAAAGACTGGATCTTCGAAGGGATCTAACGTTATTAAATAAATCTCTAATGGGTCCAGTTGGGAAAGTTCAAAAATAATCATTCTGGAGTTCCAAGAGTCAATGGTGTCTGGTGGTCTCTGGTGTCAATGGTCTCTGGTGTCAATGGTCTCTGGTGTTTCTCCTGTAATTTTTTCCCTGAGTTACTAAGAGTTACTGAGCTCTTCTAAGAAATTCTTGGCCCTTTATAAAAGGAGCCAAGGCCATTATGGGAACCATCTTTCATCTGAGAGCAGTTAGCAAATAAATGTAAGACCCTTCCTACTGTGCAGCCAAACACAGATTAATTAGAAAATAGTTTTATATAATGAATCTGAATTATTATATATGCCACAAAACAAAAAAATTGAATTCAAAAATCAAACAAAACAAAGAGCTAAGTAGGAGAATATCCCATGGAATATCACGGACTCTAGGTGAAAGCGGTGGAAACGCCTTGCTGAACAAATGACATATAAGCTGAGATTAAAAGGAATAGAAGGAGCTAGCCCAGCAGTGAAGGGTGAGGAAGAGCTTCCAAAGTAGAATGAGTGGTCTGTTCAAGAGACTACAAGACCAGTACAGCTAGATTGAGGCAAGAAGGGTGAGGGCCATGTGCAATAATAAGGCTGATGAAGATGGCAGGAGCCAGAGCAGGCAGGGCCTCGTGGGTCATCAGAAGGGGTTCTGGATTTTATTATAGATAGGGACAGAAGCAGTGGAAGGATTTAAAGCAGGACGAACATGATCTACCCTGTATTTTTTTAGAAGCACAGTCTGAATGTTGGGTGAGGGACAGCAAGAAAGGAAGCAGGGCCAGCTGGGAGGCTTTTGCAATCACACAGGCAAGAAATGTTCATGATATGTGTCAAGAAGATGGCATTCATTGATGGACATTTAGGTTGCTTCCATGTCTTGGCTATTGTAAATAGTGCTGCTATGAACATTGGGGTGCATGTATATTTAAAGAAGATGTGGTGTGTGTGTATATATATACACAAAGGTACATTACTCAGCCATAAAAAAATAATGAAATAATGCCATTTGCAGCAACATGGATGGAGCTAGAGATTATCATACTAAGTAAAATAAGAAAGAGAAAGACAAATATCATAGATGATATCGCTTATATGTGGAATCTTAAAAAGTGATACAAATGAACTTATTTACAAAACAGAAATCGACTCACAGACATAGAAAACAAACTTTTGGTTACCAAAGGGGAAAGGCAGGGGGAGGGATAAATTAGGAGTTTGGGATTAACATATACACACTACTATATATAAAAGAGATCATCTACAAAGACTTACTGTATAGGACAGGGAACTATGCTCAATATTTTGTAATAACCTATAATGGAAAGAATCTGAAAAAGAATGAATATATGTATATGTATAACTGAATCACTTTGCTGTACACCGGAAATTAGCACAGCATTGTAAATCAACTATACTTCAATTTTTTAAAAAGATACTTTTTTTAAAAAAAGAAGATGGTATTGGACAAGCGGAGAAGACTAGACCCCATTTATATTTTGCAGATGAAACCTATAAAACTGCCTAATGGATTAGAAACAGGGAGTGAGGAAAGAGGGGAATCAGGAGTGACACTTCACTTTCTGGCTTGAGTAGCTGGGTAAACAGACAGACAGGTGAAGAAAGGGGGTGGGACCGGTCAAGTCTTCCACTTTGGAAAGGTTAGATCTGACACATCTGAGAAAGATTCAACTGAAGATGTCAGGTGAGCAGTTGGAGGTGTGAATCTGGAACACAGAGAGAAGGCTGGGCTGGAAATATAAATTTGGGGCAACGCCAGCATAAAATGACAGGTAGACCTATGGGAAAGGATAACATCAAGGAAAAGAATATACAGAGTGGGGAAGAAAGCTCAGACTAAGCTGAGAAGAACCCCAACATCTTGTGGTCTGGATGATAAAGGAGACAAAGAGAAAGAGAAAGAGGAACAAGCAGGAAGGGAATCTGCCAGGAGCTGATGTGATTTGTACCACCCACCCCACTGAAAATGACCTGCCAAGGCCACCTAGGGCCTCCCTGCAGCCAAAGCCTAGGACAACCTTCACTGTCCATCATTTACAGACTCAATCACTCCTCGCTTCTTGAAACACTCTCCTCTCTTGGCCTGCATCAGGTTTTCAGCTGCAATTAACAACCACATCAAACAAAACAAAGAAAATTATTATCTCACATAACAGGAAGCATCTCCAGAAGTAAATCAGTCTTCAGGGCTGGTTGATTCATCAGTTTAACAGTGTCTTCAGGGACATAAGCTCATCTGTCTCTCCACTTTGCTGTTTATAGTACAGGAACCTCTGAAAGGAAGGGATAAAAGAAAGAAGAAAAGCAAATGAATTTTCTATTCAAAAAACTGTTAGACTCCTCAGATCTCTCCCCAGTTTTATCTGACCATTCTCTAGAGGAACGACTCTCAAATGCTTATTAGTCTTGGGACAACTATACAGTCTTCAAAATTATTGAGAACCTCAAAAAGATTTTGTGAGGATTACATATATTGATATTTATCATGTGAGAAATTAAAACTGGCATTTTTAAATATTTATTTATTTTAAATAAAGGTAATAAACAGTAACTATACATTAACCCAAATAACATATTTTATAAAAAAAAATACCTGTATTTTCTAAATAAAAGAAAATACTGAGAAGAGTGGCATTGTTTCACATTTTTCAAATCCATTTTATAGCTGGCTTAATATAAGATAGTTTGTGTTCTGGGCCTCCCTGGTGGCGCAGTGGTTGAGAGTCCACCTGCCAATGCAGGGGACACGGGTTTCTGTCCCGGTCCGGGAAGATCCCACATGCCGCAGAGCAGCTGGGCCCGTGAGCCATGGCCGGTGAGCCTGCGCGCCCGGAGCCTGTGCTCCGCAACAGGAGAGGCCACAACAGTAAGAGGCCCACGTACCGCAAAAAAAAAAAAAAAAAAAAAGATAGTTGGTCTTCTATGTGCTTCTGCATTCACCCTCTTGCAATATCACATGTCATGTAGCCTCTGGAAAACTTCACTGTACACTCATTAAAAAATGAGAGTGAAAAAGGCAAATAAAGTCTTTGTATTATTATGAAAACAGTTTTAATCTTGCTGATCCCCTGAAAGGGTCTTAGTGACTCCTAAAGGTCCACAGACCATACTTTGAGAACCAATGCTTTAAAGAGAGTAAAACTGGGCCCCCTGGATTGGGGTACACCAGGGAAAATTGAGAGACAACTTACTGTACCAAAAATATGAGTTTTTACTAAAAGATCCACACTGACTCTTAAAACTCCACCTTCCTTCCTTGTCAAGCTACTTCAACTCCCAGGACACTGTCAGTTGGGATAAATCCTCCAACCAGGAGACTAAAACACCTCTGAGAAATCTAACCGGCCTAATAGAAAAGATCTAAAGATACTGATATCAGCAGTTCCCTAGTGAAACAGTCCGGTCTTTACCCTACAGTGAAAACCATGAAGGGCAAGACAGAGCTTCAAATGAGCTTTCTGGTGTCCTTTTAATGACCAACAGACAACCAAAGATAACAAGATATTTGAGGAAATCTAAAATGAGCAATAACATATAAAAACAAACATATTGGGTGGGGGGAGATTAGAGAAGGAGAGAGTATGCAGAAGATAAAAACTTCTAATGATTTTTAAACAATCACTAATATCTCAGAGAAAATACTGTATCTAGAAAACAAGACCAGGATGCATTTTAAAATATTCAGAGACCCCCCAAAAAGGACCTTTTAGAAAATAAAAATAGGACAACAGATATTTAAAACCCACTAGAAGTGCTGTCAGATAAAGTTGAGGAAATCTCCCAGGAAGTAAAGCAAAAAGACAAAGAGATGGAAAAGATAAGAGGTTCAACTCCAAACAGCAGGCATTCCAGAGAGAGAATATGGATAGAAAGAAATCATCAATAAGATAATTTAAGAAAATGTCCCAGCACTGAAAGAGCTGTGTTTCCAAATTGAAAGGCTCAAAAAGTTCTCAGTGCAAGAGATAAAAATAGACCCACACTGAGATTCATCATTTTTAAATTTCAGAACTGGGAACAAAGAGAGGATGCTAAAGTTCCTGAGCAGAAAATATACATATAATATACACAAACACACACACAATCAAAGTATCAAAAATCAGAATAGTACTGACCTTCTCAACAGCAGCAGTGGAAGCTAGAATTCAATAAGCAATGCCATCAGAATTGTGAGGGAAATGATTTCCAACCAAGAATTCCATATCCAAACTTTTTTTTTTTTTTTTGGCCATGCCACACAGCTTGTGGAACCTCTGTTCCCCACCAGGGATTGAACCTGGGCCACAGCAGTGAAAGCCTGGAATCCAAACTGCTAGGCCACCTTGGAATTACTCAAACTTTTGATTAAATGTGAAGGTACTACTCTTGGGCATATATCTAGAGAAAACCATAATTTGAAGAGATACATGCATCCCAATGTTCACTGTAGCACTATTTACAATAGCCAAGACACAGACGCATCCTAAATGTCCATCAACAGATGAATGAATAAAGAAGATGTGGTACATATACATATACACAATGGACTATTACCTAGCCATAAAAAGAATGAAATAATGCTATCTGCAGCAACATGGATAGACCTAGAGATTATCATGCTAAGTGAAGTACATCAGAAAGAGAAAGACAAATATCATATGATATCATTAAAGGTGGCATCTTAAAAAAAAAGTGACACAAATGAACTTATATACAAAACAGAAATAGACCCACAGACATAGAAAACAAACTTATGGTTACCAAAGGGGAAAGGGGCACGGGATAAATTAGGAGTTTGGGATTAACATATACACACTACTATATATAAAATAGATAAACAACATGGATTTACTGTAGAGCACAGGTAACTATACTCAATATTTTGTAATAACCTATAAGGAAAAATAATCTGAAAAAGAATATATATATGTATGTATATATATATATATACACACACACATATATATATGTCTGAATCATTTTGCTATACACCTAAAACTAACACAACATTGTAAATCAATTATACTTAAATAAAAAAAAATTTTTAATGTGAAGGTACTATAAGTTCTGTCCATTTTCAGACATGGAATACTCACAGTAAAATTTCTATCATTTCTCAGAAAGCTACTGGAGGATGTGCTCCACAAAAACAAGAGAGTATGTGGAGAAAGAGTAAGAGATAAAAACCCAGAAAGCAAGAAAGAAGGAAAGGAAATCCCCAGGATGATGGTGAAGGGAGATCTCAGATGACTGATGCATAGCATCCCTGGAGAACTAGTTCAGTTTGGAGCAGGACAAAAATTTAAGATATTTCTTTAGGAAGAGAAAACTGATAGAATTGCTAATGTTTCTGAGCATTCTAAGAATAAAGTCACACACTGTAGGAGAAGTTTAAGTTGAACTGGTGGTAAATACATAGAAAACTATGCACTGCTAATGAGAGTGAACAGAGGTATATAATTTGGGATATCAAACTAGCAGTATTTAGTGAAACTAAACAATGCTTACATTTTATGAGCTAACATTCCCACTTTTGGGAACACATCCAAGAGAATCTCTCACTGGAAAGCACATGTACAGTGTTGTTTATTTTGTGGTAAATAACCTGAGCCAACTTAGGTAGCCACCAATAGAGATATGGATAATTGAAAGGTGTAGATACATATGATGGAATATTATGCAGCAAGCAAATGAAATTAACTAGATATATAGCAATAGGGAGAGACCTCAAAAACTTAAGTTGAATGAAAAATTTAAAAAACAGAGCAACCATCTGATCCAGCAATCCAACTCATGGGCATATACCAAGTCAAAACTATAATTTGAAAAGATATATGCACCCCAATGTTCATAGCAGCACTATTTACAATAGCCAAGACATGGAAACAACCTAAACGTCCATCAACAGATGAATGGATAAAGAAGATGTGGTATATAAATACAATGGAATATTACTAAGCCATCAAAAAGAATGAAATAATGCCATTTGCAGCAACATGGATGGACCCAGAGATTATCATACTAAGTGAAGTAAGCCAGACAGAGAAAGACAAATACCATACGATATCACTTACACGTGGAATCAAAATATGGTACAAATCAACATATCTATGAAACAAAAACAGAGTCACAGATATACAGCACATACTTGTGGTTGCCAAGGGGGAGGTGGGTAAGGGAGGGAAGGAATGGGAGTTTGAGATTAGCAGAGGCAAACTATATAGACAGGATGGATAAACAAGGTCCTACTGTTTAGCACAGGGAACTATATTCAATATTCTGTGACAAACCATAATGGAGAAGGATATGAAAAAGAATGTATATATAAATACATTTCGTATACATATACAAAACAGAAACAGACTCACAGACATAGAAAACAAACTTATGTTTACCAAAGTTAAAAGGGAGGGAGGGATAAATTAGGAGTTTGGAATTAACAGATACAAACTACTATACATAAAATAAACAACAAGGATTTACTGTATAGCACAGGGAACTATATTCAGTATCTTGTAATAACCTATAATGGAAAAGAAGCTGAAAAAGAATATATATATATAACTGAATCACTTTGCTGTATACCTGAAACTAACACATTATTGTAAATCAACTATACTTCAATTTTAAAAAACTAAAGAACAGAGCAAGATCTATTGGACAATGCCATTAATTAAAATACTTTAAAATATAACAAAACATGAACATGTATGTAAATAGATGTGTGGAAAGTAGAATGGAAGAATATATACAAAAGATAAATACACAAAAATGGAAAGTATATAAGAGGTAGGGGAATTGGATTGGAAGTTAAAGATATATTAATTAAGATATATTAATATATTTTAAAATGTAAAAGAGAGCAGCCACAAACCGGCAAGGATAGGGTATAATAAACTGAGGAGAATGATCAATTCAATTTTGTGCACATAAGATACAAATAATCAAATCAACAAAGGCACACACATCTACCTCACAAATTTATCTCGTCCAGTGCCACCCTCTTCACTCACTGCTCCAGCCACTTATGCCAACTTTCTATTCCTTGAACATCCCATGCTCATTACCACTCCAAAGCCTTTTTGGACTTCTGGTTTCTTCTTCCTGAATCGTTCCTCCCCTGGCTCTTTGCATAATCCACCCCTTTTCATCTTTAAAGTCTCAACTCAGCATTTCACCATCTCAGACAGGACGTCCTGCTCCCTTCTATGCAAACTCATTCCTTCAACCCTATTGTTCCCTATCCACAATACCCTGTTTATTCCTTTAATAGCAACTGGCAAAATGAGATTTTCTTGTTTGCTCATTACTGGCACCTCTCCACCCTTATAATGTAAATTCCATGAGGGCAGAGATTATGTCTACCCCATTACTCTTGTAGCCTTTGGATCTAGAATAGTGCCTGGCAAGTCATCAGTGTTCCATCACTTATCGGGAAAATTAAAAGGTCAATGAAGATGAGATCAGGACCTGAGAGGCCATGGTGTTGGATGACTCATCAATATGGATGTTAAAGACGCTGAGCTCAAATAAGGACAGTGTTGAGGAGAGGAATAAGAGGCTCAGCCAGGTACTGAATTCTCCCACGAATGAGGGAGAAAAATGGAGCAGTCAGTGGACGATGCATCAAGAAGTAAGAAAGAAGAGCATTACCAGATGGAATGAGTTTCAAAGGATCAGATTTTTGTGGGCAGGATAGAAAATGCCTGTTTCAGTGCAGCAATGGGAAGCAAGGAGGATGACTACTTCACCTCCTGGCCTTTGGGTAGGTAAGATGTAGGAGAAGAAACAGTCCCCCTTTGAGACAACCAAGGGATAAGCAAGTTTCACCTGATGACATTTCCACAGGGCACAATGGGAGGTGTAGGTTAGATAAGAGTAGCAGTTCTCAACCAAGTGCAATTTTGCCTGCTAGGAACATTTGGAAATGTCTACAGACATTTTTGGTTGTCATACTGAGGGGGGTATCACTGATATCCAGTGGGTAGAGGCCAGGGATGCTGCTAACATGCACAAAACTGCCCTCCATAACAAAGAGCTATCCAACTCAAAATGTCAATAGTGCCAGAAACGCTGGGTTGCAAAACCCAGGAATAGAGGATAATCAGAACCAGAAGGGATGAAAGTCCAGTTGAGAGAATGCCAGGGAACTCAGGCATTTAGCAGTTACTGAGGCAAACCAGGTTGGGTGTCATGATGAGACGAGTCCTGATAGGTTGTGGGATGGGAATGGTAAACCACACCATTTGCTGAAGTTGAATCCACATATCTAATGTGATGGCAGCTCCCCAAGGAATCTCCATACAGCATGATGGAGATTCTGGGCAGAAGCTCCCCAAGACCAGCTCAGTGTAACTGAAGGCACAGGTGGCATCTCATGGACATTCACCTTGACCAAGTTCCCAAGATGCTTGGGCTCTAAATGCTTGAGTGTTGTCTTCTGAGGAACTGAGAAATCCTTGGAAATCATTAACATTCAGGATGCCTTGTGCCCTCTTATTTGCTGTATTGTCTACTGTAATTTTATTCAATTTCTTCTCTTAACAAAATGGCAGGATGGGGAGGTCATGGCAAGCTCCATTTTAAAGTGACTTCTTAAAATTCCTGATTCAATTAATCAGGAACTACATAATGAAGAGTGAAACAAGGGAAACAATTAATATTCATGGAACCCTTAGGTACGAGGTATTGTTCCAGGTACATAAGAGCCCTATGAGGAAGGGATTTGGAAACCTTAACAGCTGAGCAACATGAGGCTGCCAAGATTGAGTTCTGTAGATTACACACCAGCATAAATTTGTAGCTAGGATTCTAACTCAGTCCAGTGTGGCATTAAAGCTTGTGGGATTTCTACTCTGATATGCAGCTCTCAGAATCATGCCTTGAACATGTAGGCACATTAAACACTGGATGGATGTATGGATAGATGGATAGATGGATGGATGGATGGATGGATGGATGGATGGATGGATGGATGGATGGGTGGATGGGTGGATGGGTGGATGGGTGGGTGGGTGGGTGGATGGATGGATGGATGGGTGGGTGGGTGGGTGGGTGGGTGGATGGATGGGTGGGTGGATGGATGGGTGGGTGGGTGGGTGGATGGGTGGGTGGGTGGGTGGGTGGATGGATGGGTGGGTGGGTGGGTGGGTGGATGGGTGGGTGGGTGGATGGGTGGGTGGGTGGGTGGATGGATGGATGGATGGATGGATGGATGGATGGATGGATGGGTGGATGCGTGGATGGGTGGGTGGATGGATGCGTGGATGGGTGGGTGGATGGGTGGATGGGAGGATGGGTGGATAAAGAGACTGATGATGGACAAAGCACCTATATGGTTCATTCACTTTTTTTCCCTCCTACCTTGTCCCCTAGTTGTGGGTTTTTTGTTTACTTTGTTCTGTTTTGGCTTGGTTTTTTTGGAAATATGATCAATTTCTGATTACCCATGGTAATAGAAGAAATAGATAATAGAAATGATGAAAACAGAAACGATCCAGAAATAATTTCTATTTAGTCTGGGGATTTTGTTCATGCCCTTTTAAACAGCAGATTTACCAACCTAATTATATTTTACCTTGGCAAATATTAAAATTATTTTTCATTCCTTAAACACACACCAACCGGTGATGGGTAAGGTAAAGTGAGACACAGCCGGATGGCAGAAAAAGGCAAGAGGGGACATAAGTCTTCAGAGCAGAAAATTTACAAGCTTTATTACCTTCAAGCGAGTGATGAAGAATTTATTTATAACCCCAGAAAGAGTCCTGTAACTGTAATAAGAAATAATGAGTCATTTCTCTCTGGATGTTTTTCTATAGTATCATCTGTAAAAAGATACTATTCAGAATCTCTTTAGAGAGATTTTGACTTGCCGGGTTCCTTCATAATAGGTCCCATCTCCATCTTTGGGTGAGCACATGGAATTATGAAAGAAGCCAAGTGGGTGCAAGCTGTCTTCATGGGTCCTCTGGTCCTCCTGATTTCTGGGCATCAAGCCAGTCCCCCTGGTAACACTTTCTACTCCCTCTCCCATCAAAGTGGAAATCAAAAGCCACCCAGCTTTCCTAATCGATGGGCCAGTAGAATGTAGTTAGATCCTGGAGACAAAGGCTGGAAGAGCTTCCTCTTAGTGGACAGGCTCTCGATGGCCACACAGGGGCCCTCAGGAAACATGAAGCAATGCTGTCAGTGAGGTGCAGTGTGGAATGGAGATGCTGGAACACAGACAAAGTAAGCACTGAGGGTGGAGGATTCGTGGTTCCCTGGGAAAGCAGTGAGGCATTCCTTCTAGAGAAAGGCAACAGAGCATCGTCTGCATTCTGAAGGCTGGCGTGCGGTCCAGCGGGCAGCGTGGTCATTGCTCCATTGCCCACACTGCCCTAGGGAACTTTCCCCACTCCTTTCCCAGCACCTCTGCTCAGGACACTGACAGTTCACATCACATCACCACCACCAGGCCATGCAGCCGTGACCTAGCCTCAGAACCAGGGAGGGAAGAAACTGGTCCCCTTTGGAGCTGCTTGGGTCCAGGCACAGGGCCTGAGTATTGATGTCATCCTTTTATTCCCCCATGGCACCTGCCCAGTCCAAGAGCCTGACCAGGGTACAGGTTCAGTGAAAATTTGCCAAATGTGTGTTACAAATATGGGTCTTGGCCCTGCAGAGTTAATTTCATCTTTTGGGGTGGTTGCTCTGAATGTGTGGCTCAGCCAGAGTGAGCTAGCTGGACAGAGCAGGTGTGAGACGATTCCTCTCTCCCCCTGCTCCTTGGAGATAAGATGTGGTCTGAGACACACACTAATTCACTCGCTTTCCTGCTCGCGGGAGAGGAGGAGACTTGCCAGGGCCAAGGCAGGTAGCGATGAACACTCCAGTAGAGCAAGGCTCCTGGGGTCCAAAGAGGCCATCTGTAGGAGGTTGGGGACTCCAAGGAGGCAAAGAGACAAGAGAGAGAGCGTGCCGGAGGATGTTCTGTCTGAATGGCATACACACTATTCCTGAGCACATTCTTATTCTGTTGATCAAACTTTGGGTGCACGCCACTGTAGGGGCTGCTCCTGCTTGAGCTCCAGACCTCTAGGGGCAGCAGCTGCCTCCTGCCAAGCCCCTCACCTCTAAGTGCTGTTGATGGCGGAACAGCAGCCTCTGTCACTCAGACAAGCAGCCATGCATTAGAGAGATGCTCCAGTGAAGAAAAGATGAAGGACAAAGATGCGGCCAACCCAGCCTGGGAACGGAGCCAGGGAGTGAGACTGGGCGTGGCCTCGTCCGTTTTTTGCAACTGTGCAGCGAGTCCCCCGTGTTACTAAATTGCTCGTCTTCTCTCACGGTGGGAGAAGGGTACACAACCCCTCTACTCTCCTGCTTTGTCTGCTTCCTTCTTTCTTTAAGTTTACGTCTTCTTTACTTGGCTCCTAAGCGTCCCCTTTCCTCACGGCCCAACCTCACTAAACAGAGCACATCCCAGATGTGACTGCACTATATAAAGAACAGTAGAGTGAGAGCCCTGAGCGCAACTCTGTGGGGAAATGTGCATGAGGCAGGCGTGGGAGTGGAAAGAACCTGGAGTTTGGAGTCAGAAAACCTGCCTCCAAGCCTCCCCTTGACTGACTGTGTGACCCTAGAAAACCCCTGTCCCCACTTCTTAGGCCTGGTTGCCTCATTTATAAACTGGAGATAATAATACCCATGAGTAGGTGACATCCTGCAGGCATCTGAAAGGCTGGGCTAAATTATAAAACCAATAAATAATGTATGAGGTCAGTTGCAAATGGCACCTCAGAGACAAAATGTTTCCTGTGCCAGCTGCAAAGAGAGAAACAAATTAGCTTCATTTGTATCCATGGTCTTAATTCAGAACACAAACAATCACATCAACAAAAAGAAGTGTCTGAAGGCAGGGGGCAGGAGGCGCTCCACTTGGAATTCAGAAAAGGGAGTTTCAGAGAGACAACAGTTGATAGCCCATATCCCAAGACCGGGAGACCCTGGCCTAAGAGTCCACCAACCCAGTGGCTGCTCAGCTATTAGTCCAATGCCATTAAACACCGGAATTGGCGTCCATTCTCAGCAGGGAAACTTACGGTGAATTGATTACCACATGGTTTCCTCTTAGGGAGAGAAGGGGCTAGTTGGGTGATAGGTCTGTAGAGTCTTCTTCAATTTCACTCTAGAGAGTCATTATAAGGAATGAATAAGACCCCAGGAGGAAGCACTTTATATACTTCCCAGTGCTGGGTACTGCACAGACATCCTCAAATGCTGAGTGTCGTGGGGCCAGTGTAAGGCCAGGTGTATCCATCAGCCAGGACGTCTGGATGCATCTGACTTGTTCCTACAGGAGCCCAAACACCTCAATGAATCCTGAAAGTGGAGAACTACAAAAAGGAGTTGCTGAGTCAAGGTCTGCTGGACGCAGGAAGAGCCATCTCTCTGTCCCCAGACCCTGCTTGCCCACGCCCCTTTAATCCATTCTGCCACAGACACACCACCAGTTTATCTCCGGTTCAGCTAATCATGTGCCTGCTAGCTTTAATCCCACTCTTCTTTAAGGAAAGGAAGTATGATTAAAAGCCCTACCAACAATTAGCTGCTAATTCCACCTTCCAAATTCTGCTCTAATATTCCTCTTGAATTTGCGGCATTCTCTCCTAAACTCCATAATCTCTGATCCTGGGTTGCAGTGTTCTAATTTCCTGAATATCCTTTGGAAGTTCTCAGTAGTAATGAAGTCTGCTTTGTGCCGTATGAGAACAATTTACAAAACCCCATCTCCTCTCTTGGACCCTGCACCTGAAATTCAGAGCTCTCCTCAATAATTAAATATAATTCAGCTTTATCTAACCACGTGGTAATTTATTTATTATTCAGACTGGATCAAGGACTAGGACCAGAGTTTGGACAAAAGCAGTTACAGTGTGACCCAGATCTAGATGCACTCATTCATTCATTTAACTGTTACTCAGTACCTACCAGGCTCCTCTGGTAGGAGGAAAGCCTGTGCTGAGCTCTAAGAATGGAGAAACGAGGAAGCTGGTGCCTGTCCCAAGGCTTAGGAGCCTGACGACCAGGGCTCAAACCCTGCCCTTGCCACTTGCTAGTTACTTACCCCTTCTGTGCCTCTAGCAACTTAAACTTTCTGAGCCTCAGAATGAAGATGAAAACATTGTCAACTCAAAAGAATGATATGTGAGGATCGTATGGGAAAGGTCTTAGCAGAATGCCTGCTGCATAGTACGTATTCCATAAATGTTAATCATAAATACCATGTGTGGTCAGCAGCTTCTGACACGGCCCCCAGTGATCCCCACCTCCTGGTGTTCATGACCTTGTGTAACCCTCTCTCCTACGGAGTACGCCGATCCTAGTGACTTGCTTCTAACCAACAGAAACAGGAAAACGTGATGGGATTACATTACCAAAGACTATGACTTGCATGCTGGTGATATTCTCTCACTTGCTTTCAGTCTCTTTGATGAAAGGCCCACTTGGCAACGAATGGAAGGTGATCTCAGGCCAACAGCCAACAAAGAGCCAAGTCCAAGAGGAAACGAATCCTGACAATGACCAAATGAATGAGCCTGGAAGCAGATCCTGGTCCAGCTGAACCCTGAGGTGATCGTACTCCCAGCCAATACCTTGACTGCAGCCTTGTGAGAGGAGAGACCCAGCTAAGCCACACCCAGATTCCTGACCTACAGAAACGATGGAATAACACCTGAAGCTTTGGTGTAACTCCCTACACAGCAAGAGATAAATATGACACTGTTGCTCTGAAAGTTTGTGGTAGATTTGAGGGACAATAAGGAAACTCTGTACAGCAAGGAGCAACAAGAAGAGATGTGGAAAGGAGACAGATTTGCAGCTAGATCATCAGAAGCTGAGGATCCCACGCTATTTGGGGATTCGCATGGGGACAATGAGAAGGCATAAAATGTTCTTTAAGAAAACTAAGGGGGCTTCCCTGGTGGCGCAGGGGTTAAGAACCTGCCTGCCAGTGCAGGGGACATGGGTTCGAGCCCAAGTCTGGGAAAATCCCACAGACTGCAGAGCAACTAAAGCCCATGTGTCACAACTACTGAGCCTGCTAGAGCCCACAAGCCACAACTACTGAGCCCGCATGTCACAACTACTGAAGCCCGTGTGCCTAGAGCCTGTGCTCTGCAACAAGAGAAGCCACCACAATGAGAAGCCTGTGCACTGCAACGAAGAGTAGCTCCCGCTCGCCGCAACTAGAGGAAGCCTGTGCACAGCAACTAAGACCCAACGCAGCCAAAAATAAATAAATAACAAATAAATTTAAAAAAAAAAAAGAAAACTAAGGACTCGATTTCTCATTAAATAATAAGACAGATATGAAATCATAATGAAAATATCTTTCAAGAGAAAGAGCCAGAATGACTTTTTTTTTAAAACATCTTTATTGGAGAATAATTGCTTTACATTGCTCTGTTAGTTTCTGCTGTATAACAAAATGAATCAGCTATATGTATACAAATACCACGTATATTCCCTCCCTCTTACGTCTCCCTCCCACCCTCCCTATCCCACTCCTCTAGGTGGTCACAGAGCACCGAGTTGATCTCCCTGTGCTATGTGGCTGCTTCCCACTAGCTATCTATTTTACATTTGGTAGTGTATATATGCACATGCCACTCTCTCACTTTGTCCCAGCTTACCCTTCCACTCCCCGTGTCCTCAGGTCTATTCTCTACATCTGCGTATTTATTCTGGTGCTGCCCCTAGGTTCTTTAGAACCATTATTATTATTATTTTTAGATTCCATATCTATGTGTTAGCATACGGTATTTATTTTTCTCTTTCTGACTTACTTCACTCTGTATGACAGACTCTAAGTCCATCCACCTCACTACACATAACTCAGTTTCATTTCTTTTTATGGCTGATTAATATTCCATTGTATATATGTGTCACATCTTCTTCATTCATCCATCAATGGACACTTAGGTTGCTTCCATGTCCTGGCTATTGTAAATAGAGCTGCAATGAACATTGCAGTACATGGCACTTTTTGAATTATGGTTTTCTCAGGGTATATGCCCAGTAGTGGGATTGCTGGGTCATATAGTAGTTTTATTATTAGTTTCTAAAGGAAGCTCCATACTGTTCTCCATAGTGGCTATATCTATTTACATTCCCACCAACAATGCAAGAAGGTTCCCTTTTCTCCACACCCTCTCCAGCATTTATTGTTTGTAGAATTTTTGATGGTGGCCATTCTGACTGGTATGAGGCAATACCTCATTATAGCTTTGATTTGCATTTCTCTAATGATTAGTGATGTTGAGCATCCTTTCATGTGTTTCTTGGCAATCTGTATATCTTCTTTGGAGAAATGTCTAGTTAGATCTTCTGACCATTTTTGGATTGGATTCTTTGTTTTTTCAATACTGAGCTGCATGAGCTGCTTGTATATTTTGGAGATTAATCCTTCGTCAGTTGCTTCATTTGCAAATATTTTCCCGCATTCTGAGGATTGTCTTTTCGTTTTGTTTATGGTTTCCTTTGCTGTGCAAAAGCATTTAAGTTTCATTAGGTCCCACTTGTTTATTTTTGTTTTTATTTCCATGTCTCTAGGATGTGGGTCAAAACGGATCTTGCTGTGATTTATGTCATAGAGTGTTCTGCCTATGTTTTCCTCTAAGAGTTTTATAGTGTCTGTCCTTACATTTAGGTCTTCAATTCATTTTGAGTTTTTCTGAGTTTATTGTATGGTCTTAGGGAGTGTTCTGATTTCATTCTTTTACACGTATCTGTCCAGTTTTCCCAGCACCACTTATTGAACATGCTCTCTTTTCTCCATTGTATATTCTTGCCTCCTTTATCAAAGATAAGGTGACCATACGTGCGTGGGTTTGTCTCTGGGCTTTCTACCTGTTCCATTGATCTATGTTTCTGTTTCTGTGTCAGTACTATACTGTCTTGATTATTGAGGCTTTATAGTATACTCTGAAGACAGGGAGGCTGATTCGTCCAGCTCTGTTTCTTTTTTCTCAAGATTTCTTTGGCTATTCGGGTCTTTTGTTTTTCCATACAAATTGTGAAGTTTTTTGTTCTAGTTCTGTAAAAAATGCCATTGGTAGTTTGATAGGGATTGCATTGAATCTGTAGATTGCTTTGGGTAGCATAGTCATTTTCACAATGTTGATTCTTCCAGTCCAAGAACATGGTATATCTCTGCAGCATACAGGTCTTTTCTCTCCTTATGTAGGTTTATTCCTAGGTATTTTATTCTTTTTGCTGCAATGGTAAATGGGAGTGTTTCCTTAATTTCTCTTTCACATTTTTCATCATTAGTGTATACGAATGCAAGAGATTTCTATGCACTGATTTTGTATCCTGCTACTTTACCAAATTAATTGATTAGCTCTAGTAGTTTTCTGGTAGCATCTTTAGGAGTCTCTATGTATAGTATCATGTCATCTACAAACAGTGACAGCTTTACTTCTTCTTTTCCGATTTGGATTCCTTTTATTTCTTTTTCTTCTATGATTGCTGTGGCTAAAACTTCCAAAACTATGTTGAATAACAGTGGTGAGAGTGGGCAACCTTGTCTTGTTGCTGACCTTAGAGGACATGGTTTCAATTTTTCACTATTGAGCATGATGTTGGCTATGGGTTTTTCATATATGGCCTTTATTATGTTGAGGTAAATTCCCCCCATGCCTACTTTCAGGAGAGTGTTGAAAATGAATGGGTGTTGAATTTTGTCAAAAGCTTTTTCTGTATATATTGAGATGATCATATAATTTTTATTCTTCAATTTGTTAATATGGTGTATCACATTGATTGATTTGCATATACTGAAGAATCCTTGCATTCTAAACCCCACTGATCATGGTTTATGATCCTTTTAATGTGCTGCTGGATTCTGTTTGCTAGTATTTTGTTGAGGATTTTTACATCTATGTTCATCAGTGACATTGGCCTGTAGTTATCTTTTTTTGTGACATCTTTGTCTGGTTTTGGTATCAGAGTGATGGTGGTCTCATAACATGTCAGTTTGGGTGTGTTCCTCCCTCTTATATTTTGGAAGAGTTTGAGAAGGATAGCTGTTAGCTCTTCTCTAAATGTTTGACAAAATTCACCTGTGAAGCCATGTGGTCCTGGGCTTTTGTTTGTTGGAAGATTTCTAATCACAGTTTCAATTTCAGTGCTTGTGATTGGTCTGTTTACTTTTTGTATTTCTTCCCGGTTCAGCCTCGGAAGGTGGTGCTTTTCTAAGAATTTGTCCATTTCTTCCAGGTTGTCCATTTCATTGGCATATACTTGCTTGTAGTAATCTCTCATGATCCTTTGTACTTCTGCAGTGTCAGTTGTTACTTCCCCTTTTTCATTTCTAATACTGTTGATTTGAGTCTTCTCCCTTCTTTTCTTAATGAGTCTGGTTAATGGTTTATCAATTTTGTTTATCTTCTCAAAGAACCAGCTTTTAGTTTTATTGATCTTTGTTATCATTTCCTTCATTTCTTTTTCATTTATTTCTGATCTGATCTTTATGATTTCTTTCCTCTGCTAACTTCAGGAGTTTTTTCTTCTTTTTTTCTAATTGCTTTAGGTGTAAGGTTAGGTTGTTTATTTGAGATGTTTCTTTTTTCTTGAGGTAGGATTGTATTGCTGTAAACTTTCCTCTTAGAACTACTTTTGCTGCATCCCACTGGTTCTGGGCCATTGTGCTTTCATTGTCATTTGTTTCTAGGTATATTTTGATTTCCACTTTGATTTCTTCAGTGCTCTCTTCGTTATTTAGTAGTGTATTGTTTAGCCTCCAAGTGTTTTTTTCTTTTTTACAGATATTTTCCTGTAATTGATATCCAGTGTCATGGCATTGTGGTTGGAAAACATACTTGATACGATCTCAATATTCTTAAATTTACCAAGGCTTGATTTGTGATCCAAGATATGATCTCTCCTGGAGAATGTTCCATGAGCACTTCAGAAGAATGTGTATTCTGTTGTTTTTGGATAGAATGTCCTATAAACATCAATTAAATCCATCTTAAGTTTAATGTATCATTTAAAGCTTGTGTTTCCTTATTTATATTCAATTTGGATGATCTGTCCATTGGTGAAAGTGGGGTGCTTAACGTCCCCTACTATGATTGTGTTACTGTCGATTTCCCCTTTTATGGCTGTTAGCATTTGCCTTATGTATTGAGGTGCTCCTATGTTGGGTGCATAAATATTTACAATTGTTATATCTTCTTACTGGATTGATCCTTTGATCATTATGTAGTGTCCCTCTTTGTTTCTTGTAATAGTCTTTATATTAAAGTCTATTTTGTCTGATATGAGAATTGCGACTCCAGCTTTCCTTTGATTTCCATTTGCATGGAATATCTATTTCCATCCCCTCACTTTCAGCCTATATGTGTCCCTAAGTCTGAAGTGGGTCTCTTGTAGACAGCATATATATGGGTCTTGTTTTTGTATCCATTCAGCCAGTCTATGTCTTTTGGTTGTTGTATGTAGTCCATTTACATTTAAGGTAATTATCGATATGTATGTTCCTATTACCATTTTCTTAATTGTTTTGCATTTGTTATTGTAGGTCTTTTCCTTCTCTTGTGTTTCTTGCCTGGAGAAGTTCCTTTAGCATTTGTTGTAAAGCTGGTTTTGTGGTGCTGAATTCTCTTAGCTTTTGTTTGTCTGTAAAGGTTTTAATTTATCCGTCAAATCTGAATGAGATCCTTGCTGGGTAGAGTAATCATGGTTGTAGGTTTTTCTCTTTCATCACTTTAAATACGTCCTGCCACTCCCTTCTGGCTTGCAGAGTTTCTGCTGAAAGATCAGCTGCTAACCTTATGGGGGTTCCGTTGTATGTTATTTGTTGTTTTTCCCTTGGTGCTTGCAATATTTTTTCTTTGTATTTAATTTTTGGTAGTTTGATTAATATGTGTCTTGGCGTATTTCTCCTTGGATTTATCCTGTATGGGACTCTCTGCACTTCCTGGACTTGACTGTCTATTTCCTTTCCCATATCAGGGAAGTTTTCAACTATAATCTCTCCAAATATTTTCTCAGTCAGTTTCTTTTTCTCCTCTTCTTCTGTAACCCCTATAATTCGAATGTTGCTGTGTTTAATGTTGTCCCAGAGGTCTCTGAGACTGTCCTCAAGTCTTTTTATTCTTTTTTTTTTATTCTTCTCTGTGGTAGTTATTTCCACTATTTTATCTTCCCCGTCACTTATCCATTCTTCTGCCTCAGTTATTCTGCTATTGATTCCTTCTAGAGAATTTTTAATTTCATTTATTGTGTTGTTTATCATTGTTTGTTTGTCTTTAGTTCTTCTAGGTCCTTGTTAAACGTTTCTTGTATTTTCTCCATTCTATTTCCAACACTTTGGACCATCTTTACTATGATTACTCTAAATTCCTTTTCAGGTGGACTGCCTATTTCCCCTTCATTTGTCTGGTCTGGTGGGTTTTTACTTTGCTCCTTCATGTGCTGCGTATTTCTCTGTCTTCTCATTTTGCCTAACTTACTGTGCTTGGGGTCTCCCTTTCACAGGCTGGAGGTTTGTAGTTCCCGTTGTTTTTGGTGTCTGCCCCAAGTGGGTAACATTGGTTCAGCGGGTATGTAGGCTTCCTGGTGGAGGTGCCTGTGTTGTGGTGGATGAGGCTGGATCTTGTCTTTCTGGCTGGCAGGAAAGCATCCAGTGGTGTGTTTCGGGGTGTCTATGAACTTATTATGATTTTATGCAGCCTCTCTGCTAATGGGTGGGGTTGTGTTCCTGTCTTGCTAGTTGTTTGGCATGGGGTGTCCAGCACTGTAGCTTGCTGGTCATTGAGTGGAGCTGGGTCTTAGCATTGAGACGGAGATCTCTGGGAGAGCTCTTGCCAATTGATTTTACATGGGGCCAGGAGGTCTCTGGTGGTCTAATGTCCTGAATTTGGCTCTCCCCACCTCAGAGGCTCAGGCCTGGACCTGGCCAGAGCACCAAGACCCTGTCAGCCACACAGCTCAGAAGAAAGGGGAGGAATAAAAGAAAGAAAGAAAAGGGAAATAAAATAAAGTTAATAAAATGAGAAAAAAATGTTTAATATTATTAAAATAAAAAATTTAAAAAGTAATTTAAAAGATAAAAGAAGAGAGCAACCAAATCAGTAAACAAATCCTCCAATGATAACAAGCGCTAAAACCTAAACTCAGATAAACATATAAATCAGAAACCAGTCAGTCGCATACAGTTGCTCCCAATGTCCACCACCTCAATTTTGGGATGATTCGTTGTCTATTCAGGTATTCCACAGATGCAGGGTACATTAAGTTGACTGTGGAGATTTAATCCGCTGCATCTGAGGCTGCTGGGAGAGATTTCCCTTTCTCTTCTTTGTTCGCACAGCTCCCGGGGTTCAGCTTTGGATTTGGCCCCACCTCTGCGTGTAGGTCACCCTCTGGCATCTGTTCTTCGCCCAGACAGGAAGGGATTAAAGGAGAGGCTGATTAGGGGATTCTGGCTCACTCAGGCTGGGGGGGTGGGGGTGGGGGGGTAAGGAATGCAGGGCAAGCCTGCAGCGGCCAAGGCCAACATGACGTTGCAACAGCCTGAGGTGTGCCATGTGTTCTCCCAGGGATGTTGTCCCTGGATCACGGGACCTTGGCAGTGGCGGCCTGCACAGACTCCTGGGAGGGGAGGTATGGATAGTGACCTGTGCTTGCCCACAGGATTTTTGGTGGCTACAGCCGCAGCGTTAGCATTTCCTGCCCATCTCTGGTATCTGCACTGATAGCCACGGCTCGTGCCCATCTCTGGAGCTCGTTTAGGCAGTGCTCTGCCTTCTGTGGGCAGACAGGGAAGGAATCCCCTCTCCTCACGCACCCCAAAACAATGGTCTCTTGACTCTTAGGCAGTTCCAGACTTTTTCCCGGACTCCTTCCCGGCTAGCTGTGGCACACGACCCTTCAGGCTGTGTTCACGCAGCCAACCCCAGTCCTCTCCCTGGGATCTGACCTCCGAAGCCTGAGCCTCAGCTCCCAGCCCCCACCCACCCTGGCGGGTGAGCAGACAAGCCTCTCAAGCTGCTGAGTGCTGGTCAGTACCAATCCTCTGTGCGGGAATCTCTCCGCTTTGCTCTCTGCACCCCTGTTGCTGCGCTCTCCTCCGTGGCTCCGAAGCTTCCCCTCCACCACCCCTCGTCTCCACCAGTGAAGGGGCTTCCTAGTGTGTGGAAACTTTTCCTCCTGCACAGCTCCCTCTCACAGGTGCAGGTCCCGTCCCTATTCTTTTGTCTCTGTTTTTTCTTTTGCCCTACCCAGGTATGTGGGGAGTTTCTTGCCTTTTGGGAGGTCTGAGGTCTTCTGCCAGCGTTCAGTAGGTGTTCTGTAGGAGCTGTTCCATATGTAGATGTATTTCTGATGTATTTGTGGGGAGGAAGGTGATCTCCACGTCTTACTCCTCCTCCATCTTGAAGGTCCCTCCCTAAATGACTTCTTGAACTCATATATTGCCCAGGATATAAAACTGGAAAACTTCCAGAGAACTGTGAACTCTTATTTTTTAGCCGCTTCTGCTGTTACGCAAATCAGTTTGGGATTTATATCATTAAGTTTAATGGTGAAGAAAAGAAACGAAACTGAAGTTACTAAAAAATAAACAATTTCATTAACTTCAAAATCAGTGAGTTCAAAATCAATTAAATTTTTAATATCCTTATTTAGAACACAAGCAGTGAATTAATAAGAGTGAAAATTAGTTTTTAGGAATATAAAGGGAGTGAGAGTTTTACAAATAACTTTTGCCATTGCAGTTTCCTAAATCAATAAAGATGTATAATTTTTTACTTGCACATTTCTTTTTAAATCCTGAATCAAGATTTTACATACACCTGCACTTGGACCAGTCCCATAAATCAGTCTGAAAGTGACCTAGTTTTTTCACATGAGCCTTAATATCCATGTATCTAGGCCTTGTCATTATAAGATAATGGAACCGAGATAAGAATGTGGTCCATAAAATAAATAAAAGGAAAATATCTCTGAGATATTTACAGAAAGAGGTTCAAAAGAGAGGGCATAGGGGATGAGGAATTTGATGTGGAAGAATTGTTGCTAACTTGGTATCCACAAGACAAATCTTAGACCTTACTACTGAAAGAGCTGGTAACATCTCATAGAACTTCACACATTCATTTCTTTGACTAGTCTTTATTGAGCACCTGCTATGTGATGGGCACCATGCTAGGCCTCACCTCTGACAACCTCCTACTCAATATTAGCATTGGAAATCTCTAGAACTTTGATTTGTTGTGTTTTGTTTTCTCCTGGGAAGCATAAATAGACCTATTACAGGAGAAAATTCTCAATTAAAAGTGGCCAGTCTGAGTTTAACTATTAATTTGCTAAATTATTGTTCATTTCACCTCTCTAGGGTTCATGAGAAAAATGAAGGAGTTGTGCTCCTTCTATCTATAGTATCTATAAAATTGCCTCTGATTCTAAAAGACTCAAAAATCAATAGCACCTTCAGAAGACCTAGATAGACATTTCTCTGAAGGAGAAATACAGATGGCCAATACACACATGAAAAGATGCTCAACATCACTAATTCTTAGAGAAATGCAAATCAAAACTACAATGAAGTATCACCTCACACTGATCAGAATGGCCATCATAAAAAAGTCTACAAACAGTAATTGCTGGAGAGGGTGCGAAGAAAAGGGAACCCTCCTACACTGTTGGTGGAAATGTAAATTGATATAACCACTATGGAAAACAGTATGGAGGTTCCTTAAAAAAATAAAAATACAGCTAACATACGATCCAGCAAACCCACTCCTGGGCATATATCTGGAGAAAACCGTAATTCCAAAAGCTACATGCACCCCAATATTTGCTGTAGCACTATTTACAATAGCCAAGACATGGAAGCAACCTGAATGTCCTTCGACAGATGAATGGATAAAGAAGATGTGGTACATATACACAATGGAATACTACTGGGCCATAAAAAAGAATGAAATAATGTCATTTGCAGCAATATGGATAGACCTAGAGATTATCATACTAAGTGAAGTAAGTCAGACAGACAAAGATAAATATGATATCACTTATACGAGGAATCTAAAAAAATAATACAAATAAATTTATTTATAAAACAGAGAGAGACTCACAGACATAGAAAACAAACTTACAATTACCAAAGGGGAAAGGGAGTTGGGGAGGGATAAATTAGGAGTTTGGGATTAGCAGATACAAGCTTCTATATATAAAACAAATAAACAACAAGGTTCTAGTGTATAGCACAGGGAACTACATTCAATATCTTATAATAAACCATAATGGAAAAGAATATGAAAAAGAATATATATATTTTTTATATATATTATATATATATATATATATCACTGAATCACTTTGCTGTACACCAGAAACTAACACAACATTGTAAATCAACTATACTTCAATTTAAAAATGTTTTTAATTCAATAGCCCCTCCTCGAGTGCCCAAATTTGGCTCATTCTCAAACTATAGATTTCCTGACCGAAAAGCAGGCTCTATCTCACCATCTTGACAGCCCCCTTCAGGAAACAAGAGTCCGCAGCACCACCAGGACCATGCTAAGTGTGTTCTCTCACCAAAGTTTGGCACTGCCCAAGTAATCCCATAGGATTCTTGCTCAGGATTGCTGCTGATGGAAGAAACATTTGGAAACAGAGGACCTACAGTCAGAAACCTACAGTCAGGACCTACAGTCACCTCCTCTTCATTCTAGAGATACGTCAAGTGTGGTCCAGAGAGGGTCTCTGAGCTGCACCAGCCATCCTTCAGACTCTCTAGGGTTAGCATCAGCTATAGCCTGTGTGAGAAGAGAACGTTCTTACACAGGGGAACAGGGACTTGGTTATTGAGAAACCATTTTTCACGGCATTCCCTGGAGTTGTTTATCCATGATGGGAACTGTTCCTGCCTCAGAAATTACTGAAGAGGGAGAGACTGCTGAGCGACCTCAGGAGGAACCCTTGGACTAGAGATATGGTGGTTCTAACGTGTCTGTCAATCCCTTGACACTACTCCTTTAAGAAGGTGAAAGCTAATTCTCCTCCACTTGAAAGCAGGTCACAGCTGGAGGTTCACTTCTAAGGAACAGCATGAGGAGGAAGTGATGCTATGTGACTTCTGAGGGTAAAAAAGATAACTTCCACTGGTTCTCACTGCCTTGCCTTTCTTGCTCTGGGAGAAACCAGCTGCCATACCGTGAGGACCCTGTACAAGGCCCTCCTGGGGAGGACGTGGCCTCCCCTGCAACAGTCAGCACCAACTTGCCAGCCCTGTGACAAGCCGCCTTGGAAGGGGATCCTCCAGCCCTAGTCAAGCCTTTAGGCGACCCCAGATGACATCCTGATGTTGCCTCATGAGAGATCCCGATCCAGAACTGCCCAGTTTGGCCACTCGTCCATTCCTGACCCATAGAAATCATGAAAGATAAGAAATATTTCTTATTGTTTTAAGCCACAATGTTTGAGAAGAATTTGTTACACAGAACTAGCTAACTAATACAGTAGTGACCCTGACTCACTCTCACCTTGGAAAGATCCTATGCCTGAGAGGAGTAGAGGATGAGAAGAGGTTGGATATACACTATGAGAATAGAATGGAGGACAGGGACAGGAAAAGGAGGGAGGGAAGGAGTGTAAGAGGGAGAAAAACAGCCCCCTCCATCTCCTCCGACCTTCACTTACCTCTTCCTTCTCTGAATTTCTATCCCTCCCTTTATCTCCCCATTTGAACAGCTGTCTTCTGAAGACAGGAACAGAGCTCCTATTTCTTCTATATTGCTCATAATACCTGGCAGTGTCCTGCACAAAGGGAACCAAGACCAATGGGTAAAACTGGGAGGCCAATGATGAGTCAGTATCAGAAGGAACATTCCAAGAGACTTTGACAAGGAAGTTGTGGTGGAGCTTGAGGCTTCAGATGGGGCTGAGCTGTGGACAGTGTTTTGTGGACAGTGGTTGCAGAGCAGGTTCTTAGAGATGGCAGTAGACTGTTACTGTTGCTACCACTTTGGTGGCCCCCAAAGAACCACACCTCCCAGTATTTATGTCTTCGGGTAGCCCCCTACCACATTACCTCTGAATTTGGCCACATGACTACCTTTGACCAATGGGGCAAGCATGATGCCTGTGGAGGCCTGATAGCTGCATGCCCACGTTTCCCTGCCCTCTAGTGCCCCTACCAGGACAATACTCCATCAACTCATCTGCTTCCTTACAAGGAAACTGCAACTCCAGATCAAGCGATATTTGAAGTTCATTTGCGAATTGAGAAAATGTGAGCCATCCTGGACCCTCCCCCCTTTCCAGAAAAAATAATCATGTCCATATTCCATGACCTCAGAATACTAGTAAACAGAACTCTCCTTTCACTCAAAAGATAGAAGATATTTTGTGACATAACAATAATGGGAAAGGAGGAGGGAGAGACGCAACTAATAACAGATATATTCACAACAATCTATATTACAAATATACATGTATATTTATATCTCAGCAGGTCCTGCAGAGTTACAGATGAGATAATTAAAATGCTTATGCTTTTAGCAATGATGCTTACTGAAATCATTTTATAACCATCCAAACGGAGGTTTCTTTTCAGCTATAATGCAATGCTACCTGGAGAATTCTGACCTAAGTTATTTATGTGCCTAAAAATATATTGCCTTCCCCCATTACTGACTTTGTGGATGTATCTCAGGATGTGGAAATTTTTGGTGAGCTCAAGTGGCTCCTAAGGCTTTCTCTGCATCTTCTGTGCCTATGACAGGGACTGGGCATTCTGTAGGAATCCTGTGAAGGGCCAAGAGGTTGAAATAAACCGCTGGGAAAGGCTGGGCCTTGTTAGATGCTCCTGAGTACAGAAGGACTATCAGTAACACAACTGGGATGCAAATGGATAACCGTTCTGTCTGGGTTCAGTTTCCCACCCTTCTAGCTCCATCAGGCACGGAGGGGGAGGGTGTGACTACAAAAGAACAGCACAAGGAGGTTTCTGTGAGGGGTGATGAAACTGTTCTGAATCCTGAGTGTGGTGCTAGTTACATGAATCTATAGGTGCTAAAATTCCTAGACCTGGACACCCCACAAAAGTCAATTTTATTGTATGCTAATTTGAAAATTTTTAATTAAAAGGAAAAGATAAATAACACTTGGTAGGTTCCATAAATGATCATTCTACCTGCAAATTTTACCTTGAACTGGTCCTCTTCCCTCCGTCTCCATTACAAGCAGCATCTCTCTCTCCTGGACTTCTACATAGTATCCCTCCTTCCATGTTTGCTCCTACTGCCCATTCTCCCTGCTGCAACTAGAGATTTCAGGTCACTTCTAGGCTTGAAGCTTTCAAAGATTTCCCAGTATGCTTTGGTTTAAACCCAAGACCCTCCCCTGCCTGCGGGGACTGGCATGATCTGGCCTCCACTTCCCTCTGCAATCTCATCCACCCACAAATCACACTGGACTCACTATGCTCCTTTAAATAGCCAAGCTCGTTCTGGTCACAGGGCCTTCACACCTGCTGTTTCCTCCTCCTGGGATGCTCTTCCTGCTTCCTCTTCCTCCCCTCATTACCTGAGTAGCTCCTCTTCAACTTTTGGGTCTTAGCTTAACTGTCACATCTTCCCTGACAAGCCAGCTGAATTAACCTCACCAACATCACTTTTGCATGATGTCCTGTTCTTTGCCTTTATAGCACTTGCTCTAGCCTGGAATCGGGTGACTAAGTGTTTGAGGACTGACTCTGCCCCGCCCACCCACTCCCCCACCACAAGGCTGCATGTCACTTGTGTGCTGGTGTCAACTCACAAGAGCTCACTGTAGAGCATTCTGGGAGGTCACCTGAAATCAGCCACAGTGGGAGTATTTACACCACAGAAATTGGCAAATGCTACAAATCAGGGCTTTTCTTTTTGGAAAGCTGGCTTACCAGCCTCTCTGTTGGTTTCTAGTACTTGACATGGAGCTGAGAACTTTGGCAATTCTTAGTAAGTATTTGTTAAATAAATGATGGTTACTGTTATTGATGTTGGTTTCTTAGAGCAACCCTGTGATGAGTCAAGGAGGGACGATTTCAGTCATCATGTTACAGATAATGAATTTGAAGCCCCAGGAAAGTTATCCAACTTGCCCAAGGCCATGCGGCTAGTTAGAGAGATACAATGCTCTAACTGAGTTTCTCTGACTCCCAGGTTAGTGCTCTTTGAATTTCACCCCATGAAAACAAATCATGACTATGTTGGGAATGTGTAAAGTGAGTAGACCTGGGCTTGGCGAAGCAAATTTTGAGAAGGAAGCAGAATCCTAGACCCCAGCTCGTAAAGACAGAGATTAGTTAATTATCCTGTTCTCCATTCCTCCATAGAAAGGACTCTCCAACCTATACCTAAAAGCCAGAGTGCAACGTAAGAAAGAGAAATGACTCTAGCTTTCTAAAACTAAAAGATACTTAGAGAACAATATGAAATTTCCTTTAAAACTAAAAATAGAGCTACTGTATGATCCTGCAATCCCACTCCTGGCCATATATTCCAAGAAAACCATAATGCAAAAAGATACATGTACCCCAATGTTCGTTGCAGCACTATTTACAATAGCCAAGACATGGAAGCAACCAAAATATCCATACGCAGATGAATGGATAAAGAAGATGTGGTACATATAGACAATGGAATATTAGTCAGCCATAAAAAAAGAATGAAACAATGCCATTTGCAGCAACATGGATGGACCTAGAGATTATCATACTAAGCATAGTAAGTCAGACAGAGAAAGACAAATATCATATGATATCACCTATAGATGGAATCTTTAAAAAGTGATACAAATGAACTGATATGCAAAACAGAAATAGACCTACAGACATAGAATATAAACTTATGGTTACCAAAGGGGAGGGATAAATTAGGAGTTTGTGATTAACATATACACACTACTATATATAAAACAGATAACCAACAAGGACCTAATGTATAGCACATGGAACGCTACTCAATATTTTGTAATAACCTATAAGGGAGAAGGATCTGAAAAAGGATATATATATATATATATATATATATATATATATATATATATATATATCCGTGTGTGTGTGTGTGTGTGTGTGCGTGTGTGTTTGTGTGTAGATATAAATATAGATATATAACCGAATCACTGTGCTGTACACCTGAAACTAACACAACACTGTAAATCAACTATATTGAAATATAAATAAATTTAAATAAAAGGTATTTAATATATTAAGTATTGGGTGCTTACCAAATATCAGAAGTTCTGGGGAAACAGAAGATGCAAGCCTGCTGAGTTCAGTGACACACCACTGAAGTGCAACCCAGGGGTCAGGAAGCTGCTACCCTCACTGCTCCTGCCGTAACAGCCTGAGGGACCCAGGAAGCTGAGGACTAGATACGGGACCACTGAGTTCAGCTGCCACAAGTCCCTCTAGACATGCGCAATTTATGACCTCACTTGCCAGGAGCAACACCAGTAGGAAAATGGACTCTGAATCACTTCCACCTTCTAGTTTTGCGTGAGTGCACCTAATCAGCAGAACCTAATTGGTTCACAGAACACAGGCTGCAAAAGAGTCTTAGGAATGGGGGGGGTATGACCTTTCCAACCTCTACATCTGGGAAGAAAGTAAAACGGTGGTTGAGAGAACCAATCCACCCTACCGACCATAGTCCATATCTTCAGCACTCATCATCCAAATACACCCGACACATATGTAAGCTTCCAACAGCAACAATGTCCAATACAAGCAACTACCTCTCATACAAATAGAAGCATCTCACCTCCCCCCAAAAGGAGGGAGCCAAAGTCCTGTCTGTCACTGAGTGATCTTCAACCATCCTTCTAGTTCTGTCATATTCCCACCTTGGATTAAACTGTAATCTAAGGATTAAATTGTGCCGTTCACCACCACCAAGACATCTTAAAATAGTAAAGGAAAGAAAATGGTTAAAAAGTAAACACATATAAATATATATACAAAACAGAGCAAGAAAGAAAATTAGAGAAGCTACTATAATCCTTGTTTCTGCCACTGGTCATGAAGCCAGAGAGGGACTTTTAATTTATTTCCTACACCACCTATTCCATGTTCCCTTACTCTCCTCCAGCACCAGTTGTGGATGAGATTGCTCTACTGCAAAATATATACTTATATATATATAACATATATATATTACATGTAATATATATGTAATATATGTATACATATAATAGTATATATATATATTTATATTCATACATCTTTTCCTTTCTCTGTTGTGTACATGTCTTAGTTTATTGCTTAAACTCTGGACCAAAGTACCCCAAGGCCCCCAAAGGATCCTCTAGTTTACAGACCTACTCTGCCCTGGCCCATCCTGTAACTATTTTCCCTGGACAAACTGGGTCAATCACCCAGCCAACCCATCTGCCCAATCACTGAAAGGCTGAGGGAAGGACAGAAAAAAACCCACCCTCTCCAGGCTCAGTATGTGAGGGTGAAGGTACACGTTGAGGGCACCTTGGAAACAGGTCCTTTGCCTCAAAATACTTCCCCTACAACCCTTGCCAATACCTGAAATTCCACCATGAGGAAACAGCTGCTTTTTCAATGTCTGTCTTTGTTCATAAACTTCCTCACAGAAACAGCTTCTAAAAAGGAGCTGTTTTGTTGCCACAGGATTCTTTCACCCCAAAAGTTCAAACTGCAAAATGGGCAGGACAGAAACTCAGGAATGGCTATACACAGTTAAACAGAAGAGTAGGGGGCAGCTGCGTGCCCCTTGGGGCCGAACCCTATGAGTGGAATAACAGTGAGAGCAGAAGAGAAATCCATCCCTTTATTTCCTTGCAGACAGCTGCTCAGAAGCCTGGAATTAAAGGTGACAAGCCCAGGTGTCAGATGGCAGATTATCTTTGTTCAAGGGATCCAGCAGGACTAAGGGATTTACGCAGAGTGACAGTGCACGGGCAGTGGCTGGTACCAAATGCCATCTAGAGCTCTTGCTATCTTAAAAGCACACTCCAGGGACAAGCCTACAGCAGGAAGCCTGAACATCAATAACGACTACAATAAAAGGTTATAGTAGGCTGGGTCCTCTGTGAGCTCCTTGTTTTTGAAATGCTTAGCATTCATCCAGGATGTGATCAGAAACTCCAATTCCATTGGCCTAAGACATTTCTCAAACTAGTCCTGATAACCCTGGAAGTTTACTTCCTGATTAAGATTTTGTTTGGCAGATGCAATTCCCTGACATCTCTCAGTATGGGAAAGGTGACAGTCCTGGTCAAGTGATCCATACAGCAGAAATAGGGAACCTGCACGAGAGCTTAACTTTTTCCCCTGGTCCCTTGCCCAACTGTTCTACTGCCAAGGGAAACCCAGTCTGTTCTGATAAGGGAAACCTCACAACTCCTACAAAACCTTCCTATTTAGTAAACCCCAGTCGGCCCAGATTCTGCTCAACTCCCTGCCCTAAATCACACCTGTAACTTTAGATTTGCAAACCCCCCTCGCTGGATTATAATGTAAAAAGTGCAGAGCAGAGGCTACCTGATTCTCTACAAGGGCCCAGCTACCTCCACATTTCCGTAATTGTTTTATTGAAGTATCAATAAAACAGAATTATGGAGCACTCCCTATGCTCCTCCCCCCTCAAAGTATATTCAACTCTTCTCTCTTCTAGAAATGCAAATCTGACCCTTTAAGGAACATGACATAGGAGAAGACCCATACCCAGATCTGGTTTGCTTCTTACCTTTGGCAAAGTTAATCTGAGAAACAGTCCAACGCAACAAATTAGGCCACTACTCAATGGCCTGGAATTCCAATTAAAGGAAGGAGCTTTATGAGGCGGCTTGACAGTGGGAAGGAGTGTCTGACCTAATCTTGGATCCCAGAAAGGCCATTTTAAGAGGGAGAGCAATTGCCCATCAGATTTGCCGTGGGTGAAAGGAAGCCATAAACTACAGGGAGACTGGGCTCGTTAAAATGGTAATGCTCCTGTCTCCACCATGATAGTGCTCCCTAGATACCTCCAGAAATGAAATTTGGAACAATCAAAGAACCTAGCATTTCCTCCCCTCATCCAATCTCATTACTGCCATTTTATGTACTGATGTGCAACAAGGCCATTAAATTCAGACTCATCACTCCTGAGTGCGTGCAACACTTCGCGGACAACTGCAGGCAAACAAAACACCTGGAATCTCAACTCTAGGTGATTAGACAGGGATGTCAGGGAGTAGTCAACAGATGTCATCCTCACTGACACCGCCTCATAATTCATTTGAAATGCCCTGAAACACTAACCTCCAGGAAACCATACAACATGTACTTGGAGGATAGGGAACAGGGCATTGAATCAGGCCCAAGAAGAAAGCACAGGATGAGGCAATAAATGAAAATCAGACAACCTGCAATATCTAAAGTCATCTTATTTCCCCCAGTGATCCATCATCTGATCAATATTCAAAGCCAGAATCATGGTCATCATACTTGATTTTGTCAAATCCATCATTCATTCATTCACTCAAGTATTTAGGCATCACCTACCACGTGCCAGGGATGGTGCTGAGCGCTGGGAGTGCAGCAGTGAACACGCCCACTGGTTCTGTCCACAGGTCCCATTGATATCTGCCTTAGATTGGGCCCTGTAGAATCAGATTCTTAGACAAGGAATTGCATGCAGACATTCCACTGGGGAGAACTCTCAGGAGATACACCTAAAAGGAGGGAAGATGACAGGATTGGGCAGAAAGAGAGAGGCTGACGCCCAATCAAGTTGAAGTGAGGCCTCAGCTGATCCTACTCAGGGCTCTGGAGCTCGGATGGCCCTTCAATGTTGTCCTAAATTGAAGACTTTGTATCTCCACATCTGCCTAGCCATGAGTGGATGCCTAGGAAGGGGTGTCACCTTGGGCAAAGCAGTTCTCTGTCACTGAGGGTAATTCCCAGAGGACATAGCAGTAGCCATGGACACCAGAGGATCCTAGCATCTGTGTCGGCCTAAAGGGGGACCCAGGTGGAGCACCACAGTAGCCCCTGCAATAACACCATCCATTCATTGCCAACCTGAGCACAGTCCCTGTTGGCCTTTAGGGTGCCTTGTCTCAGACTCCTCGCTCTTCTCTGCCTTCCATCTGGGCCCCTCCCCTGGTGACCTCCCAGTCTTGTCACTTGAAGCATCCTAAATACCTAAATCATCTTTGGAAGAACATTTGAGTTCCCAGCTGGAGACTGTGGAGGTCTTCAGACATATTAAGGAAGGACTTCAAAATCTCTGTAAGAGTAGTTTTCCTCTTTTCATTTCACTGATATCTAAAATTTTTAATATAATTATATACTGGATCATCTGGATTTCCACTTGAAAACCAAGTACTACCTTGAAATTTTAGTGCCCACATTTGCATTTGTTAACAACTATATGGGTTCCAGGTAGTAGGATTTTAATTTTCCCAGGCTAATGAGGGAAAGTCCAGAAACAAACGGTGAATAAATGATGCCTCGGGGCCAAATGAAGTTTGAAGTACTTCACATCCCTGCCCAAATTAAGCTTCTGCAGTGTTTAAGTAGAGAAAAACGGTGAGCACTTGAGTCATTTCTAACAATCAGTACAAGTAGGTCAAATTCAAAACACTCTACCTGATGGCAGCATCATTGTCACATTAAGGGTGGAAATTTTGCTTCCCCTGAAACAACTTGATGTGACACACTGAATTCATTTTTTATTTTCCTTTCTGATTAGTTTGCAGTTTTATTTGAATACAATTTACAAATTTGCTTTGGTTTCATAGTTGTGTAAGAGTTATAAATATGACTCTAAGCCTGGTTTTAGGGTTGTATGTATTTAGGTAAAATTACAGTGAAATCATTTAAGTCAACACTAAGAGATTCTGAGAATTTTTTACCCAAAAGATAAAGTCAGGGGGTATCATAAATTATTCAGATAGAAAACAGAGATCTAAACCCCTTCACATGGTCCTCATGGTCTGGTCCCAGCTCACCTATCCAAACTCCTCATCACACTGCTTCCAGCTGAGAGAAGGGTAAGGAAATTGTCCTATGATGTCTAAACTGACTGGAGCCACTTTTGCCTTCCAGTGGGAAAGGGAGCTGGATTTGTTGTAAAATAAGGAATTAAGCATTTGTTCTATTCCACGTCACTTACAAAAGCCAAGGCTGGATGAAAATGGAAAGATAAATTTCAAAGCCCCACCTGTGTGAACTGGGTACTTCCAAGGAGTACTATGTGGGTACTCCTTGGAAGTACCCAGTTCTGTACTTCTACCAGTAGAAGCTCTGAGGATACAGACCATTGGGTTGAGCACAGTAAGTGGGGTTTCCATAAGGAAAAATATATATTCCAAAAGACAAAAAAAACTGTAACAAATAATTCATGATAGTAAGTGTAGTATCAACATGCAGGAAAACTCTCAATAGAAGCAATATTGCTACATGGATATAACCAGATTCAACATGCATGCAGAAAGCAACTTTCTTCTTTCTTCCTTGCCTCCCTTTAGAGTCACTCAAAAGTGAGTTGTTCCTCTAGTGGGGAGGGAAGGGTGCCAAGTGGCTGAGTAATGTTCAGAAATGACTCTCACATGGGGTTCTTCTATGGGTTTCAAGGAGGTTTCCCCACTAGGACATTTGATTGCACCTCCCTTAGTGCAAGCAATACCCCTTCTACTCCTAGTTGCTTGTGACTCCTTCCTCCACCCCTGGGCATCAGGCAGTCTGTCCACACCCTGCCCAAGCTTCCACAGCCCATCCATGAACCTATTCATCCTCCTGAGTGAAATCCAAAATTCCACTCCCATATCAAGGCACCTTTAATTACCATTGACTTTAATTACCATTTGTGGAAAGGTTGCTATTTCCCAATACCACCACCTTTCCGTCCTCCAATGCCAAGCAGGCTGTTCCACCTAGCTCACTTTTGTTGCCCTTTCAGGCATGAGTCAGCCACCAGTCCACTGGGGCCCCTAAACTCCAAAGAACACATATCAAGATTCCAAGGGGTCTCCTTCAATTACCTCTCACTACACATAAGCATCTTCTCCCTTCCCCCCATGGAGACATAGTGGGGAAATGCCAGAGCACTCCATCACCTTTCTTCAAAGATATTCTCTCACTTAGCCTTTTCAAGCTCAATTGTATTTTATCCTCAAGTTGGAGGTTGATTAAGGATCACAACAGTGGTTCCCAGTTACCTCCTTCACAACCCTACCTAGGTGATCTAGCACCTCATTTTAGAAAGTAGGTGTAGCGTCTATTATTTGTATGATTAGATTTTTGCCACCTCTACTGAAACTAAGAAAGAAAGAGTCCTATTTTAACACCCTGTTAACAGAAGTGTAAATTCTACAAAGCCTGGTATAAACTGAGTAACAGAAGGCTGTCCTCTATAATTAAATAGAAGATGATTTCAGAAGGCTTAAGATTCCTTTCTTTAACTCAAGATGAGAATTCTGTTTCTATGAAGACTTGAGACCCTGCCATGAACAGTCAGCATAAGGACCCCATCAGATCATCTGGAAAGAGAAAATTATACTAAAATGATGGTGGGATAAGGGAAGGAAAGGAGATCATTTGAGCAGAAGGTAATTTCCTGCTGGGCTGAGAAGGAGGCAACAAGTATGGCACATAAGCAACAAGAACTCAACACACAAGCAGCACTTCTACACACAAAGTGACTTATAATGATGCACAAAACAGAGTAGAAAGAGACTGAAGGCTGAATCTGGGAAGACAGAAAGCAAAATAGGCTTGGAGAAGTATGTTCACAACAGCCCTAAAGAAATGAGTCTGAACAACAGATGTTCCTCTGCACAAAAAAATAAAATAAGAAATTGAACTTTACACAATCTCAAACACACAACTACACCCATTAGGATAAATGAGACCCTTAACTTCCCTGAACTATTCACCTGAGCTGCAAATATGTTCATCAGTTAAATTTCTTCACAGTTCCTGGGGACCATTAAGGTTTTGGTTTTTTGAGAGGACAAATTTCTATGTGGTCAGGGTCTACATGTCAGAGTTTTACAGAAGTAGCAGAAGTAAAGAACATTTAACTTTATTTTTCCTATTTCTGATAGATTTCTTGTCCATTGATGTTACAAAGAACTATTTGTTTTCTGTAGAAGATGCTTCTGTGCACCCATTTCTTTGGGTTTCCAAGAAGAGACAAAAGTCTTACTAAATTTTAATGTGGGCCCGTCTTCAAAGAATCAGATAAGCTAGAAGGAATCTGAAAGTTGCAGACCAATTCCCATCATTTTGTAATCACATTATCATATCATTTCATAAGTCTCAGGGCAAGTGACTTATCCAGGAACATAACCATATTTGCTTGCAAACTATTTTCTGAAAAGAGAGACATGCTTCAAACAGAGATTTCGTCATATGTTTCCATGATGACAGCATCAAGAGAAAGGAAGACGGAGCGCCATACGCTGGCTCTGAAAATGTGTGCCCAGAAGTGACACATGTCCCCTCACATTTCATTGGCCAAAACAAGTCACATGGCTATGTCAACTTCAAAGGGAGTGGGAAAGTCCAGTTGTACCATGTGCCCTTCTTTGAGGGTCCTCTACAATGAAAGGGATGCTGAATTTCACCTTACTACTCCCAAGTGTGGTAGTAAATGCTCCTGGCAGAAGGGGTCAAAGTCTTCTCCAGCCTTCAGCCACTGGTCTCTCCTTAACCTCCATTCATTCTCCTAAGCCCAATTTAAATACACTCACCAATACGTCTTCCTTACTATATTCAACCCAAAGTGGTTTCTGAAGCCGCTAAACTCTTACCCAGTGTATATGCTCTGCACGCTTTCATCAGGTTGTTTCTGCAGACTACTTTATCTGGGTGTGTATGTCCACTGCCCAATTAGACAGCAGGCTCCTTGAGGGCAAGATGCCTTCTTATGCTTAAGGCAGCCATCCAGTGAACAGAGACAGTGAGTCAAAGAGGCATGTCCATGAGAGACTCCTTGGAAGTACCCAGTTCACAATTAATGCAGACAACCATAGGTATTAGACCAAGGTTTCATTCAAGTATATTATGCACTAAATTAACAGTCATCAAGACCAGAGAGGTTGCAGTTGTCCTCAAGCACACATTTAAACTGTATTTTAGGACAGTGTGGAATTAACTACAACCCCTTCACTCTGAGAACAAATCACTCCCTGCAAGGTCACTGAATCAGCTTGAGATGGACCTGGTGAAGTTGGGTTTCCTAAAAACAAAGACCGAGATAGGGATTTGTGTCCAAGTGATTTATGCAGGAAGTGCTCTCAGAAGAAACATACAAGGGAGTAAGAGGATAAAGATGAGGCAGAAACTAAGCAAAAATGAGGGTTTCAGATGAAGTCTATCCTTAACTCCATCCCACAGGGAGCTCTGGAACACAAATTCTACCTTGGAATCTGCCCTACGTTGAGACAAGAGAGAGGGGTTTTGTAAACTCCCACCCACCCAACCCCAATGGTCAGTCCTTACTATGTGCTGCCCCAAAGTAAGGGAGGGGGAATAATTCCAAGGCATCTCCAGGTGAGGTGGCTCTACTCATCCAAGAGCAATCCTCAGGTCAGCAGCTGGAGATGGGCAAACCAAACTGATAAAAATGGAACCCAGGGAATCTGGAGAGGACAGCATCACTGTCTGCTGTGTCCTAAAAACCAGACTACACATAGAGAGGCTTGACCATTATCCATCACCTCCAGAAGTACACGAGGATGAGTAAGGGACCCAGCCGTAGGCTATGTGCAACAGCATCACTCTCCTATAAAAAGATCCTCAGTAAGTTTGTTCTTTATTAAGAGAGTCGTTAATTTGAAATCACTGTGTCAGACTGACTCTCCTCTCTGCTCTCTTCATCTCCAGATAACCACAGCTGGCTAAGGTCATTCTGACCCTGATATTCCATCCCAATCACTAAGATGAGAGCAGAGGGTTTTCTATGGGAAATTTGGTGAAAAGTGGGATGAATTTGCCTTTGGGCAGTCACAGAGGATTAGCTTCCATCGCAGGGCTGTGCTGAGGGATGAAATTTTGAGAGAATGCCTTGAATTGATACCTCAAAAGGCTTCTTTCGAAGGGATGATTTATATATCACAAGACAAAGAGGATTTGTATTCAAGAAAATGGATTCTTTTTCTGAACTGTTTTAAAGAAGATGGATAGCTTCTGGTACACTGCAGTTCGGTTTCTGTGAGCTGAGTGTTTCCTAGAAAATTACTAAGGTAATATTGCCTCTGGGACCCATACAGCGTCTCTGCCACCACCCATCCTGTGTGTGCGTGTATGTGTGTGTGTGTACGCACGCATATGTAAAAGCGGCCACACAAACAGTTACCTAACCAGGCTGCCCTCTACTAGATAGCCCTCCAGAGAAAAAAATAATATTATCCAAACTACATATGCATATATAAGTTGATGATAATAATGATGAAGGAAATGTTTAGCTTAGTAGTTTTATTGTTATTGTTTACATATTTGCTCATCAAATTCTTCCTGCAAAAGCACTGTCCTTGTCAACTAAAAACTTCATTATAAGGGTCATTCTCCATACCTTAAATAGCTCTGATGGATTCCCACATGATCTTGATACCAGCTTTCATGTACATGCGATGAAGAAAATCCCACAGAGTCTAAGAGTTGTCCAAATTCGAGTAAAGAAAAGGCTTATCATTGCTATTTGGGCCTCAGATCCCTGACCACTGGGGTGGCTGGAAGGAATAGAGAAGAGACAAATGAGGTCATAGATAGTGAAAAGGCTTCCCTGAGAAGTGAGAACAACTTCCATTGAGAAATCTAGAAAGCTGCCTGAGGGGTTCTGGAAGCCACGGCACCAGCCTTGAGAAATCAGCTAAAGCCCCTTTCATTGAGGAACCAGCTACTGGGTCCTCAATTTCGTTCAATCCTTAGGATGACTCTCATCCAGTGTGATGCTGGTAAGCCAGGTCAGGAGAGGCGGGGAAAGCTCTGATTTGTAGTATTTGCTGACTTCCATGGTGTAAATACTCTCATTGTGGCAAATTAGAAGCTACCATTGTGATGTCACCAAACAAGGAGTTGAGAAGAAATGCACACAATCAGCTCTCACCAGCCGGAATAAGCTGGCTCTACACGACCACAAGGAGAGGCACAAAAAGATGGAAGGTTGGACTGTGCAAAAGCGTCTGTTCCTGTCTTTGCATTTTCCAGCTGCAGACATAGAGATCACCAAAGAAAACACTTTCAAGTCACTTGCCCCTGGTGCAGAAAAGTTGTATCACTGCAGGTGTGAAGCTTTGTAAGACACAAGGAATACACTAAGCCCATCTTTGTCCAACATAGGAAAAAGCTCCTTGGACTGTGTGTTATCCGATCCCATGTAACTCACATGCCTAGCACAGTGCTTTGCCCACACTGATTACTCATCAATGGTTACTGAGGGAATGGATTGGTGACCCTTTTTTATGAATGTCTCATGAAGTCTGATAACCCAAATCCAGCCTTCCCAGACCTGACAGCTTTTTTCCAAAATTATATGAAAAGTTAAAGATCCTGAAATTTGGAAGGGACAATAAACCCCTAAACTCCATTGAACACAGCCCTCTGTCCAATAAAGTCTTTTCTTCAGTCCTTCTAATAAGCGGTTACCAGTATCTAATTGAATATACCCAATAACAAGAAATTCACCAGCCAAAGTCATGGCAACTCACTGGTCATAAGTGACCACTGTGTTCAGTGCTATGAACTGCAATGTGCCAAGAGCTCAAACAATGACGATTTGATCATTAATGAGACCTACAAGGACAAACATCTCTCAATATACTTTTGTAGGCTCATTCCTCCCATCATTCCTAACAATATCCCTGCTGCTCCTATTGAGAGGTGAACTTTTATGCTGATAGGGGATGAGGAGAGGGGAGGATGAGCTGAAATAAGATGGTGAGATGCCCTGGGTCAAAGTGTGTTCCCTAAGACACAAAAATCAGTTGTGTTTCTGTATACACATAATAAGCAACCAAAACAGGAAATTTAAAACACAATTTCATTTATAATAGCATCAAAACTAATGAATACTTATAATAAATTTAACCAAGGAGGCAAAAGACTTGTACCCCGTAAAACACAAAACTGCCAAAAGAAATTAAATGCATAAATAAATGGAAAAATACCCCATGTTTATGAATTAGAAGACTAAACATTGTTAAGATGTCAATACTACCCAAAGCGATCTACAAGTTCAATGCAATCCTTATCAAAATCCCAATGGCATTTTTTGCAGAAACAGAAAAACCCATCGTAAAATTCATATGGAATCTCAAGGGAACCTCAGAGCCAAAACAATCTTGAAGAAGAATAGCAATAAGATGAATAAACTCTAACTATCTGCTGTACAACATTATACCTCTAGTCAACGGTAATATATTGAACAGTTAAAATTTTGTTAAGAGGATAGATGTCATGTTAAATGTTCTTTCCACGATAAGAAAGAAGGAAGAGAATGAGAAAAACAACAACAACAGCAAAGTTGGAGGTCTCACACTTCCTAATTTCAAAACTTACCACAACGCTGTAGAACAGTGTGGTCCTGGCATAAAGACAGACATATGGAATAGAACTGAGAGGCCAGAAATAAACACTCACATATATGTTCAAATGATATTTGACAAGGATGCCAAGATTTCAATGGAGAAAGGACAGTCTTTTCAACAAATGGTGTGAGGAAAACTGGATACCCACATGCAAAAGCATGAAATTGGACTCTTAGCTTACACCATATATAAAAATTAACTCAAAATGGATCAAAGACTTAAAAGTAAGAGCTAAAACTATGAAATTCTTAGGGAAAAACATAGGGGAAAATCTTCATGACATTGGACTTGGCAATTATTTCCTGGGTAAGACGCTGGAAACAGCACAGACAGCAAAGAAACATTAGATAAGTTAGACTTCATCAAAATTTTCAGCTTTTATGGATTTAAACAGGGGTCCCCAACCCCTGGGCCATGGACCGGTACCGGTCTGTGGCCCGTTAGGAACCGGGCCACACAGCAGGAGGTGAGCGGAGGGTGAGTAAGCGAAGTTTCATCTGTATTTACAGCCACTCCCCATCACTCGCATTACCACTTGAGCTCTGCCTGCTGTCAGATCAGTGGCGGCATTAGATTCTCATAGGATCATGAACCCTACTGTGAAGTGTGCATGCAAGGGATGCGAACCCTACTGTGAACTGCGGATTTGAGGGATCTAGGTTACACGCTCCTTATGAGAATCTAATGCCTGATGATCAGAGGTGGAGCCGTGGCAGTGATGCTAGCACTGGGGAGTGGCTGCAAATACAGATTATCATTAGCAGAGAGGTTTGCCTGCACAGAGACCATAATAAATCAATTGTTTGCAGACTTATATCAAAACCTTATCAGTGAGTGGCAAGTAAAACAAGCTCAGGGCTCCCACTGATTCTGCATTATGGCGAATTTTATAATTATTTCATTATATATTACAATGTAATAATAATAGAAGTGCACAATAAATGTAATGCACTTGAATCATCCCAAAACCATCCCCCCCATCCCTGGTCCGTGGAAAAATTGTCTTCCACAAAACTGGTCCCTGGTGCCAAAAAGGTTAGGGGCCACTGCATTAAAAAGCACTAACAACAGAGTGAAAAAGCAATTCACAGAAAGGGAGAAAATATTTGCAAATTATATATCCAGTAAGGGATTATTATCCACAATATATAAAGAATTCCTACAACTAACAACAACAAAGTCTTTTAACAGATAAAGGACTTGAATAGACATTTTTTCAAAAAAGATATACAAATGGTCAATAAGCACAGGAAAAGATGTTCAACATCATTAATCATGAGGGAAATGCAAACCAAAACCATAATAAGATACTACTTATATCCATTAGGATGGCTAGTATTAAAAATAATAACAATTTTAAAACTAAAAAAAAACAAAAAATAATAAGTGTTGGTGAAGACGTAGAGAAATTGAAACACTTGTGCATTGCTGGTACAGCCACTGTGGAAAACATGGCAGCTCTCAAAAAATTAAACACAGAATTACCATATGATCCAGCAATTCCACTTACAAATATACACCAAAAGATTTGAAAGCCGGGACTCAAACAGATATTTGTACACCAATGTTCATAACAGCATTATTCACAATATCCAACAGATGGAAATAACCTAAATGTCCATCACTGAATGAATAGATAAACAAAGTGGGGCATATATACACTAGAAGATATTATTTAGCCTTAATAAAAGGAAATTCTGACACATTCTACAACATGGATGAACCCTGAGAACATTATTCTAACTGAAATAAACCAGTCACAAAAAGACAAATACTGTATGATTCCATTTATATGAGGTGTGTAAAGAAGTCAATCCATAGAGACAGAAAATAAAATAGTGGTTGCCAGGGTTGGGGAGGGGGTGGGGCAGGAGGTATGAGGAGTTACTGTTTCATGGATATAGAGTTTCAGTTTTGCAAATAAAAAAAAGTTCTGGAGATGGGCTGCACAGCAATGTAAATGTACTTAACACTGCTGAACTGTGCACTCAAAATAGTGAAGATAGTACATTTTGTGTTACGCATATTTTACCACAATTTTTAAAAAAAGAAAAGGAATGAAATTCTGGCACATGCTACAACATGGATGAACCCTGAAAACATTATGCTAAGTAAAATAAGACAAAAGGGCAAACACTGTAGAATTGCACTACTATGAGATACACAGAATAGTCATAGATATAAAGTACAATAGTGGTTACCAGAGGCTGGGAAGGGAGGGGGTGGGGAGTTATTGTTTAATGGTTACACAGTTTCAGTTTGGGATGATGAAAAAGTTCTGGAAATGGATAGTGGTGATGGCTGCACAATGATGTGAATGTACTTAATGCCAATGAATTGTATATTTAAAATGTTTAAAATGGTAAGTTTTACATATGGATACTTTACCACAATAAAATGATAACAATAAAAAGTGTGTTTCTTGGAATTGGGTTTGAGGCCTCTCAAGTCTTCTGCCATGACAGCCAAACATCATAAGGTTAACAAGCTTCCCTAAGATTCTATAAGCAGCAATCACATATTAAATACTCAACAAAGATTATTTTCCTCCCTCAATGTGATGCACTCTCCATTCTGATTTGTGATAGAGAACAGGAAAGATTGTTTTACATTTAACTCATTTATGACTGTCACTCCTACTTACATAAGTATTCAGCAATATTCTATGAAAACTGCTTTTGAAAACTCATCAGTCACCATTTTGTTTCAAAACTGTAGTCTAAGTTCTAAACGTGCCATCAAAGACCTCTATGAATCTCCTTCTGTGGGTTTCCTAGTAAGACTAATAGAAACTTTGAGTGTTTCCCAAGAAAGGGGAACAAGATATACATTATCATATCATCACAGGAGCAAAGTTAAAAGATAAAGGTGTCTTACATAAGACATCTTTTAAGCAGGAAACAATCCATTTGAGGTCAAACCAAAAAGGGAATACTTTGTTTTTAGTTTGCAATAATCCCAAGCGGCAGGGGGGAGGGATTGGCTTGACCTTTAATATCATGATGCTCTATGATATCCAAAATATATTAGAATAGCCACCTGCAAGCACACTTACAGAAATTCCAGCAAAATCTAGTCGAACTCAAGTAACTTTTTAACTTTTTATTGGAGTATAGTTGATTTACAATGTTGTGTTAGTTTCAGCTGTACAGAAAAGTGAATCAGTTATAAATATACACATATCCACTCTTTTTTAGCTTCTTTTCCCATATAGGCCATTACAGAGTACTGAGTAGAGCTCCCAGTGCTATACAGCAGGTTTTAATTAGTTATCTATTTTATATATAGTAGTGTGTATATGTCAATCCCAATCTCCCAATTTATCCCTCCCCCCCCATCCCCTGGTAACCATAAATTTTTGTGTGTTTGGTTGGTTGGTTGGTTTGGTTTTTGTTTTTTGTCTGCGTTATGTCTTCATTGCTGCGTGTGGGCTTTCTCTAGTTGAGGCGAGCAGGGGCTACTCTTCAGTGCGGTGCACGGGCTTCTCACTGCAGTGGCTTCTCTTGTTGTGGAGCATGGGCTCTAGGCACGTGGGCTTCAGTAGTTGTGGCACGCCAGCTCTAGAGCACAGGCTCAGTAGTTGTGGCGCAGGGGCTTAGTCGCTCTGCGGCATGTGGGATCTTCCCAGACCAGGGATCGAACCCATGTCCCCTGCATTGGCAGGCGGTTAACCACTGCACCACCAGGGAAGTCCCCATAAGTTTGTTTTCTAGGAACTTTTTAAAAGAAAAATCCATCCCAACTTAGTGTCAGATACTTTGCTGAAATGTTCTATTCAATGAATCTGGCTTCTCTCTTCCTCTCTCTCATGTGTTACCAAAAATTCAAATATATTAAATTCATTTTCCCTTTACCCACTAATTTCATAATTCTATCAGTGAGAGGCTATGAGGTTTTGCGGCCATGATTCTTTGTTTACAGCTCTCAACTGCTTGTTGCTGATGATTTCATTATCCTCCATATAACTACAGATTTCATTTCTCCTGGTATTTGCTCCATTCTTTTACAAGGAAATTAAAATCTATTCCAATAGATATTCACTTTCAGTTTTCAGCATCTCTGCCATTTTTCAAAATTTGTCATTACATCTTCTTCACTTCATAACTGCTTCACCATGATTGCAGGAGTTGATGAGCTAGACCCAGAAAAACTCAATGTCCCAGTCCCATACCTTCTTGGCTGTACCCACAGAACTTTAGCAACAGTGTTTTTTTAGTTTTCGTTGTCGCTGTTCTTTTGTTTTATTGGTTTTTGTTGTTGTTCTTAGGGAAAGGAGTATTCCATAGATGGTTCAAATTCCCTTTTCATCTTTTTCCATACAACATGAATCCTCACTGCTCGGACATTCTAATATACCCATTTATTTCATTTCCTCCATTTTAATATATTTATTTATTTTAATTTTTCCCTTGAGGAGGAAGAGGGAAAATTTTACCAGAATTCTGTATTTCATGAGCTTTGGAATTAGAAAAACCTGGGTTCAGATCTCAGCTTTACCACCTACCAGATAAATAATCTTTGGTAGGTTACTGACCTCTAAAAGCACTGATCTCACCTATAACACAGGGGTGGCACCATCATCCCTTCAGCATCATTTGAGATTACATGAGCCAGGAGAGGGGGAAGATGGCGGAAGAGTAAAACGCGAAGATCACCTTCCTCCCCAAAGATACACCAGAAATACATCTACACGTGGAATAACACCTACAGAACGCTGGCAGAAAACCTCAGACCTCCCAAAAGGCAAGAAAGTCCCCACGTACCTGGGTAGGGCAAAAGAAAAAAGAATAAACAGAGACAAAAGAATAGGGACGGGACCTGCTGTGAAGGAGGAAAGGTTTCCACACACTGGGAAGCCCCTTCGCGGGCAGAGACTGCGGGTGGCAGAGGGGGAAAGCTTCGGAGCCGCGGAGGAGAGCACAGCAACAGGGGTGCGGAGGGCAAAGCGGGGAGATTCCCGCACACAGGATAGGTGCCGACCGGCACTCACCAGCCCGAGAGGCTTGTCTGCTCACCCGCCGGGGCGGGCGGGGCTGGGAGCTGAGGCTTGGGCTTCGGTCAGAGCACAGGGAGAGGACTGGGGTTAGCGGCGTGAACACAGCCTGCAGGGGGTTAGGGCACCACGGCTAGCCGGGAGGGAGTCTGCGGAAAAGTCTGGACCTGCCGAAGAGGCAAGAGACTTTTTCTTCCCTCTTCATTTCCTGGTGCGCGAGGAGAGCGGATTAAGAGCGCTGCTAAAAGGAGCTCCAGAGACGGGCGCGAGCCACAGCTAAAAGCGCAGACCCCAGAGATGGGCAGGAGACACTAAGGATGCTGCTGCCGCCACCAAGAAGCCTGTGTACGAGCACAGGTCACTATCCACATCCCCCTTCGGGGGAGCCTGTGCAGCCCGCCACTGCCAGGTCCCAGGATCCAGGGACAACTTCCCCGGATGAACGCATGGCGCGCCTCAGGCTGGTACAACGTCACGCCGGCCTCTGCCACCGCAGGCTCACCCGGCATCCGTACCCCTCCCTCCGCCCCCGGCCTGAGTGAGCCAGAGCCTCCGAATCAGCTGCTCTTTTAACCCTGTCCTGTCTGACGAAACACAGACGCCCTCCGGCGACCTACACGCAGAGGCGGGGCCCAATCCAAAACTGAGCCCCGGTGAGCTGTGCGAACAAAGAAGAGAAAGGGAAATCTCCTCCAGCAGCCTCAGAAGCAGCGGATTAAAGCTCCACAATCAACTTGATGTACCCTGCATCTGTGGAATACATGAATAGACAAAGAAACATCCCAAATTGAGGAGGGGGACTTTGAGAGCAAGATTTATTATTTTTTCTCCTTTTCCTCTTTTTGTGAGTGTGTATGTGTATGCTTCTGTGTGAGATTTTGTCTATATAACTTTGCTTTCAACATTTGTCCTAGGGTTCTATCCGTCCGTTTTTTTTCTTTTTAAAAAATTTTGTTCTTAATAATTATTTTTTAGTAACTTTATTTTATCTTACTTTATGTTATTATATTTTATCCTCTTTCTTCCTTTCTTTCTACTTTTTCTCCCTTTTAATTCTGAGCCGTGTGGATAAAAGGCTCTTGGTGCTGCAGCCAGGAGTCAGTGCTGTGGCTCTGAGGTGGGAGACCCAACTTCAGGACACTGGCCCACAAGAGACCTCCCAGCTCCACGTAATATCAAACGGCGAAAATCTCCCAGAGATCTCCATCTCAACACCAGCACCCAGCTTCACTCAACGACCAGCAAGCTACAGTGCTGGACACCCTATGCCAAACAACTAGCAAGACAGGAACACAACCCCACCCATTAGCAGAGAGGCTGCCTAAAATCATAATAAGGCCACAGACACCCCAAAACACACCACCACACGTGGACCTGCCCACCAGAAAGACAAGATCCAGCCTCATCCACCAGAACACAGGCACTAGTTCCCTCCACCAGTAAGCCTACACAACCCACTGAACAACTTTAGCCACTGGGGACAGACACCAAAAACGACGGGAACTATGAACCTACAGCCTGCAAAAAGGAGATCCCAAACACAGTAAGATAAGCAAAATGAGAAGACAGAAAAACACACAGCAGATGAAGAAGCAAGATAAAAACCCACCAGGCCTAACAAATGAAGAGGAAATAGGCCTTCTACCTGAAAAAGAATTCAGAATAATGATAGTAAACATGATCCAAAATCTTGGAAAGAGAATAGAGAAAATGCAGGAAACATTTAACAAGGACCTACAAGAACTAAAGAGGAAACAAGCAACGATGAACAACACAGTAAATGAAATTAAAAATACTCTAGATGGGATCAATAGCAGAATAACTGAGGCAGAAGAACGGATAAGTGACCTGGAAGATAAAATAGTGGGAATAACTACTGCAGAGCAGAATAAAGAGAAAAGAACTGAGGACAGTCTCAGAGACTTCTGGGACAACATTAAACGCACCAACATTCGAATTATAGGGGTTCCAGAAGAAGAAGAGAAAAAGAAAGGGACTGAAAATATTTGAAGAGATTAGAGTCGAAAACTTCCCTAATATGAGAAAGGAAATACTTAATCAAGTCCAGGAAGCACAGAGAGTCCCATACAGGATAAATCCAAGGAGAAACACGCCAAGACACATATTAATCAAACTGTCAAAAATTAAATACAAAGAACAACTATTAAAAACAGCAAGGGAAAAACAACAAATACCACACAAGGGAATCCCCATAAGGTTAACAGCTGATCTCTCAGCAGAAACTCTGCAAGCCAGAAGGGAGTGGCAAGACATATTTAAAGTGATGAAGGAGAAAAACCTATAACCAAGATTACTCTACCCAGCAAGGATCTCATTCAGATTTGGAGAAATTAAAACCTTTACAGACAAGCAAAAGCTGAGAGAGTTCAGCACCACCAAACCAGCTTTACAACATATGCTAAAGGAACTTCTCCAGGCAAGAAACACAAGACAAGGAAAAGACCACGATAACAAACCCAAAATATTTAAGAAAATGGGACTAGGAACATACAAATCGATAATTACCTTAAATGTAAATGGATTCAATGCTCCCACTAAAAGACACAAACTGGCTGAATGGACACAAAAACAAGACCCATATATATGCTGTCTACAAGAGACCCACTTCAGACCTAGAGACACATACAGACTGAAAGTAAGGGGATGGAAAAAGATATTCCACGCAAATGGAAACCAAAAGAAAGCTGGAGTAGCAATTCTCGTATCAGACAAAATAGACTTTAAAATAAAGACTATTAGAAGAGACAAAGAAGGACACTACATAATGATCAAGGGATCGATCCAAGAAGAAGATATAACAATTGTAAATATTTATGCACCCAACATAGGAGCACCTCAATACATAAGGCAAATACTAACAGCCATAAAAGAGGAAATCGACAGTAACACATTCATAGTAGGGGACTTTAACACCCCACTTTCACCAATGGACAGATTATCCAAAATGAAAATAAATAAGGAAACACAAACTTTAAATGATACATTAAACAAGGTGGACTTAATTGATATTTATAGCACATTCCACCGAAGAACAACAGAATACACATTTTTCTCAGGTGCTCATGGAACATTCTCAGGGAGAGATCATATCTTGAGTCACAAATCAAGCCTTGGTAAATTTAAGAAAATTGAAATTGTATCAAGTATCTTTTCCGACCACAACACTATGACACTAGATATCAATTACAGGAAAAGATCTATAAAAAATACAAACACATGGAGGCTAAACAATACAATACTTAATAACGAAGTGATCACTGACAAAATCAAAGAGGAAATCAAAAAATACCTAGAAACAAATGACAATGGAGACACGACGACCCAAAACCTATGGGGTGCAGCAAAAGCAGTTCTAAGAGGGAAGTTTATAGCAATACATTCCTACCTTAAGAAACAGGAAACATCTCGAATAAACAACCTAACCTTGCACCTAAAGCAATTAGAGAAAGAAGAACAAAAAGACCCCGAAGTTAGCAGAAGGAAAGAAATCATAAAAATCAGATCCGAAATAAATGAAAAAGAAATGAAGGAAACGATAGCAAAGATTAGTAAAACTAAAAGGTGCTTCTTTGAGAAGATAAACAAAATTGATAAACCATTAGCCAGACTCATCAAGAAAAAAAGGGAGAAGACGCCAACCAAAAGAATTAGAAATGAAAAAGGGGAAGTAACAACTGACACTGCAGAAATACAAAAGATCACGAGAGATTACTACAAGCAAGTCTATGCCAATAAAATGGACAACCTGGAAGAAATGGACAAATTCTTA